>NC_137880.1:20129416-20237907 GCF_963924005.1 Protomyctophum bolini
AAGACTGTCTGTATTTAATTGTCTGTTAATACATTTGCCCTGGTTTTGCACCTTGTAAACGTGACTCCTGACTTTGGTGTTTCAGTCCTTGTATAATTGTAAAATTGAACCAATTATGTACATTGTCAGATCGCAGCAAACACACCGGCTTTTGTTTTTTCCTTCAAAAGAACATCACACAGAGGCGATTATAGACACACATCCAGATGCTCTCTGGGAGCATACAACCGAAGACTGAACACTGAACAATGTGAGAAAATGGAACCGAGTGGTCACGTTCTTCTCCACACCATGCTGCCAAGCTCCTGAAAGGCCTCTTGACAGAGAACGAGAGAGGGGGGGGGTGAGTGATGAAAACACCACGCTGCTCAAAAAACTCTTACATGCAGTGATGACAGGACTGTGATTGATTGCCCTGTCGTTCATCACACAGACTCACAGAGGTCTATAATGAATAAGATTGGATTTTGATTGCTGTGTGTCTGTGCTGCCGTTTACCACGTCATCCTTCAAAGGCAAAATGATTTACAATACTGGCTGTGCAGCACAGCACTGGAGTTGTGAAACACATGGACCCAGTGTTTGTCAATGTTGGGTCCTCTAACAGGTGACTAGAAGTCAGCTTGTATTACTTCTACAATACAATACTATTCTGGGTGCAGAGCAAGGCATAATATAATCCTAGACAGAGATGAGGGCCATCTGGCCAGTGAAATTCTCATTACTTTGTATGAATTAACTGACTCTAGCTGGCCATACCTTATGCCAGACGTTTTTCTTTTAATATAATTACACCAAATTAGTTCACAGTCGAGCTATTTCATTCACACGTCTTCTCTCTCTCTCGCTTTCATACTGTTGCCAAACCGAACTCCTGAGTCCTGACAGCGCAGTAGCTTCCTGGAACACGTTTTCCTGTCCACCTGGGACCCAATATAGAGTGGCAAACATGTGACTCTGTAAATTGCAGTAGCAGTTCCTTTCAACGTCAGAAACCTGAGGAGCGGACCACATGCACTTGGAGGGTGCAGAGACGCAGAGAAACCTCCGGTCCAGACATACCAAAAACAACGTAGTGCCGTGTTTCCTCCCACTAACCAATGTATAGGGGCTCAGTGGCCACTGTAATCAGTTGATTACACAAATCATACCTACAAATGTACTTGTGATTCAATCAGCTAAACTGACAATCCAGATGTCGAGACATCTGGAGAGCCAATCGCATTGCTTAGAAAAGTGTTTATAAGCCATTCAGAGGGGTTGCCTTGCCTCTTTCACTGCTGAAGCATATAGGAAAATGAGATGCATTTGCTCATCATTGATGTTGATTCAACCTTGAAGTTGATTTGGTTTATAACTTATAAGATCCTCACCTCTCGGTACCACAGCAGGCCCTTAAAACAAGGCTCCAGACTTCCCAAAACAAACTTGTCAGGCTCCTACTTGGCCTCACCCCCCGAACCCACCTCACCCCTGCCCACTTTGACAGGCTGGAATGGCTTAGGGTCGAAGACAGAGTACAGCATCTTGCAATGGGTCTGGTCCACAAGATTCGATACACCACCAAGATACCCATGTACCTGTCTAAATACTTCCTTAATGTTAACGAAGCCCACACCCACAACACCAGAGAGAGTGCAACAAACCATGTGCAACCCAGATTCGGCACACACAAGGGACTAAATTATTTTCGCTATATGCCACCAAAATGTGGAACGCCCTACCAACAGTCATTAAGACATGCAAATCCCTTGATTCCTTCAAATCTGCTCTCAAAGGGCACCTACAGACGGCTGCAATTCGAAACTGGCCCCCGTAAAATCTGAATCCTTTTCCTCTCACTGCATATGTTTCTTTTCCCTTTTTACCTCGCTTATGATGAATTCCCGTTCTGCTCTTTGGTTTCATAGAAGTGTATATTTGTACGTCTCTAAATATTTTGATGAAGTGAACAAGGTGGACCCTCTTGTAAACAAGTGTAATGCTTTATTGAGTCGTCCACTCACAGTTAACAGTCTTTGTATTGAGTTGTGCTTGAATTGTACTGTAATTCTGCAAACTGTTAATAAATATTTCAATCCTCTCCTCTCCTCCTTCGTACTTACCCTGATAAGTCCCTAAGACATGGGCTCTGTTATTATTGTAAGACTACCTCAGGTCATGAGACTTAAACACTAGCAAATTCCTGCCCTCTGGACCCCGGTCCCCTCTTAAGTTCTGTCTGTTAATGCTGTAAATTACTGAGTCATCCCAAGCACGAGTGGAATGGACCTATCGACGTTCAGACCAATGATTGATGAAACAACCAAATCCCACTATGCACTGCTCTTAACCAGTATAAACCTATTTTGGTCACATCATTATAGGCAAAAATGTAAAAATAATAATAATTAAATAGACAATCTACAAACTCACAATGAGACACGTTGTAAGCTTGTAGAAATATTAGAAATATTTTGAAAGTATAAGTAGTAAGTGTTAAATATCATAGGCAAACAAACAAATATGGCTTTCTGGTAGGTCCAAGCTACAGTATAAGTTCCCAGAGTAGGGATTCAAAGTACTGTAGTTGACAGGTTGGGTCTGTAAAAAGAAGGTCTCATGCTGTGTCTCATAACTGTCAGCAATATTACATGGAGTAAAATGCACGTATATCAAATATCCACATAAAGTTCTTTTTACAGTTTCCCATGAAATGCTATCGTGGAAACATGCTCTACTGTTGCAACAAGGAATGACTCCCAAATGCCGTGCGTTAGTGTTTAAACATAGCACAGGGGATTGCGATGAGTGACATTCTATGATAGAGTTTTACAGTTACATTAAATCTATAAACCTTGTTACACTTGAGTTCATTAAAAGATACGGTCCCATGACATGGCTGCTGTATTTCATTATTTTGATAATTGTTTGACAGCATGGCTCTGCAAGATGCTAGCTGTATGTGTATTTGCGTGTGGATGTGTGTGCGTGTGGATGTGTGTGTGTGTGTGTGTGTGTGTGTGTGTGTGTGTGTGTGTGTGTGTGTGAGAGACTGTTGATGTGTGTCAAACTTTGTAGGCACACTGCCAGTTGGCCTTTTTTATACTTTTTGAAATATTTGACTTATAATGGGGCTGTGAATCTGTGATCATGCTGAAACCTTGTCCAAATGTATAGTCATTACAGATGACTGATGTCACAGACTGGCCGCATGAATTCCGAGATCCACATTGGAGCCATGCCGCTTCTAAATGACTGTATATTGATCCTGACATCCACATAATTTCCAGTTACTCTTGCATCTCTCTACTCTGACTTGTATCTGTCCTGATCAAACAGGAAAACTAAAAACTAAAATATCTACATGATTATTTACACATTGCACCTGAGATAAGATATAAAGCTGTGTGAGCATAGCAGCAGATGTATACTGTGCATGATATAATAATGGATGTTAGTTAAGGTGCTAGTGAACACAAAAAACATAAAAGTTATTAAGGTGTTAGTGCGTGTCAACCGCATAATAGACTGACACTGGTAAAGGCCATGAGAGCAAAGAAAGAAAAGTCAAGTCCCTTGTCCCTGGTATCAGAGTAATCTAGTAAAGGTGCGTTCAGACGTGAATTTAAATATTCGCCTCGGTTCATCCCGTTTGTGCTGTGCCAGGTCACGCGGCGCTCGCGCAACTTCTCATCTTTGCATTGACTTTGTATGTAATCACGCCCCTCAAACCATCCAAGTCTGAACGCACCTTAAGAGAGTGGCGACATTGACTCCCATTGTAACACTGGAATGCGGAAGTGCTCATTCTATCTCAATGGGATAGTTCCAATGTTTGGAACTATAGCCCATAGCACCCCGCTTAGCGGCGAGATCAAAGCGTGTCGCCATTCTTTTACTAGATTACTCTGCCTGGTATAATCCACAGGTAGGTCCAAGGAAGAGAACAGTCTGACGACACCACCTGTCAGCAGCCTGATGGCAGCCGGGTGACAGCTGTTCATGAACCTGGTGGTCTTGATACTGTGGTACTAGTGGTAGGCCCCCTTGCCCGGCCGTGGTTGTTGTAATGTAGGGGGTTAAACAGTTTGTGACTTGGGTGGTACTAAGCTTGTCCTTGATGATGCGCTGAGCTAGCTTTGACTACACACCACTTTTTGTACAGTGCCTGGAGCACTGGGAGCTAGCCTCCCAATGTTGCGCTCTGCCGATTGCACTACTCTAGGCTTATATTTTCTCGGGCATGCACACTCGCGCACACGCGCACGCACACACACACACACACACACACACACACACACACACACACACACGCACGCACGCACACACACACACACACACACACACACACACACACACACACACACACACACACACACCCCTCAGGGATACTCAGGCTGCCAACGAGTCAAACTGCATAATAACACAGGTACATCATAACAAATGACCTGGCATAGAAACGGTTTCTACTGATAAGGTCGACCTTTTTTGATGATTAAATAATTATGTAAGTGACAATGATGACAGTCTGGCACAGTGAAATCCTGACAGTGAAATCGTGATGTTAAAATGTTAATTAATCAAATTTTAATTCAGAGAATTTTAATCAAATGGACACTTATGGTTACCGGTCCATTTGATTCCATTTTGTATACTTAAACTTATGTATGTTAACTACAGCTACAAGCCGATCTACAACCTCACAACATATCACGATTTTTTAAAGTTGTGGTGTGAACTATGGCATTTACTTCTAGTCATTGAGTGGTGCAACCACTCCAAGGAACAGCAATGTCCGTGTCTATGTGTGGTTAACCTATGTGTCCGCCTATGTGTTGGTTAATGAGCACCAGTATGAGTACCAGTAGGGGCGCTGTTGTGCCATGCAGAAACAGAGAGAGAGAGACAGTGCTGCACTGTTGCCTGCTAATGAGAGAGAGAGAGAGAGAGAGAGAGAGAGAGAGAGAGGAGGAGGGGGGGAGAGAGAGAGAGAGAGAGAGAGCGGAGTTGCACCACTCGGTTCACACGGGTGTGATTTTTTTTACTAGTTGACTAGTTGCCTAGTTTACTAGTCGACTAGTTGTTTAACTTGTGTAAAAAAGAAAAAATCTTGAGGCCTACAAAATAATATATTTTTTGATTTTTTTCTTATCAACTAGTCAACTAGTACCAACAAGGTCGACTAGTGGATTTACTAGTCGACTAGTTGAATAGGCACCTAATGAAAGCTCATGAAATGTAGACCACCTATTGATGACCTAGTTTACCTATAACTGCACCGATCTGCGTGAAACGTTGCATGCACACTTCCTAGAGGCCTGCATTTTTGACATCTGCCTTTTATAGCGCCACCAGGAGGCTGACTTTTGTAAATGGTGTGGCGGTGTGGAGGTGGCTGAGGGAACTGGAACCAAGGTTGATGTTTGTTTGTGGCCTTTGGCAATGAGGACACCTATTGTTCCCAAGCAAACAGCACACTATCAAGATGTGTAATATGGTATGCCATTTTTCAGAAAATGATTTCAGAGAATTCTCCTTTTCACCGCGTTCTCGTCATCAGTGGATGACAGGAATGTGGAGGCTGTATCCATAGCATTCCAGAAATGATGTGATCCAGAACAAATCAAATATATATATATATATTTTTTAAGACATTTTCATCTCTCCTGTGTGGTTTTTACAAAGAATATATTTACATGAATAAAACAGATATTTAACTGAATTAGCGCTAAAAGGAAAATGTTATGAAATTATTTTCTTTATTTAATTATATTTTGTAAGATTGTATTATTCAATCGTACAGAGAAACACAACTGATGAGGGGATGAGCCTGATTTAAACCTCAATACGACATCATAGACTGGCCTATATACTCCATATTTGGGCATTAAACTAACATAGACAGACAGAAATCTCTATGGGCATAATAGGGATACAGCAAGCCCCCATGGAGAACCAGTGGGAATACATTTAGTGGAGACTGGTACTGCTCATACAACTGAGGCCCTCTACATTTACAGCTGTAAAGTGACCTGTCCTGTGCCATTGTCTTTGGCATTGTTCAACACACAGAACGCCTCTGACCCAGACAGGCAGTCAGTTGAGGTTCTGCAGTCTAGAAAAGGTAGGTCAATGGTTCTAAAATGGTCTGAGCAAAGAAGCCTTTCACTGTCTGCAGGTCTAATCTTCTCTGTCTGTGCCCGTCTTAACTCAAAGCCTTGCTTATTTGGCTTCTTGTGCTGTTTACTGACCGTCCCATAAGCCCATCAGCTCACAGAATCAATGCTCAAAGGTCAGATATTGCACAAAGGGCCACTTTAAGCTTCTGGGTGTGCAGTGGTGAATTCACTTCAAACATCATGCACATTTGCAAGTATGATCTAGTTTTATCTTCTAGGCTAAGCATTTTAGCACAGAGGCGTTCTGTGTACAGTAAACTTCAAATGTGCCAGAAATATAGCGTAATGGTTTGAATGGTTTGATAAAGCGAATTAGATGAATGCATGATGTGATAGTAGGCGCCATCGTCTGTTTATGAGTTGTATTGTATTCATTAATTTATTGCGGGGCCAAGCACACCATGCGTAGGCATTTTCTTGTATTTGTTGTCTCCACCATGCCGAGTATGTTTTGCACTCCGTCCGTGAGTCTGTTCGTGTGTGTGTGTGTGTGTGTGTGTGTGTGTGTGTGTGTGTGTGTGTGTGTGTGTGCACCCGTCCATCTGTTACCAGCTAATCAACGGCACCGTGGTCGGTGCCACATGTTTTACGTTGGACTACATAGTGTGGCATGGCCTTTTTTCTCTTTACCCCCCCTTTTTTATAGCTTGGCCCCTGTATTGCTGCTTGCAGACATATTTTTTGTATTTTTATCCCAGTTTAAGAGCCGTCCACACCAAGCACTATACTATATTGTTTGTCATTATAGTTGTGGTGTGGACTCTGCCATCCACTTGAGGTCGATTTAAATAAAATATCTTTATATTTATAGACAGTAGCCTCTGTACCCATGCCTTTTAGTTTTTATAGTTACAGTGGTTGGTGTGGATGGCACTTAAGTGTCGTTAAGTCGTTAAGCCAATTCCCAAATAAAATTAAAAATGGAAAGTCAAAATTTCTTTAGAAGATATTTTATTGTGAATTTACAATGTTTCATTGATCATTCACTCTTATTTTAATCGAAAGTATCTTTTATGAATTAATCTACACACAAGCCCTGTCCGATGCCATACCAGAGAAGACTGTGATAGAAAATATGTTGGAAAAACTTCAATATGTCTATTCCAAATGTGCTGACACAAACCACTCCAAAGTTGAGAGGAGGTATTTAAAGTTTCTTTATGAGAAAATGCAAGTGGTTGCCATCCAGGCTGAGTAATGTTGGTTAGGCCACAATGTTTACAAGATCAATCTCACATACATACCCCAAAAAATATGAATATGGATTATCAGTGCTATACATAGTCAGTGTGACCTGAATATATAATTGACCAGAGAAATATATACTTTGTTGATCAGGGTTCCCCATTTACACCAAAATGCCTTTGCCCCAAAATAGTCAAGTTCACATCACAACGCATCGCAACAACATGTTATGAGTGTGTACAATGGCAATTTTGGGCGAATGTTTGACTATGCCCAGTATAGGGGCAGGGGTATGAAATTGAATTTGAAATCAGTAAAATTCTAACTTTAAAATGTTCAGTTCTGTGATCAAAGGAAGGATTAGCCTTAAAACAATTCAGACCCTAAATTGAGCAGAATTTCATGCGTCTTTGCACAAAATGTTAATGGCACAACTGAAAACTCACTGGGGCGGTCCTTGGTTTTCGCCCCCCACACAGAATGTCCACGGTTTGCGCCCACACCATACAGTATGTGTTGAAGTGTACCTGAGCAAGGCATTTTAACCCCTGAGAGCTGTACTAATAGCACTCTCTGCTCCTAATACCGGTAGTTAGGATGGGTAAAGGACAAATTTCAAGTGTGCAAATATACACACAAAAATACTCCAAGGGAGTGGTGAGGTGACCAAATTATCATAATTATTGTCATTATGTTATTATTAGAAAGGTTATAAAAGCGTGCTTAGGAGAGTGTAATAGTTGATCATCACAATGGATCAGCACTTTACCGGCTTCATTAAAGTGTCAAATGACAATAAGTTGTCTCAAAACCCGAAAGTCCAAACCTGAGCAAGCAATTTTGCGACAGTGGTAACGGAATAAACGTCAGGCAGACTCAGACTCTAGGGTGGGCGGCCATCTGCTTCGAACCGTATCGGGGGGAAGAAAGAGAGAGAGGAGAGACAGAAAAGGAGATACAAGTGTGCGTGCGTGCATGTGTGTATGTTTCCAGAGCTTATCCCGCGAACTGCTGGACTGATCAGTTCCACATTTATTTTGCACAAGAAATGCAATGGCCAGGTCACATAAAATGAAAGTTAAATATATATACCGGTATTTAAAAAAAACATTATATGTAGTAATCAAAGTTTAACAAGGCCCTTATCGGACTGACATCTTGCACAAATGTGTAGTCATACCTCAGAGATATGTCATGGACGACTGACGTAATTTACGACTGGCCACAAGAGAGACACAGAGCGAGACACGGAGAGAGGCACAGCAAGAGAGAGATGGAATTAAGATTGTTTTACAGAAAAGGGACTGACAGAATGAACGAGAGAGATGGAGACAGTTGAGTAATTTGGGGGAAGAGTTAAATGTCATTAGCCTAATGCCCTTTGACCAACACAAATCTTTCAGGTCGAGGTCGGCCAGGCACGCAAGCCAGAAGCTTGGCACAGTTTGTAGATGTGAAAACATTATTTTGTCATTTGCTCTGCGATGGAGATGTTGAAGACATTGAAACGTGTGGGAAGATGCAAATCCTTTGTGTGCAAGCTAATGTTTTTTTAATTTGATGTAATTTTTTTAAACTATGAGGCTAGACAGAGTGCATTCAATCCACAGGGCGAGTAGTGATGGATTTTTTGTTTTAAACAGACAGTGACAGGCCAACATCAAGTGATAATTGCAATATTGGTCGAATTAAATGACTGTTCATACACACACAAGCCAAGGCAATGCCTCAGAGCTTTGCAATGAGATTGTTAATAGTGCCATAGTTGCCTTTTTGAGTCCCTCATCTCCTGAAGCTGGTTTGAAGGTCACCAGCCAACATGATGTAATTCTGTTGAAAGCGGCCAGATGTTGAGCTCTGTCCGCCATAGTTGCATCATCTGGCAACTGTGCTTCTATAAAAAAACAACATAAAATAACAGCAGGCCTCAAGCTTCCCGCCCGGCTCTTCTCAATTTAAGTGTTCTCAAGGGCCGCATTGATTATCAAAGTTTAAATTCAAAGGATCACAATGTTAACACTCACAATTTTAAGGAGCAACGCTTTTCCTACTTATACGTTATGGTATGTAAAGTAGCTAAAATATAGCCAATCTTCAAGCTTGCGACTTATTGTGAAGCTGTAGAACAGTCTTTGGTTTCCTTCCACTGGCCTGTGAATACGAACCCAACTGCTTAAAATGGTCCACTCTTTTACTCTCTGCTCAGGTGTTCCAAAACAGGAACGGAAGTATTCTCAAGACTGATAAAAAGGTGTCAGTATCAGTTACATGGAAATTGTCACCCAGGTGGGCATGCAGTCTCAGAAACATTACCGTTTGTTTTTATCGACGGGAGAAAGGTGAGCTGAGTGAAAAGGACACACAGCACAGCTCTGTTGGCAGGAATGAGGCAGAAGTAGGAAACGTAAAGACAAGACGGACTGCATACTGAAAAGTGAGACAGAAATGTTCAGACAGGGGGAACACGTACGGTACGACATTGGAGAGAGTGAAAAAGCACTTCAAAAGAGGCCCCTTTCAAAGTTTATTTTATATTGAATTAATGTTATCTTGGGTAATGAGGGCGAGCCAGACGTGGAGGTGAGAGGGGGATGGGGGGTGTTTGAGTGTCGGGTGGTGTGTGTCTGTGTGATTCCACAGCAAGGGCCCCACACAATGCCCCTCTCTGTCTGCCTGGTTCGGGCTAACTATGGTCCGATACTCCCTCACTTACTGTACCTCCCCTCTTACCACAAGATACGCTCCGGGGCCAGAGGAACGGGGGGGACCGGGGCCAATGTATATTTCTCTTTGAATCCACCAAACTCAGCTTCTTCAGAGACAGAGAAAGGGAAAGAAAGAGAGAGAGAGAGGTTAGAGAGAGAGAGAGAGAGAGAGATGTCTGGTGACCTTGCTATAGAGTACATTCTAATTTGTTCTGACAAATTAGAATGTATATCCCCAGCGTGAACATTATCCACCTGCACAGAACCACACACACACACACACACACACACACACACACACACACACACACACACACCACCATTGACTCTACAGTACCTGTAACAGTCACAATGTTATTGTAGCTATGCCTCAGGATTTCACTTAACCATCTGAACCCTCCCGCCTGTATTCTGGCATGTCATAATAGGCGAACATTCTGTGAAAACGCGTGTAGATTGACTATATTCCGTGACAGATCGGCTATTTTAGAAAAATAATTTGGGGGGCCAACTGTAGACCCCTGGGGGGGATCCTGGTCAATACTGTATGGTTTAAGTGGCTAAAGCCACCAGCCTGCTCTTTAAGGCTCCTAATTTGCCTCATTATGGCAAAGCCTGAAGCCGCCATGGCTATACTCTCTCAGTATCAGGTAACGAAACCCTGTCTAGCACAGCATGAACAAATAAAGACTATCTCGTTTTCAAGGCGCCCGAAGCCATTGATTCTTTAGTTCTGCTCCATTAAAGACAGCAGGGCGGGGAAACATGAGGTGGTCAAAGTAGGCTGGGACCAGATCTGCATGAGATCCACACATGTGCTGAAGGAAGGCTTCAGGTGGACATGTGATCGGTCCGCTGAGCACGTGATCGTCCCCCCGAGTGTTCATTTGAGTGTACAAATGGGTGCAGGGGTGTCTATTGGTATCTTCTGAACCAGCAGCTCCAGGGACTGTCACAGTGGAGCATCTGTTGAGCCGTTATATAAGATTTAATGAGGCTGTGGTTTGGAGTCTGGCTTCTGACAGAACAGTGCTGTGCCGAGAGCTACGGGAGGAATGCCGAGGAACTGTACTGGCTGCCTGTCTGTCTGTTGACACGTTCACTTCATCTAGCTCTTTCTGTGTTGAACGCAACACACACAACACACATAGTGCATACATGGTATATATTCTATTTACCAAAAAGACGGCAAGCGCTCACACGGTGGCTATAGTAGGAACACAACTGGAAAAGTCGCAATTTTGAAAAATTGCAAAGTGTGGTTGCCACAAGGGAATGTATGTCTTTATTATTATTATTATTTTAAAACATAGATTGGTTACGTAACCAACAACAGCCAATTAGCTACTACAATCACAGCGGAAGTTAGGTAGGTTAGGTAGTTAGGTCTTCTCCAACTGGCGCATCTTGGTCAAGCAAGGTGGAGCGGAGTTCCAGAAGCCTAACTGAAACTACAGCTCTGCGAGAACTCCTCCCGTTCCTCCAGCCAGGCCACAACCATTACCTGACCTCGTTGCAGTGTCATTGTGTGCGAGGATCGCTCTCATCATATAGCAACTGTCGTGGAATTCTGGATCAATCAGCAATCGATGAGGCAAATAGGAGTCGAGGCAATATTCTAGGTGGTGATTGTTATGCTTAAGTAACATCATGGGGAGAAACACTCATTCGGTGGTATGGTAATTCTGCCAAAAGCGCAGGGCAAAAATCATAGATATACTATGGCTGCTCCAAGGACAACTGAATCATAACAAGATAGGCTGCTGTAACATAAACAATGGCTATATGCTAGATGCTCTCTCTCTTACTGTACAAAGTGCTCACTTTTATCACCTCTTCCTCTGCTGTCCTGTCCTCCCCACCCATCTCTGTTCTCTCATGTTGACAGATTAGTCCTGTTGAAAGTCCTGTTGAGGACAGTGTGGTCCATAGAGAGGGACTGATAACGCCATGTCTGATCCATGGGGTTCTGTCATCGCTGGATGTCACAGGAAGAGACCCCCAACTCCACATGTCTAAGATAGTGACTGGTAAAAGCACATGAGTAGCTGACAGTGTGAGAGAATACATGACAAAGTCAAAGAAAGACCCAGAAGGTGTTGACAATGTTAATGGTGTGACTCCAAATAAATGAAAAATGCACTGTATAGTTCCACATTTATCAATTCAGAGGGCTGGGATTTTCCTGACTAAAAAAAAGATCACAAGATACAATTGGTTTCCCTGCTGTTTTATTGGTATGTGGTGCAAAATAACAGGAAATAACAAAATAAAAATAATGACTGAAAGCTTTCAGATCTCAAGAACGTGTGAAATGTGACATACTTTCGCAGGAAGAGGCTGTAAGTGACGTGTGCCGGTGTAGGATCATGCCCCTCACTGTGGTGGTGCATGCTTAAAGTGGTGCTGAAAGTGTGTGCAGGAATCACGCATGTTCATTGTTTACATCTGCGGTCGATCACGTACAGGAAGAACTCACACCAGTGTGTGGTAAGCTGCCGGATGAGGTTCCACACACAAACCCCTCCACCCCCCCCAAAAAAACAAATGCCAGCTGGTCCCTTATAGACAACCACAGTCTCACTACTCTCCTCATTTACACCTCCATAAAAACAGAGCAGGGAGTGAGAGTGAGAACAGAGCATGCAGGGAGGTGCTACTGTAAGTGAGGACAGTATGGGAGCCATCTGGGGGCATACAAAATATTCATAAACAAACCTGTACACAATCAGGGGTTGATCCTGGAAATACTGAAGGACTCATGGCTGAATTACTGAACCACCAACATTGTTTGTATATAATTACTTTCCATTCTGGACTGTTTAGGATCTGGACAGTTGAACTGGCATGAATCTATAACAATTAAAATCACTTAAACCCTATTATACGTCATTGACCCGGGTCTCCCAGGGGTTTGTACTTGGTCCAAACAAAAATTAACCTAAACCTGTGATGTGACAATAAAGTTGATTCTGAACATGATTCTGTTGGTAACAGGGTTGACTAAATGCACATGCATGCTCATTAAATGTGTGAAAAGAAAATACAATAAAATAGCCTGAGATGGCACGCCTCATGTTTCTGATAGGTACCAATCTACTGCTTTAAAAATGGTCAAACACTGAAAATGGAAAATGGCACGTTTTCGTAGAATGACCCATATGGAGGCTGTCTTACAGTAAGACAGGCCCGTGATTGTCAGGTAGGGCAAAACGGGGCCCTTGCCAAGCTGCTACAACTGCGTGCAAGCGAGGAAGTGAGTGAGTGTGGTTGTGTGACTGTGGAGCAGACATCAGGTCCTTTTGTTATTGTATGCTACAGTGTATTGGAGGCGGAGGCTGCGCACTCCCTCACTCAACCGGTGATCCCCGCCCCCCGGCCCCGATAACAGAAGACCCAAACAGACCCAAGTGATCTTTGGCAGATGCCCGCAAGGAAAAGAGGCCAGTTTTGGAGGCATTTCCTCTCAACGGCCCGTCCAGACATCACAGCGACCTCTGTAGAGGAGGGCAGTGTGGCAGTGTGTGCACTGCTCGCAGACCCACACGTGCCACAGCGTTTTACAGCAGTTAGTAAATATGAGAGAGTGAGATATGACGAGCCCCTGCAGACAGCACTGACCCAGATATGAAGACTGCAAGTCCTCACGTGCTGTACAGTATGGGCTGTATTTTGCGTGTCTTAAGTACCAGGTCTTATTACTTAACTTAAGACCTGGAGGCGTGGTCAATGCTCTTTGGCCACCCAGAATAGCCAAATGACATTCACGCCTCCAGGTCTTAAGTTAAGTAATAAGACCTGGTACTTAAGACACGCAAAATACAGCCCTATGTGTTGAAAAACTATTATGTGATGTTCATGGCGTTAGCAGGAAGTGTGAACTGTGAAGGACTGGGACTCTGCGAGCCTGGTAAACCACCTGGTCGCGGAATTCAATTTCATTTTCATCTTCATTCTCTCTGGAGGGTAACAAGATGCCAACACTGATTAGAATAATAAATAATATTAATTTGGGGTTTTACTGTAAATATAAATGATCTGGCAATTTGTCATTGAAAAGTGCGATTCTCTGCACATACGCAAGTATTTTTGATCTGTACCATTCTGAACAAATCTATCTGTAAAATAGTCGGGGCGACGCTAATTGGAAATGCAAGACCCACCCGGTTTATGCAATACCCGTTGTACCCGTTTGTGTGTCTTTGTCACTTTTATGCCCATATATGGAGTGACTAACTGCTAGCTTTTCATAGCCGACTTAAGTCTAAGATGTACAGGTAGCCTCAAGAACTTCAAATGCGATTCTGTCCTCCAAAGAAGATTATATAAGCGATCTCCCACCATGGAACACATGACAGACAACCATGAACACGGCACGTTCCCCCTGGACTCAATATTCAGACTCAATATCCAGTTATCAGTATAAATGAAATGAGGGGCGCTCTTGTTATCGTACATCAATTTATGTTATTATCATTTAACCATGATGTATTAAAAAAAACTAAAATTTATATAATATAAATGATATTTAAAGTATATTTACATGTTATCGTACTCTTGCTCGTTCGTATACATAACATAAGTTTTCCCTTCAATGTCAATAGCGTTGTTTTTTATGTTTAATTTACATCATATTTAAGGGAATCATTAGCTCTTATCATCATACATCTCATATATCATCTCATACTGGCCATTGGCCAATCAGAATGCCTGTTGCTTGTAATTAGTTAGCTGATTTGCTTGCTTACATATATGTAAGCAAGCAAATCAGCTAACTAATCACAGGCAACAGGCATTCTGATTGGCCAATTGACGTTGAAGGGAACATTTATGTCATATATGACGTACATTTTCCCTTCAACGTCAATGTTTTGATGTTTAATTGACATCATATTTAGTGGAATTCTGATGTAATTTCTCCGTTCATCATCAATGGCAAAACCTGAGACGGGCGGGGACAACATTTTGTGGACATTTGACCGGAATTCTCTTACCGTGGTCAATGGCAAATCTTGAGACGTGTGGGGACAAAAGCTGTTTATAGAAGGGGCTAGCGTCCCTTAATAACAATAAAGATCATAATGTATAAGCTGATGATGGCATCATCCCTATAACATTGGCTGCAATTGCAATAACAAGTAGTCAAACAAAAATCACACCGCGTGAAGTGAGGGGCGCTCTTAACTTCGTACATCATCATACATCATCTCATTCTGGCCAATCAGAATTTGAGTCCTCACCTTCGTTTTCAATGTTTGTTTTACGCAATGTTTGTGTTTACACAAACACTCTAAATTGTCCATTATTCATTCAATTCATTCATCCAAGCTGGACATAGGAGGGGCTATCGCCCCTCAAAAATTGTCATCAGCTTCATAAATGAGTGCACCCAGGTACAGATTAAAAGGAAAGCTTTCTGTGCCTGTCTCCTCTGACTATTTTTATGCCTTTCTCTCAGTTTCACAGGGAGCTCAAAGATGTGGTTGAAATAACTAATTAAATGCAACAACACATAGCAATGGCCACCAACCACCAACCATCACAAACAGGAGGCATGCTGATATAATGCTATAAATATTTAATTTGTGAAACCACTGACTAAATGTAAAATGTAGGCTATGTAATACGTATTTGGCCAAGCACTCAGGGAGTTCCTCTACGTGTCCCTAGTGGCTTTCTAAAATATTTGTGCACAAGGCTCATCAAGTCAAAATCTATCAATAATAACATAACCAAAGTACTGATGACGTCAATTAAAACATCATTCATGACTTATTGTACAGTTGGATATTGCTATAGTGAATGAATGAATGAATAAATAAATATTTCATTTCCGTCCCACATGGGATTATCAGGAATTGCCAGTACCCAGCTGAAGAACTCATAATACAACCTGATTTTGAACAAGACACATACAGTATACATTCATATGTAATGTGTGGTTGTCATATAATCCTAAACCACATCTGGACATATACTGTATCACAGCACGCCAGCGTGCCTCGAACCACTGCTTAAGTGTGCCTCGTCGTCATGTGTTATTATTTAATGCTGGTTGATTTGGGGCGAGAGATTACATCACAAAGAGTTCCACACAACAGTCTAAGTGAAAGTACACTGTATAGTGTATTACACTAACACTCTTTATTCTTTAACAATCTGGTAACACTTAGCTGATGATTTAACCAGGAGTGGGAGTTGGGAGAGCCCTGGCGTCTCTTAGCAAAGGTTAATTTTAATTACATTAAACTTGTGCTCCCTGCCTGGGTCCGAGCTGCTCCCCCAGTCTGTACCCAGGCCAGTAGCATGTCAAACCTGACCTTCTTGTTCAATATTGTTTTTGGAGGAGATGGTTCACTTGGCTGAGACACACTTCTATGCAAGCCCATCCGAGCTCCCTCTTCTGAACCATTCTGAATGCCCCCCCCCTAATAATATCTGGCCCCCTCTAAGATTTGGCCTAGTCGGAACGCTGTCGTGTCACGATGCAACACGAGGCATGAAGTCGCCACGTTTGACAGTGGCTCAACTTGTTCACAGGCACTCTGACCTCGCAGACAGCCCGTGAGGTCCTCCTGCTATATGCAGGACAGCCGAGCACCGACGTGTACGGTAGGAACACCTAGCATACCGTACGTACGTACAACATGCTGCACATGAAATGGGCCAAATCAAAGAGTTGATTCAACTGCATTGCTCTCCTACAAAGATGCCGTTGATGCGTTGTCGGGGGCCCAGAGTACCATTGGCAAATGGAAGCAGGGGTTTGGCCTGAAGAGAGCTGAGCTCTGTTTCTCCAATTTCTTTGACTTATACATTCATATTTTACTGTAGGGCTTTCCAGGTGCTGGGGTAAAATATATATATATGTGTTCTTTCAGAGGCATCCAAAAGAGAAAGTGAAAGGTCTCTGTGTTCAGATTACATTACCGAGTCACTGTATCGTTGGACTTACTGTGGAAAACGCAGTCGCTCCATCAAAATAATTGCCTGCAATGCATGACTACTTTCCCACAACCCTATTGGATAATGCTGTTTTTTTCTTGTCCTTTTTCTACTTTCTGTGAATTAGATCAACACCTGTTTAAAAAAAGACTGATCCAACACATAGGAGGAGTATAGGAGACCCTGTGGTGACATAGAAGCTTCTTGGCTACATCCATGCTTTGGCACTTTATGCTTTGTTCTCATCATATTTGAATGGACTTGAGACGGTGTTGGAGGGCACAGTGTTTCATAATCCATTCCATCTTGTTTTATGCGTGAAACATAGGATCATTTCAGTTCAGGTCACAAAGAAGATCATACTTTCCCTCACACAGCTGCTGCCTTTATGGGCAGGGATTCTGCTGCGTTTTCAGCCAAGGAGCAAAGTGTGAGAAGTTCCCCTTCCCCTAATGCAAATGTCTTTCACTTCGGAAGCTATTTTGGGCATTGACCCAATCAATTGACTGATCCTGGGTCATTTTGAGTTTGCATAGGACTTACCTACAGTATATCCACTGAGCAATTATTAATGGAAATGGATAGTGACATTTGTGTGAAGATGTATTTGTCTGTCCACTGTAACGCATAGGACAGAAAATCATGATTGGGAAATCATGGTGAGAACTAAAAGATATCTAATCTGTTACATGTCACTCACAGTATAGCTGACCTGCGTCTTAAGAAACACCTGCTTAAATCCTCAGCTGGATGGAAGCGTATGCCGTATAGCATTGAGCAATGACATGACAATGTGTTAATCTGCTTACAACACAAAGGATCCTGGCTCTTGGATCGTAGCACCCAGGATCCACCCCTGTACTACCTTTGTTGTCCGACCCAAACCTTCAAACACAGTCCAACGCACAGCTCTTGCCAGGTAGCGTGGCACCAGAAGGAGTGAATATCAGCCAGGGCCTGCAACCCGTGTCTCAGCAACACATCAGGCTGTCCGCTGACTACCTCAACCCGTGTCTCAGCAACACATTAGATGGCTGTCCGCTGACTACCTCAACCCGTGTCTCAGAAACACATCAGGCTGTCCGCTGACTACCGCAACCCGTGTCTCAGCAACACATTAGATGGCTGTCCGCTGACTACCTCAACCCGTGTCTCAGCAACACATTAGATGGCTGTCCGCTGACTACCTCAACCCGTGTCTCAGCAACACATTAGATGGCTGTCCGCTGACTACCTCAACCCGTGTCTCAGCAACACATTAGATGGCTGTCCGCTGACTACCTCAACCCGTGTCTCAGCAACACATTAGATGGCTGTCCGCTGACTACCTCAACCCGTGTCTCAGCAACACATTAGATGGCTGTCCGCTGACTACCTCAACCCGTGTCTCAGCAACACATTAGATGGCTGTCCGCTGACTACCTCAACCCGTGTCTCAGCAACACATTAGATGGCTGTCCGCTGACTACCTCAACCCGTGTCTCAGCAACACATTAGATGGCTGTCCGCTGACTACCTCACGTGTCAACAGGAATCAGTCTCCTCGCTTCCAGGAGTTGCTGATGAACGGGTTGAGGCCATGCCTGAATGCCAGAGGGGAGAGAATTAAGGGACAGATGTGCAAATGAAGGGCATAGAGAGGACACATAGGGGACAAGAAGGGTTTACCTACAGTGTAACAGAACAGGTAGCAGACATTTGGTCTCATACATTTGTAGTCAATGAAAAATATCACTAAGGGGGCGATTGTGAGGAAAGTTTAGTTGTTGTACAGTATGTTTGTGTAAACGTTAGGGCTTAGATGTGCCTGCGGGTATGATTGAAATTCCATGTTAAAGTTCATATGTGGTGGTGAGGCATTCGCTGATTCAAGCTTCCCATCTTAAACCATTGCTTTTCAGCAAGCTGATCGCAGGGCTGTTTCGGTTTAGTGTGCTCCTCTGACAAAAATATTACAAGCATCTGTAATATCTCTGTTGAACAACTAAACAATACCACTTTTTAAATAATTTGGTATTGAAAAAGGCTGCCTCCTGTAAGCATTTAAATCCTCACACACAAAGATTTAAGTGATATTTCAACATCTCTTTTAGGCATGGTGATGGACAGATGGAACAATTCACCACGGTTTTCAAATACCCACGTGTGGCATTAAGTATGACCTTGTGCACTGAGATACAAGTTCTGTGTCGGAATGTAGAAATAAGTCCTTTGTCCTTATAGCTTCACTAAAAGACAACATTCCTAACGCAGGCATCAAAAGGAATTCTACATCAATCGACTTCTCATCAGGAAAGAATGCCATGCCAGTCATTCTTTCATAACCTGGACATGCTGGCCATCCTAGTTATGTTTTGTGCAAGCAGTGCCACTATCACGTGAACAATTATGATGATTGCAAGCCCTGACTTAGCTTGATTTATACGTCATAGTCAAATAGACATGAAAATAACTATATAACTATATCTACAAGCCCATAACATGTCACAAATCACAAATGTATTTATTTTCATGTTGCTGAAGCACAAGGTGACAGCTCAGTAGCTCACATGATGAGAACTAGTAGATAGGAATAGTCTTCAACAACAACATTGAAACCATGTCATTTTACTTCTGCCTGGCTCTAGAGTCTAGACCGAAGCAGACGGCTCAACATAATCTTGAGTCTGCGTAGTGCATGTGCGTTCCTGGTCATGAATGTGCGTCTATATTCAATATGGAGTGGCAGGCTGGCAAAAACATGGTTTAAAAGGTTGTTTCAACCCATCAATAACTTTTTTCCAGACGGTCGGAACTACAGGCATCTATATACAGTATAACAGGATTATATCTTTCCTTTTTTGATACAATACAGAAAAAGGTAAGAATTGATTGCGTCGATCGTCTCCTCTTAACAACAGTTTGAACACCAAGTGAGTGGCCCCGCTGCCTGCAGCATGTGGCGAGCGGAGGGGGAAGTCACAGACATGGCTAGTTTAAGAGAAGAAGTCGGATCATAATGAACCATAATCCTCTGAAGTTGATGGCTCTCTTCACATAAATGGAGTTGGAACAACAGATGTTCAGGAGGCGGGGAACACACCTTAACCTGCCCCTCGCACCACTCTCTGCCCTCCCCGCCAATCTACCTGGCCCTATTTTTAACCGCCCAAAACCACCCACAATCCTCTATGCTTCACCCATCTCACAGCGTCGCACACGAGCCACTTTCCTACAGGCTTCTCGCATCCCACCTCCATTCACCTCCATATAGTAGCTCTTTCCCGTCTCCCCTCAAAGGAGCCGTATTGGCAGGAGAAAATGTATACATCGCTATATATAGCAGAACAAAGCAGTCAAACAAAACACTATTTTCTCTCCTACTCTATCTCCCTCTCAATTTGCCAGGTTCCTGCTGAGGGTGACAGTCCTACCCAAATACTTCAGGGTCGCCCCCTCCCCCAAAGACTTCAGGGTCACCCCCCCACCAGTTATTTAATTAATTCATGTCAGTTAGTAAAAGTAGTAACGTGGTCATTAAAATGTCAGTAACTATAACGCGTTCTGAGAAAAGGTAACTAGTTACATTACACCGCAAAGAATAGTTGTGTTACAGTAGTCCCAGGTACACACACAGTACAACCAACTTCTTTTGACTGTCAACTACTCTTCAGAAATGTGAGTGCTGCCTTAATTACGAGTGACATTCCCTAGCCTTTGGATAAAGGGGTGATGAAATGGAATGTGTCTCTGATCTCCATCTACTTTTTCCAGACAACACTCAATATCTCAGTCCATTAACATGTAATCTGTCACTAACAGGAAGTTCGTTAATGACGTCCAGAACACAAGATGCAGGATATAGCTCTGAAAGCAAATCACTTCAAGACCAATTTCTGACACCTACCCAGACCATGCCCCTGTAACCCCTGGAACCCCCGGAACCATTGTCTGGGGATTGAACCGCAGAAAAGGCGAAAATGACAAAGATCTGTTCAGACATCTGCGCCCCTTTGGTTTCAACCAACACTGGAATGCAGCTGTTACAGAGCTTTCTTTTTCTGTGTATTGGGGAATAACAGACAGCAAACGCTGGTGCTTGGCAGATGCTGAGCCACTGACACGCAGTGGACAGCTGGAACCTAGATGAAAGCACATAGCATTGCCCGGTTGGAGCACAAATGTTGACATTTGTCCACTTTGTGACATTAATTCTAAAGAGTTTCCAGTATATGACTCATCATCAGGATTTCTTCAAGAATGTCTTCTCCCTTCTCTCCTCTAGGAGGAGAGGAAGAGTAAGACAGACAGACAGACAGACAGACAGACAGACAGACAGACAGACAGACAGACAGACAGACAGACAGACAGACAGACAGACAGACAGACCCTCATGCAAGTATGCACGCAAGTATGCACGCACGCACCCACGCAAGCACACAGGGTTGAGAGATGGGTACCAGACTAGACGTGAGCTGTTAGTGCAGCACAGTATCAGCCTGTTCCGTGCATGCACATATCACAAAGATACTCTTATGCAGCTCGTAGCGGTGGGGCTCAGGGGACGGGGAGAGGCCAGACAGCAGACATGCCATGAACCCGCTGATCCAGACGCGGAGGAAGACTCCTGCCAGCGTGCCACTTACATCCAAGAGTGTTACAGGAAAACGATAAAGGAAAAAAGGGAAAGGGGTTATAGCTCTTTCGGTAAGTTGTTTCATACAACTAATTTTGCGCTTGACGTAAATCCAAATTCACAGGGTTTCTTCTTGTTGACGACACACACATTCAGACGCCATGGAGGAAGAAACCATGTAAGGCACCAACCCGAGAGCAGTTATGGGTTCGGTGTGTCTTGCTCAAGGACACTTCGACATAAAGCCATGGGTAGCCATGCAGGGATCGACCTGGGAACCTTCTCATAACCACCTGAACTCTTCCAGGTTTAGCCAGTGTCCCGGATGATCCGGATCGCATTGAAAGTTTAATTCCGAAGGAGACGTTTCCCCGACGTTACGGATGAATCCTCACAGAAGCCCTGGAGGAGAGGGGCAGCAACTCAGGAATGTCCTGGGACATCTTATCTGATGGGCCCTCGTCTATACTGTAGTACTATACTGGCTGGTAAATTGACCCCAGCTAGCCGTAGTTCAGGGATATGATGTGCCCCTTGAGGCCCTCTGAGACACCCAGGCCCCAAGGCTTGTGGCCCCCAGCATCATAGCTTTTTTGATGACTATCTCGGGACGTCTAGAAACGTAATGATTCACACAGCATTCCCACCTGTCCATGTGAACCCTGTCTGTTGTTTCAGGAGTCCAGGAGTGCTAGATGCAGCCCTGCTGGAAAGTCAGCCGTAAAGCCTGTCAGCAGATATTACATGCTAATGAATTATCATTGCTGTGCATTTAATTGGTGCAGCTAAGTAAGAAAAGACTGTAGCTATGTTCATTTAAACCAGTTTGGGGCATTCACCAAATAGAAAGCACATTTACTGAACATAAGCCGTTGGGAAAACAACTAAACTGAAGATGGCATTTTTCATATGGCCAATATTCCTTAGGGATACAGTGGACACAGATAAGACTAGAACTGCACTCTGCCGAGTGCATACTTGCTTGTTGCACACTAGTAGGCCATAAATGGCCTAGTGCGCAAGCAGAGCGCGCAAGTACTTTCGACTGGCAACAACTGGCAACAAATGGTCATCTGTGTAATCTGGTCCCAGCAGACCAGGCACAGATTTACAAATTACAAATCACATTACAACTACATACAGAGTATGTAGTTGTAATTTGATTAGCAGTATACTGTGGTTACTTGGTTTCAAAAAGTGACAGCCAAGTTTTTTTCAACCGTTTTTATGTATATGCAAGTCTGTGCCTGGTTTGCTGGGACCAAATACCACATTACGTCATCGTTGAGAGCTGGGACCAGAGTACATGGTGTGTATATGTATTACTAGCTCTCAGTGATGACATAAGAGAAATGGCCATCTGTGTAATCTGGTCCCACCAGATACCACATTAAGTCATCGTTGAGAGCTGGGACCAGAGTACATGGTGTGTATATGTATGACTAGCTCTCAGTGATGACATAAGAGATATGGTCATCTGTGTAGTCTGGTCCCAGCAGACCAGGCACAGATTTCCAAATTACAAATCACATTACAACTACATACAGAGTATGTAGTTGTAATTTGATTAGCAGTATACTGTGGTTACTTGGTTCCAAAAAGTGACAGCCAAGTTTTTTTCAACGGTAAGTCTGTGCCTCGTTTGCTGGACCCGGTAACCACATTACGTCATCGTTGAGAACAGGGACCAGAGTACATGGTGTGTATACGTATGTGATGACGTAATGTGGTTGAAAAAAACTTGGCTGTCACTTTGAAGAGACCAAGCGAAATGATTACTTGCGCGCTCTGCTTGCGCAAGTAATTATAACCTCTACACAGGTTCTACATGCTTTTCATTTGTACACTTTCTGAGCAGTTTACAATGTAGATCCTTATGTAGAACCTTATATCCTTCTCAGGAGTTTACAATGTAGATCCTTACTGTATGTTATAGGTAAAGATATATATCCAAAACATTACCAATAATATTCTTTTAATGCACAGGTTCTGCTCAGGAAAACGTTGTTTTCAACCTTCCTTCATATAATTGGTCGTCACTAATGTTCATGATAAAATGCCACAATTTTTTTCTACTCGGTTTGTGTCTCATGGGAGAGCTGTGGGCAGTTCAGAAACCCGTCCACCAGTGACATCATCGATGGGGAATCAAAGCGAATAGAAACTGCAGGCTTTTTATTCCTGAAAATGCGTTAATGGAAGCCATCTTTTTCACGATAATGAAAATCTAAATATCTTTTGAAAGAAATCTTGTTTAAAAAAGAATCTGCCTAACGATGATGTCACTGGTGGACGGGTTTCTGAAGTGCCCAGAGCCCTCCCGCATGAGACACAGACTGAGTAGGAAAAAAACTGTGGTATTTTATCATTAGTGAGGTCCAATTATATGATGATTGAAAGTTGAAAAGTGGTGAAGTGGTCCTTTAAGCAACTAGTACTAGCAGAAAACACATGCTTTCATTTGATCGCTCAACATTTCACACAGCAGCGTCTCTTTCCTATTTTGTTTGGACACTGGTGTAAAACCAAACTGATTCAGCTTGTTTTTCCCAGCACTGGGGGAAAAGGTAAACAACAAAAAGTTATCAGAGGAAAACCCCCCACGCAGTGTCTCTATATAGTTTGTCATGTCCTCTACCTGAACCATGAAGGCATAAATACATTTATAAAAACCCCTTTTTTCATACACTGCAGTGAACCTGCTGCAAGCCTGGAGAAAGAACAGAGGTGAGATGTATCCAGTAACTGAACAGTGCAGTGCCAAAGAAATACTGAAAAAACCTCTGGAAGCATCTGGGTCTTCAAGTAAATAAATATAGTGGTGAAATAACCATTATTTCACCTCTTTGTGTGTTATTACAATTTCTACAAAAAAATCTAAAAAATGAATTCCCTTTCAGTTTGAAATCAGCAAGAGTGATCTGAGCAGGTAAATGCAATCGACATAGACTTCCTATGAACATAGGAAAATACATGCATGGAGGGGATAATTAGTAGGATGTTCAAAAGCAAAACAGCGGTTGAGGTGACCAAAAAGCAAAAAGCCATTTGACTGATTCCCAGCTGAAGCGTTTCTCGCTCAGGGAGAGTTAACCCTCCCTGACAAAGACACCATTCTGTGAGTGCAGGGAGGGGAACAGCAACACTCAAGGAAAGGTATGAGACATCTGAACAGAAAAGAAAAAAAACTGTCTCCACGGCATTTCCTTTGGCTTAAAATCGCTCGTAGAGGGGGCACGGCACTCTTCCTCGGGTCCCCTCCTCTTCCTCACTCTCGCTCCCCGGGAATCATACCCAAAACGGAAGAGGAAGTGGGTACTGTGCACTAGATGGTTTATTTTGCCTCTGAACCAAGCCCAGTGGAAAAACATTCCAGGGGGGGGTGGTTAAGACTGACTGTTAAAGGGATGCCAAGCCATGTATGGGTAGGTGTTGAAGACAGAAAACGAGTATGTTTACCGTTAGTGGCACAGATCAGGATGTCCAGGAGGAGTGCACAGTGAGCCAGGGCGGGCAACGACCACGAGTGCTCTCTGTCTCAAACAGATAGCTGTGTGTTTGGCAGGAAATGGAGAGGGAGGGAGAGGGAGAGAGAGAGAGAGAGGAGGGGGTGGGTATCCCTCAATCATGAAAGGTGCTTCATAATTTGGTAAACCTAGAAGCCTGGCTGCTTTCCCCCACATCGCTTATTTTCTCATCCCAAGGCCCTTAATGATGAAACGGGCAGAGGGCAAACATGACGTCCGTACAGACATCCCTTTATGAGGCTGATGCACACCTGCAGGGGAGCCGCACTGTCCGTCAGGGGGAAGGAGAGAGACCGCGGGGTCAACAGCTTGCTACAGTGGACCTGTATTCCCCAGACTGCAGCACATAGGGCCAACTATGTAATGTATAGGGTTAGTTGCCACTCAGTTGCTGGAGAACACTCAACTAGTTCATGAGGGGAATTTGTTAAATAGCTAGAGAATAAGTAAATAAAAATAACACCAATGATTGATTGATTGAGTTATTAACAGTTTGCAGAATTACAGTACATTTAAAGTACAACTCAATACAAAAACTGTTAACTGTGAGTGGACGACACCATAAAGCATTACACTTGTTTACAATAGGGCCCACCATTTTCAATTCATCAAAACATTTAGAGACTTACGAATATACACTTCTATATAGTCAACTCAAAACCGGAAATCATCTTTGAGGAGGTAGAAAAGGGAAAAGAAATATATACAGTGAGGGGGAAAAGGGGTGGGCGGGGCAGTTTCAAATTGCAGCCGCCCGTAGGTGCCCTTTGAGAGCAGTTTTGAAGGCGTTCCACATTTTGGTGGCATAGGAGCTAAATTAACTTAGTCCATTGTTTGTGCCGAAATGGACTGTCAATACAAGTTGTTATTTTCAGTAATTTGGCCAAATGAAGATACTCCCTGAGTGTCAGAAAACATTTCATCAGCGAAGAGACAGATCTGTCTTTCTTCCCAGCATTAGACACTAGAGATCAATGCATCTCCATCTGCTGAGCAATGTCAAACGAACAAATAATTATGAGAGAATCATGACTTATTTTAACTGACAATGTCCCACTTCCAACACTTATGCCAGCGATTTTGAAAGTCTACAAATCATATTTATGTTGTTGTTGGTGGAAACGTGGTCAGAAAGAAAAAAAATCGGTCTAAACATACTAGGGCTGTCCCCGACTAAGGATTTGTATAGTCGACTGATAGATGAATAAATTTGCTGTTAGTCGACTAATAGTCGACTGAGCACCCCCACCCCAAAAAAAAAAAAAAAAAAAAAAAAGTTTTTTTTTTTTTTTTTTTTTTTTTTGCCCCAAAATATTGTATATAAAAATACAATATTTACAAAAATATACAAAAATATTGTATTATTCCACTAGGTCTGTGGGGGACATAAACACATTTGAACATTCTGACTGTTCAAATCTCCAATGTGCATGTGGAGTGTGTCTGCCTGTGTGGCAATGTGCCACTGCCTGTGACTTGAATCGCACAGTGCGCTGGCCTGATATTATTCACAGCTCAACTAATTATCATCATAATTAACCATCACAACATCAATAACAAATACTTTTTTTATTTTATTTTTTTAACATCGACTGAGAGGCTTGTCATTAGCCAGATTGAGCACAGCAGGTGAGATTGAGATTCTGGAGTCTATCAGGCCAGCACTGTGCGATTCAAGTCACAGGCAGTGGCACATTGCCACACAGGCAGACACACTCCACATGCACATTGGAGATTTGAACAGTCAGAATGTTCAAATGTGTTTATGTCCCCCACAGACCTAGTGGAATAATACAATATTTTTGTATATTTTTGTAAATATTGTATTTTTATATACAATATTTTGGGGCAAAAAAAAAAAAAAAAAAAAAAAAAAACTTTTTTTCTTTTTTTTTTTTTTGGATGAACATCGACTAAGAGGTGGTCAGTCGACTGAGACCCGTTCCGATCGATTAGTCGACTATTCGACTAATCGAGGTCAGCCCTAAAACATACATAAATTGCACAAATATTTTAAAGAAGGTAGTACTTCAATCTGAATTTACGAACTCAAACTTGCAAAGCCGTTAATATCCGATCAATATTAATTACAAATGTGATTATTATTGGGATTTCATAAAGGGTTGAAGTTAGTACTATGAGTGATGAGCAATGCCTATTGATCATGTCAATTTACTCTCATCTATTCACCTCTGCTATATTTACTGTACCTTTTGATGTAACTTTGCATGTATTTTGCACTCATACATATTTTCTATAGATTCCATATCTATTAAAAGATATTTTAATTTAGGCAAATGTGTCATACATCTTTTCTTTTTTTCCACAATGATACAAAAAAACAACAAAAACAACAAAAGCAAAAAACAAAACAAAAACACCCCACCCACCCTACAGTACAAGTTCCATCTTTACATTTGCATGAATGAAAACATGATACAACATCCAATTTAGTTACCACTTACCATGGGCACAATGCTGGTAATAAAGACATAAAGAAACCCCATATTTTCTCAAATGTTGCTGGATTCCTCCTTACATTGTATACAATCTTTTCAGGAATACAATAGGACGTTAACTCATTCAACCCATGTCTCTGAGAGAATATGGGTAATGTTTCATGCAGTTCATGATATATTGTATATTTGTTAACAATTTAAATTGAACTGAGTTCATTTGTGAAATTGTGACTATCCTATATTGAAATTGGTTTAAGGAAGGGTGGGCAGGCATCTGCCGTGGCCCGTCACACTCATGTCACCAGGAGTTCACCAGGAGTTCCCAATGCACCTACGCCCAAATATGGAGTGTGCATATCAGTCGGATCGGTGGTGCGAAGTGTGAAGTAGGTGTGAGGGCACGTGGCGGGCTGAAGCTCTAGTAAAGGTAAAAGTCTGCATACCCCTAACGTGTCACAGCATGTGACTGTCTCTTCAAGGCTGCATCAATAGTACTGCTGTTACATTATCATCTTTTACCCATTTTCATGACAGGAAAAGTACTTTCAGTCAATAGCTTCAGCATGGTGCAGCTGTGAACACAGAACGTATCCCTTATCTATGAATTTAGCCCTTGCTTTCATGGTGGTGAAATATAAATAAAAAGCTGGCCAACAAGTGATTGCTACCCCTAAAAGAAAAAGGCAAAGGGAGTTAAGAGGAGAAGACAGGAAGGGAGAAAGTAGAGAAAAATACGACTTTGGCTCAATGGAGACGACTGGCAGTGTCTCTAAACGTAGCAAACAGTAAAAGACATCGCAACCAATAAAAACGCCAATGGGATACTGGGAATTTTTTCGCCGTGATAATGGCTGGAGGAGACACAAGAAGGAATAAGTCTGGTCGAATGGCTCTGTTTGTGTCAGGCAAAGGTTTGTTTACAACAGTGTGACATCACATGAAGCTTACGCAACACTGAATAATAGCTTCCCAGCCGGAGGTATCTGCAGGCAGCCATGGTTTGATTTTCTCAGGGCATGGTGGGGATCAATATGCCTCTGCTTTTGATATACCCCGTTTCTAATACATGCATTTTATTGGGAAATGAAGACTGGTATGATTGATCATTTCATTAAAATACATGTTAACCACTATTTGGGGCAACTTTTCCAAATGTGTCAACATTTTATCAAAATTGTTTTTGTTTCCTAACATTTGTAAATAGCATGCAGATCTACAATATCCACGGCTTGTGGATCGGGTATTTTTCAAATAAAATTACATTGTAAAAGTGGTTAAGAAAATGTTTTCCTGTTTTACATATCAAACCGTTTCCACACATCTGTGTGGAAACTCAATTCATACTCTGCTTTTCCCAGTGCTGGATCCAAACCCAGGCAGACCGCCCACAGGTAACTTGTTTTCAATATCCAGGATGGAGAAAATACTGGAGATTCTGACCAGGTTCTGAAAGAGACAGTCACCCATTTCTATCAAGCCATACCTGGCAGGGCCAAGTCTACTTAGGCTGGAACCGGAGGTCCGGACCTCCATACGGATCACAGCTCTGACCATTGGATGTTGGCACCACACTGCAGGAACTGCCTGCACCGGATGTGGGCAACGAGTCAAGACTATGGAGCCAAAACACACTGCGTTGAGGTAGCATGAAGGGCGTGTTGGGTTAACAGAAAGTCCTCACAGGACACTTGACCGAGAGTTGGATACGACACTGAGCCATCTTAAAGGTCTAGTGAAATGAAAAAGATGTTTTTCACACTTTTAGAGCATACCCATGGTCATCATATGGCCATACCTAACAATAGATGCCAAAACAATAGGACAATTTATATCAAAAGTCCATAAAAGTCAAATCTGAATGACTTCCTTTGAATGGAAGCATGCTGCGTGATGACAAATCGCGGCCCGGTCCCATTGCTGCACCGTTTGCATATTCCTCCAAACAAAGCTGGCTACTGCATTATTAGCTACATGGATCAAACTAGAAAAATGTGCTTTCTATCTATCTGCCAGGCCTTAAAGGGATAGTTCACTTATATTATTTGTCACATTCCTAAGCCAATAATGACCAGCAGTGGTTCCCTATGGAGACACAAAGGAGACTCTTTGTGTCTCCATAGGACACCACTGCTGGTCATCATGGGGTAAGTAATCGATAGAAAAAAAGTAATTTGGGGGGTGAACTATCACCAGACACCTCCACTTCATGTCAGGGTCTAATCTAGCCTCGCGTTGCGATACTAATATACCACTGCGTTGCACGTGGTATATCACCCTTTCAAGGTTTATTTCTCAAATATGGCCGGTCGGCGGCTCACCATTCATTAACCCTTGCTTATACATGGGATGAATTGAATGGATTTTTAAGAGATAAAAATGGCAACATTATTTAATAAGCAATCAGCTGTATAGACACACATGGACACACAGAGGGATACATGGATGGAGCGAAAACACAATCTCTGGCCCCCAGCTGTTCCGACAACAACTCAAAACACAGTCAATTGCCCATGTAAAACAATTTATAACTGTCTATTAACCTCTTCTTGCTGTGTAAGAAATTTTCTCTTGGTTTTTATCTCTCTCTCTGTACTGTATCTTTGGCCACCCCTTCTCTGAATAGAGAATGTAATGATCTGCAATCTTGTGACAGAGGGGGAGTGGCTCACGTGTGAGAAAGGGATGCCCTTGCGTGACTGCACAGGGAACCCCAGTTAACACCAGGAAGCCGGCAGTCTCCATCCCTACATCCACCCTTCTTTAACCTCGCCCCCAATCCCCCCTCCCTGCCTGTACCTCTAGCCCCTCACCCCCCATGATGAATGATACATTAAGGGCATGCCCAAATTGGGGATGAAAGGTTGAACGAATTATAACGAGGATAATGTACCTGGGGATAGATTGAGAGTGGAGAATGTGGCAGATACAAATAAAAGGGGTGTCATCTCAAGTGTGTGAAAAGGTGTGGATTTGGGGAAGGTCGTACTGTATGAAAGAATAATTTAATCCATGGGTTAAATGGTCTCTTCAGCTCACCTCAGTCGAGTTTAGTCAGTGCCATGCATTGAATCCATGGGGAAAATGCCATAATCGAGTTACACCAACGCCCACTTTAGCCCTGTACATTATAGCATTTACTGTAGCATCACTCTGAGCATATTCATGGTAGCTTGGCCTTGAAAAGATGTCATCATTTAATATTCATGGTTTATATGTTTAAGTAATTTCAAGACCCTTGAAGTTACAAACCAAGTTTGTTGCACAGATTTTATGACTATGTCCCAGTATGGCTGGGGTCTAGGCTAGGGTCACCCAAAGCCAACGCCGGCATAGAGAGATGTTTTTCAGCAGGACTCATACACTATCAGCTCTGTCTGCTCTACAGTACGTGGTTAAACTCTCTCTCACAGACTCAGCAGCTTTTCCAGCCAGATTGCACAGGCCCTCCCTTTGCTGGTCATGGAAGGTATTTTGCTAACCTTCTGCAACTATTTTAAGTAAACACCTATTTCCAGTCGAGATTGCAAAGCAGGATTTCACTCTCACAATGATCTCTCTGTCCTTATCGACGGGATGCTAAATAAAGTAAAGCCACATTTCAGACTAGTAGATTTCACTCAAGTGCTCGGGAGCAATTTAAACTGTATATGGCCTGTCTGGACCGGTGCAGCTGAATGAAAATATGTAAGCAAAGTGGATACATGGAGTGTTGAGGGCCCCATCTCAGGGCCTGTAGGCCTACTGTAAATGTAAATGTAAATGCAGTATATATGGCGTGGGCACAGGTGATTTCAACTTCATCGGAGCCAGCTGTGAAGCGTAAAAAACACCCCCGTGTGAAGTGAAGCGCTATATATACATCTTACATCTTTTAAGACGTAATTATCAGACAAAACAAACATGGACAAAACAAACATTAAACTCTGTCCATGTCAATGGCGTTTTTAATGTTTGTTTAAGGAACCTGTAGGAGGGGCTACTGCCATAAAATATTCAGTATATTGAGAAAGTACTCTGTTGAAGTACTCAACGTGTTCCCACAACGATTTGTATAATCTTGTGGAAAGCACACTCTATGTAAATGTGTAATACTAGAGAGGTCCCCGTGGGTCCGGGGCCTCTACGGTGGTGCCCGCTGGGCACTGGCCTATATGGAATGATGCAAGTTGGAAATGAATGCCCCACCCAGATATTATGTCTGTGTCCCTTTTACAGGGCTGGACTGGCCACCAGGCATACCGGGCATTTTCCCGGTGGGCCGCGACTGCAGGGGGCCGCCATGATTATTATTTTTTTGGACAAGCAGGCAGACCAATAGGCGGCAGGCCACCAGGAAAGGTCCGGGCGTGCTGCCATTCTGCCAGTGCCATCATGATAATTTCACTGTACCTGTATATCAGTGAGTGACAAATAAACCCTCTACAAAGGGTTGTGTAGTTGTCTGTTGGTTTGTATCATTTAGGCCTATGTTGTTCTGTAAAAGTGGTGGTATTAGGGCTTGTTTGTTTGTGTGTGCCGCGACGGAGCGGGCGGTAGAGTTTCTGCTATCTGCGTGCTGGTTGTGGTGGGCCGGTCTGGGCCATTCACACGAAAATGCCCGGGCCGAATTTTTGTCCCAGTCCAGCCCTGCCCTTTTATGCCCGACATCATACTGATGATGAGATTTCTCATTTCTGTATGTGTCTGTGTCGTATCGTTTTATATCGTTCAAACCGACAGAAGTACACAGATTGCAGTTCTTGCAGATATAGTGCACACACTGGGTGTACACAAAGATGGGAAGAAGAGAAGAAAGTGATGTAGATGGGAAGAAGAATAGAGCGTTGCAGTCCTGCCCCCTTTCATGACAAAGAGCGCCCCGGAAGACAATTTCCAATTAATTTACATGCACTGCACAGTGTCGGGTCGGTCGGACCCGCAGTTGTCCAGAACCGCCCCAAAAAGGCCTCTGCTTGTTCTGTGTCATGCACAGATTGTTCTGGAGCAACACAGGAGCAGAGTCCTGCACCAAAGACAATGCAATGTCATGGCAATAAATTATTCCAATCTTGACGAGCGTGTCTGACTGAACTGACAGGGCGCTGATGTTTAATGATGACAGCCCTCGATGCCAAATGTTCAGCGAGGCCCGAGGAGTCAACACAAGGACACCACAGACACAAAGCCACGTAGAATCAGACACAATGAGCGTTAATACGTTCTGACACAAGTACCTTAGAAATGTGCCAAAATTGCTAGGCATTTCCTTCCCACCCGCTACTTATGCAGCTGAGGCAATTCAGACGGAAGCTAGCGGGAACGACGTGTACTGTACATTTCATCGCAGCATCTAATTTCTGAAATCTTGAGACTCTCTCAGCCCTTCCACATCTGAGCATCTGTTATCAGTCGAATGTACACATCCCCTGTTATGACTGTGCAGGAATGCCACGGTCCCCTGTGCGCAGGAGATGCTGAGCAGGGATGACAATGTGCGGTGTTGCAAAATGGCAGAACCAACATGTGAATCAAACAGCACGGAAAGGCTGGGAGTGTTTAATTCAACATCTGGAATCTGTTCATCAATTTCTTATTGATGGTAATTATTGCTGTTGGAGGAACAATGGCTAACCTTTATCACATGCAGCCAGGCTAACACAACACATGCCGTTGTCACCAGTGTGTTTTCTTTCATCCCCTTGGAAAAGCAAAGGTTATTTACTGAAATACATTCTTGAATTAATCCACTTTGGAGGGATTCTTGTTGGTGAAAGATGTTAAATAGACTGGCCTATAGGGAAAGGAATGTACTTTTAGTATCTTTAAAAGAAAACTTTTACAGTTAAACTGCACAATCTGGAGGTGGTTCCAGAGGGGAGGATGAGGAGGAAGCTGGACATTATCCTGATGAATCCCTCTCATCCTCTCTATGATGAGCTAGCGGGGATGAGGAGCACATTCAGCCACAGACTCATCTGTGCTTTGCAACCTGGACAGTCCTTTGTGCCAGTAGCCATCAGGCTCTACGACCAAGTCCCCATATGTTCTGTCCATGGATTACTAGCTCCATATGTGCATACATGTGCACATGGATGTTCAATGCTGCAGTCACGTTGCTGACGGACTATTTCTTGGGCAAACAACGAATCCTGCTACGGTTTTCTGGCCGATCTGTACACGCTTACTCCGGCCTGCAACTACGGATGATCTGAAACTGAAAAAAGGCACAATACTTCGATACTAGTTTGAATCATTTTGCTAAATTATGCCATTCATCCCCAACCAATGTGCCACCACAACACGGCTCCCCCAATCCAGCACATAAATTAGTAATGTTCGCTCCACACCAGTATCATTTAAAACATGCACGGTACAGTGGGAGGAGGTTAGTATGCCACCCACCATGAATACTGCAGCTGCAGCATCACTCTTCAATCTGGCCACATACAAGAAATGATTTCCCCATTAAGACCTCCTTCCACAAGCCTGCGGGGGTATGCCAACTTCTAAATGCCTGTCCGATACTGTATGAGGTACCTAGCCTCCTTCCCCTTTAATGGGCCACGGCAGGGTGGCATCTTCCTAGATGAGGACCTGCAAGACTTTTATATAATAAGGAACAGTAGTGGAAGGTCTATAATGTGGCCGGCCCTGTTTGATGGCCCAGGCCCTATAGGCACTCACTCACCCCTAGCGGACCCTGCTGTGGCGCCTTTCATTCAGCCCCTCACGTGCCTGCCACTCGCCTTCAGCGGAGCTCACAGTCCTACTGGATAGGACATCATCGAGCCAATATAGCACTGTGGATCTCAAACCTGGTGGTCACAAAGATTTGTGTGGATTTATGCCAAAAGCAATCATCCCTGCAGTGACACTGAAACATCTTCCGTGTTTGTACTTGATACCTTTACTATTAAATAAAAATCACACTCATGTGAAGTGAGGGTTACCTTTTATCATGATGAACATGTATGATGAGGAAGTCCCAAGGGGCACACTTAGGGCATTTGCCATTGACTTGGCTATACTGACTGGACTTGGTCTGCTAAGTCTATTTATATTATTATATTTTAAGTTCCTAACATAACCCTAACTGCAAGCACGGAGCAGTGCACGTCCGACCGTTGTTTCAGCATGTCGGTTTGTTGGTGTGTCTACTCTGCGTGTGCATAACATCTTATTCTTATCTGTCTTTTATTACCTGTAGTTATCCTACACTCTGTTGCTGACCTGAATCTACACTGGGATCAATAAAGGTCTTATTAGCACTTATCTTGTCTTTAATCATTTGATCTGAAAGTCTGAAAGACAAAAGGTAATATGCAAACTGGGCAGAATAATAAGCAACCTATAATAAGAGTGAATGGATTTGAAGAAAAACTAGGTAACATGAACATGTAGCTTTAGGAAAAGGAAACCATTTGGCATGGGTGGGTTATAAATCATAGTTTGCTCCAAAATCACAAAACTCCCTGTAGTAGTTGTTACTTGTTATAGGCTACAGGAAACGTGTATTGGCAGCAAAAGACTGACCTGTACAGCTGTCACACCCAATATTATTTTAAAGCTAATAATATAGCATAATGAGAAGGCTGAATGTTACAATTGTCAAAAAAGTTATATAGAACCGTTCATGCATTTCGCTATACACAACTATAGCCCTATAGTGTGACCTTGAAATTCATTGGGCAAATGAATGAATCATTCACTTGAAGTGTGGGACCCAGACAGAAAAGCCCACTTCTACACTAGCCACATGAAACCCCACCATTGCCATTCTTAGCATGTCATAATAGATGAACAATTGAACATTTGGCAAAAACAGATGAACATTCAGCGAAAAGTACAGATCATAGGCTATTTTCGCAGTTTGACATACAACAAAGTATTTAAGATGGAGATGAGATCATCAGGCCAGCCAAAGTTTGAAACGTAGACAAGTCTAATATTATCCCAGGGAAAAGCAACCGTCATAACCGCTCTCAAGCAATCTCTCTGGCTTTAACGTTCCTAAATTCTTCCCATCATCTCCAAGCTTCCCCACGTGTCAGAGTTCAAACATCTTTAGGCCTGAGGATTCCCATGCATCTGTTCTACTCTACAGCTCCTGGATAACAGCCCCTGCTCCCTCTTCATTTTCCTCTTAAGACAATATAGGAATGGGGTGGGGGGGCTTCATAATGTTGAAGGCTTCCTAATGGAATCCTGCTGTGTGTTCAAAAGGCAGGGTTGGAGAGCGATCCTGGGCAGATTCCCAAGGAAAGCCCCCTGACTTTATTATCAATAGAGAGGAGCCAGGGCAGTGAGCAGGTGTCATAAATGACCATGTTAACACAGCGGCCATTTTGCTCTTAATGCCATCCTCAGAGTATGATGTAATCTCTGATTTATACGCATGTTGTGAGCTTGTAGGTTGACTATTTTCAGTGTGTGACCAAAGCAAAATGTCCATTGTGTGAAGATGGTCAAACGGTGCTGCATTGAAGTGCAGGCATCGGCCACTGAAAAACAAAACAGAGGAGAGAAAGTTCTAAAAGAGAAAGAACCACCAAAACATCTTTCTTCCTCTCTGGTTTATAGTGCTGGGAGGGGCCAGGGAGGGGAGGGGAGGACACAGGGTGCGGCAGGGTCCGTGATGTGCCCACAAACTCACTTTGATCACTCCCTTGCCGCCCTCGCTTTGAAATGTTCTTAACATGCGGAAAGCACCATTCCTCCTGAAGTCTCCTCGTCAAAATAGTGGTGCATCAAAGGGCAAAGGAACACGAGAGGCACTGTAGGTGACCCTTCCCTCACAGGGAGGGAAAAAAGGTGTTGGAGAGCAGATTGAGCCAAGCGAGGGCAGGCACTCACACAGCACAGTGTGTCCCTTGATGGCCAAAACACAGGCTTTGACTTATAAAAGCGGAGGAACTACTTAGGAGTGGTGAGACACTTCTCAGAATGCCAGGCTGAAACTGCTGATCCGAGGCCCGTGGAGTGTAATTATCAGGCTTGAACCTAGTCGTAGCCAACTGGTTCCCCATTCAGCCTCGAATAAAACCTGCACGTTTTAGTGAGGTACCATTAAGGTTACCAAGCCATGCAGTTGGCATGCGACGTAACAGGTCCGGTGGTACATTGTGGTATTTATGACAAATTTTAAAAGCCTGGCTGTTCCTCTCCAGCACAATCACCTAATGTCAATGCCTTTCCAAGGCAACCCAAAACCACTTTTTAAAATAATAATTCATATAATTTAAACGTTTATGTGCTCGTTTCTTATAAACCTATCTGACATCATTCAAAATAAGGTCACATAGGGAAGATTGCTTATTATTACTAATGAGCATAATTACACCTCATAGGCATGTAATATAGTGTATTTGTACGTAGTAGTAGTGTATAGTATACAGTATTTGTACAATACTGTATACTGTATATCCTACAGCTACAGGACAGATCAGTCTTGTGCCAGCTCAGACTCAGACTCCTTCATGAACCCCTCAACCTCTTCACTGATGTTGATTATGGCATATAACGACGAACACACACCCCATATCCCTGTTGCCAGGCTAATGTTTTATTTCTTGATTAAAGTAGAGAGACTCCTGCTGAAGCAGGGTTGTCTCTCGGAGAACTGTAAAAGGCTTTACTGCTAATAATAATACAAAATCACACCCGTGTGAACTGAGTGGTGCAACATCAAGCATTACACTTGTTTAGGGGCCACCATTTTCAATTCATCAAATAATTAAAAAACGACACTAAGTATTAATTTACTGTAGAGGGTTCGTGGCTCAAGTTGTGAGCCATTTATACAGGAAATACTTCAACATTTTCTTGTCAAAATCGTAATAAATGATATGATATGATATGATATGATATGATATGAGATGATATAGTACTTTATTGTCAGTTCACACTGAAATGTGTCTTGCGACACAGCAGCCAAGTATGCAGAACACACACATACACACATTTGACATAACACAAAGAACAAGACAATTTACATACATAAAGACATGAAGACAAGAGCAGTATCCACCGCTTAGAATTTAGATCATCCTGTGGCTACTACAACTCCTGATTAAGCCTCAAGGTCGACTGGTGGACAAAGGACCTCTTTAGTCTGACCTTATTGTATGCTGGTACACCATAACTCCTTCCTGAAGGTAGCAACCTATATTCTCCATACAACACATGCTTAGTATTAGAGGTGATATTCCTTGCTAACCTTAGGATGCTGTTCATACGTGGATGTATAAAGTTTCTGAAGTTGTTGTCCAACAATCTTTGAACAAATGTTCAGTTGTTGCAGCAGTTGTGACTTTAGGGCTGCAGACAAACATCCATACCAGGTGGTACTACTATAATGTGAAAAACGAAAAAAGAAGAATCCGTCTACTAGCAACGATCTGTTTTCTTACACACTGAATCAATCTGATCACACACACACACACACACACACACACACACACACACACACACACACACACACACACACACACACACACACACACACACACACACACACACACACACACACACACACACACACACACACACACACACATTTAAACTGTGTCGTGAGGGTTTACATTGGATTTGGTTATATATTGAATTTGTTCCCTCTCTCCAGGCATGTAAGTGGGTGGATTTAGATGCTATCATTGTTATGCCTCACTTGGCTTATTAACTTTCAGAGAAATCAAAGCAAAAACATTGTCCGCCCAAAAAAATGCTTCCATGGAAACTATCAAGAGTTAAATTTCTCACCAGATGTGACAGATATGCCTGAGGCTATGTGCAAACTAGCATTGTTTGATTGTTGAAAATACTGCAGATGCCAAAATAGTGTTATAATGTTGCCAGTGTGGGGACCACTGCTATGCGTCCATGTCCTTGATAGTTTGTGAACCAGCTGTCAGGAATGTGAGACCTTAAGTTATTAACTATGACTGATCAACTACACAAACTAAAGGTGGTTTCCTCTCCTCTACACTGTAGTGTAAATTAAAATGTTCTTAACCTTTATCTAGTTAGGACTAGTGTAGGCCCATTGATCTATAACCAGGGGTTTGTGTTCCTAAACCAGGGGTTTTCACCAGTATTGCATGTGGTCCCTGACCATAAATGCATTTAGTAATGTAGCGAATGAAGATATTCTTCCACAGAAAAGTGCACTAATGGCCTGGTGAACTACGATGATGCGTCAATGTTGTCAGTTACTGGAAAGTTGGAGGTCAAGACATTCTAAAGAAAAGGGATATCGAATCTCAAGAAGGGGAAGTGTACCAGATTGCCTCATTGGGTCATCATTATTAGGAAATGTGCCCGTATTAATCACGTGTCTGCTCACGCATACATAAGATACAAATCAATATATCAGTTAACTTAAAGTTTAATAACATAGGGCTAAAAGCACTAATCTTAGCCCATATCCCCTCCCAACACAACAGTGGTCCCCAGGTTGATTCTTAGTCAGGGTGGTGGTCCCTGGTTCACAATCTGTTGAAAACCCATGAACTAAACAAAATGCTCTTACATGTCAATCACAGGTGAAATAAGTTTCCATTGAAGACGTCGCCATTTCCATCTCAAACATGGCGACAATAACAGAAACGCCAAGAGACTCAGGTTAATGGTTAGACACTGAGTTATTGGAAGTGCCACAGCGGGCACAGAGATGGAGCAAGTGGACTAGAGGACAGCGTGAATGAATGTGCATGTGAGCCTGCATCGCTGTTATTTTGAAGGATCCTGGATTTATTTAATATTTTTTCATGGTTGTCACACCCCTGTCTGAGGCTAGGGTAGTATGAACAAACGGAATCAACCTCAATCAGTCAAGTCAACGTCTTCAAAGGGAACTGATGAAAACTTGTTTATGAGACATTTTTAATTGATGACCTCATCAAACGCAGAGAGGCAGAGACAGAAAGCAGCGGAGAGACAGGAAGGCAGAGCGCAAGAAAGAGAAACAAATGAATGAAGGCTAGAAGGAAGAGGCGGGGGTGTTTGGTGTAGTCAAGCAATGCTTGATTTGACTGAAATGACGAGGACTTAGAGAGACCCCTCACTGGAAGTGTGTAGAGAGAGAGAGAGAGAGAGAGAGAGAGAGAGAGAGAGAGAGAGAAATGTCAGGCCTTGATCAAGGTCCTCTGAGTATATACACCGTCTCAGCTCAGTGACCTCCGTGGGAAACGACAGCTTCTCTTTGGCAGGGCCGTGTGCCTTGTCCTTATATGGAGGGGATGGGGTGGTGGGGAGGAGGTGGGGGGGTGGCTGTGGTATGAGACGAGCGTTAGTTGCATCAAACTGGGGGCGGGCTGCAGAACAGAGAGGAAGACATCAATTACATAACGACTTGGCAACGTGATGGTGATGGGTCTATCTGGGTATGTGGGTGTTTGCGTGCGCGCGTGTGTGTGTGTGTGTGAGAGAGAGAGCAAGTACTGCATGCCATCAGTGCGTGCGTGCGTGCGCAAGTACTGCATGCCATGACCTGTGTGTGTGTGTGTGTGTGTGTGTGTGTGTGTGTGTGTGTGTGTGTGTGTGTGTGTGTGTGTGTGTGTGTGTGTGTGTGAGAGTCCATGTGTATACTGTGCATGTGTGTCGTGTCATGTGCGTGTGTGAGCCCATGCTGCTTTCTTCTTGTCAGAATGGAGAATGTCTTGGACAATGCCTGGAATGCTCACAGAGCAGAGCTGCGGGAGGTGGCCAGAGGAACATAGTGTGACTGTCCAGCTACAGCGGGCGGACAAAAACCTATTGTCCCCTAACCGGAGGCCGGGTATGATACTAACACACTGCCAACAAGTTCAGTTTGTCTTTTCCCATAATTCGAGCCAGCTGAAACATCCTAGTGTGTCCACACAACACTTGCCCCACTTATACCATGTTAAGTGCTAATTATTAACATGACAAACGTTTTTATTTTATTTTAACTTTTTGTGCGTGCCTGAGAAACCAGACAATGTGTGTGAATTATTAAGACGATGAACATAATGCTGATGCAGAGAAAGCATGCAGGTAATCGGTCCAAGCTGTCTCGAACCCTGCACACTCATGCAAGAATCTGCCATAGCTGGGGTTAATATCGATGGAGCTTATTAAAGGGTCAAAGGAAAACAAGCAGGGCTATCACATGGCTGATGAGTGGCACAAAGCAATAACTCACCATGATTTATGTATGGTGAAGGGCCATGGAGTTTTCACAATTTCATCATACCCATCCCGATTCCTGCGTTAAAAAAATCCCCATCCCGGTTGGTAAAACAAAAGGCTCTGTTTCATGTCAACCAAACACTCGACAAGCACCACTGTGGGTGGGAATTTATTTTCTGAAAGGCTCAAATAAAAAACTAAGAATTAAACTATTGTGTCATAATTAGATGGAAAACGATTTCAGACCAGTGCGTGTGTTCGAAATTGATGCGTGCGTGTCAGAGAGCTGCCTGCCGATGTCAGAGTACCTTTCATTTGAAAGCATTTAGATGAAGTGTGGTGGAAACTTCTCGCTTCCCATTGGTGTTGGTGTGCTGGCTGTGGTGGCTAAAGACTGTTCTGGCCAAGACTGATTAGCACAGTGTCCTCATAGCCAGGTCAGTGGGCCATGGTCCACAATACCAGAGTCTAAAACAAGTCTAAAACATTTGTTTACTATACTGTAGTGTCCCAGGGTGTGCATTGGATAATGGAGGGGCGGCCCAGCTAGCATGCCTTTATTGTCTTATTGTTGTTTAGTTCAGTTGTTTGCTAAAGGAATGGGTCATACCATGAGTGGTATGGATGTGTATTGCTTACCGCAAGCACTCTCCATTCAGTGCTTCAAAGCAGAAACCCACCGGTTATTACACTGCTTATGGTTCCGGAAGGATGCATCGTTAGTCGTTAATGAGGCTACAGTTGTTCAGCCTCTACATGGGCCACTTCAGATCTAGAACACAACAGTCATTTCTGAATTATGTGCTCATTTAAGATGTCACAAACCAGTCACTATGCCAATGGCTCAAGGATGGAATAATTGCATGTGAGACATTCACGTGGGAGACCGGAGTTCGAATCCCGGGCGTTACACAGACACACAACAATGCCATTTTGGTCAGGTAATATATCGAGGGGTCCAGTGTGCCGAGTCTGTGGGCGATCTTGCAATATAAATGAAATTGGTTTACAGTCTGTATCAAGTTGTGCATATTTGACTGTAGTAGGCACATTTTCAGGCCACTCTATAAAGTCCTCATTCTAGCTCTGCGGTTCCTCTCTAAATGGCTAAATGGTCAGCGTCATCCTCTACAAAGTTGTTGTTAATGTCTTCTGCACAAGCCCAGACATCTCCCACGCTGAGCCTTCATCTAACCATTAATAAACACTGGTATTGAATTACAGAATGCAAGTTTAACCAAGTCAGTGAGCTTGTGAAAAAAATGCTGTTGTTGTTGATGGTGTTTATTATATTCAGAGTGGGTTTCACATGTGATTGGTTCAATGGTTTTCTATATTTGTTCAAAGTCTAGCCTTTGGGTGAAAGGAATTTTTCACTACACACATATTTATGTTTTTATTTGTTTTGACTAGCATGGACCTTAGAGTATATATACAATAGAGAAGACACCCAGAGAAAATCCTGAAGCGCAATGGACATAGTGGCCGAAGAAGGTATTGCAGTTTGGTAAGGTTTTGCCCTCAAACACATGAACGCGCACTAGGCTCCGCCCACTCCAGCAAATTTCAGCCAGCTCTCTGAGCTCTGCCCCAGAGCGGAGCGCTGAGAGACAGACCGCATTAAAACCAGGAAATGCCGCATCAGGACTTTTGCTCATTACTTATTATTCTGTGTATATAAAATATAGATAATTTGTCTAATCTCTAGTTACATCAATATTGTTCTTGTAAAATAGTTGGTTTGTGACCAAGTATTAAGATTATAAAGATCGCTTATGTCATTTTGACTTCCCATTCACTTACCATAGGCTTCTGCTGTAGAACTCCCGAGTCCGAATTCTTTTTTTTTTTTTTTAAATAGCAGCTGTACATGAAATGTTAATGTTGATTTAGCATCAACATGATTATTTACCGATATAAATACATGGTTTGATAACCTACAAGTAGGCGAAACTCATTTTCTGCCAGGCGTATGTCTCTCCATTTACCCCGTCTTCAAGCCTCCATCCCTGGGCAGAGGTTGAATGATTGACTGGTGGTCGTGGAGCTCTGTGCAGTGCCGTCTCTTTACAGTCTAAAATCAATGGTTAAATTATTCCATAACACTGAAAATGATCAATTTTCCAATTAAAATCAAATTATGGTTAAGTGTGTAAATTACATTTATTCTGTTTGGACAAAGTGCAGTTAAGAAAAGGTGGAGATCAAGGAAGAATTTCTCTATGTCACATGTGAAGTGTAAAACTGGGAATTTCACCCAAGGAATCCATGATGAAGTGCTAAGATAACCACAATAATAACCCAGATTCGTATTGATGTGCTTACCGAGATAATCAAAATGCTTTCATTTTAAACCAACCTCTGAATTAAAACATTGGGTTCTGCAAAAGTCACAGATCAAATTGCAATGATTTTTAAAATAATCTATTATTCACACTGGATAAACAACAGTGGGACTGGAATACTGTACATCCAGTATTGAGACATATTTCCTATGCACATATATGAACCTGAATGGCATAGAATAGCCTACGCAGCATTTATTCTGCATATCAGATATTGGAATATGTTCATATTGTCTAAAGAACCAAAAACAATATCTGTCTGGTCAAGCAGTAGATCATGTACGATTTGGTATTTTTGTTAGTAATATGTCTAAAAAGTCATTGCTCATAGTGGTGCGCAAATTGGCATGACAAGTGTCAAAGTGCTCTTTTTTAAACTATATTGACATTCTTTTTCAATTACAATTTTACAATTGTGACAATATTGTCACACTTTAAATATTATTTTGTTATATAAATATATAGTTTGTATTACATTTGTTGGTTGTCTGATACATATTTAATATTTATTATATTTGCATTCATAGTGCTACAAGTGCTATGAAAAAGAACCCATCATTTATTGTATTTTGGCATTTTATTAGAGATCTGTAGCATTATTATTTAATAGTTTAGAGTGGTGCTGTGACCTTGCATTTGCCATGAAGGCTTAAAGTGTTCTTCAGAGCTAAAATTGTTCTACATTGTCATTGGTAAAGTGTATTTGTAAAATGTATGTAGCCTATATTTTCACTTTCTTCTAAATGTGAATTAGCAAAAGTATAAAGTCCCTTTAAAAGCAAATATTCAACTGCAGCACTGCACCACACAATAACACAAGTTGGAATGAACTTCAGTTTATTGCATTAATATTATATTATATGGTGTGTAAACAGTTCATAGAGGTGTATAAAAATAACGAATTTAAAGAATCAGATACATCCATGTTCTTAATCTATTCAAAATGCTAATATGATAAAAAACAGCAGACGAGTCTGCTGCCAACATAGCGATGCGCGTTCACCACGAGTAGCACGCACACGCACACACGCACGATGCTAGTTCATGTGTCGGTCGTCGCGCGTTCATGTGTTTGAGGGCAAAAATCCAGAATGCACAGGGCTCCTAAACCGGAAGGAGGAGTGGATTCGCCTCATGCGCTTCTGAGCAACTCAATGCAAGTGGACGGGAGGAGAACTTGGGTGTCTTCTCTATTGTATATATACTCTAAGGCATGGACACACACCGACTCAGATACACAACATGCCTGTCATCGATCCTCTTCAAACACAAGCTTGTTGTTTTGACAGTTTGCCAAGTGCTCGCTTCAGTGTTGCGAGAGTTCAGACCTCCTACAGCGAGTCTCTCTCATGACTTCATCGCGCAGTGGAGCAGACTGGCATGTGGGGTGGCACATGAGGACAAGGGGTGATGATAAAAACAGCACCAGACAGGCGAGCACTGATTAACGACATAATAATCAGTGATATCATTCCATTCCAAGGAAAATGTTTGACCCTTGATGTTTGGCCCTGTGTGGGCCATACATACCAGCAGGTACACAGGGGACCGCTATATGAATAGACAACTACTTTTAGAACAACTAGGTCTTTCACAACGGTTCCTACTCATGACATCAGTGAGGGGAACGTAATTTAAGTTTGACACATGTCTGCCCATATCCACACAGTGTGTGTGTGTATGTGTATGTGTGTGTGTGTGTGTGTGTGTGTGTGTGTGTGTGTGTGTGTGTGTGTGTGTGTGTGTGTGTGTGTGTGTGTGTGTGTGTGTGTGTGTGTGTGTGTGTGTGCGCGCGCGTGTGTCTGTGTGTCTCTGGACTTACATCTGTTTAGTGAAGAAACAGGCGTCCTGCTTCTGTTTGAAATCCTGGCTGATAGCGGAGTATCAAAAGAATGATGTTCTCGTGAGGATACAGAACAGGTAGCAGAAGCAGAAATAGGGAGAGATGCAGAAGTAATGTCTCCTGAGACGTAAACGTAACGTATAAGTCTGCATTTCTACAGTTGTTTGTACTGTAGTTGTGAAGATATTTATTGAACATATACAAACATGTTTGTTTAGGTTCCACATCTCACATCACAGTTTCTATGAAGTAAGATGATATTGGTGTAAAACAGTGTTTCTATAACATCTTTACAATGTGCATTAAATGTTTACACTGAAAGCAGAGCTACAGTAACTGCTCATCGGGAGTTCACTGTCTTGCTCAAGGACACTTCTATACAAGCAGCCGGGGACCGAACCGGTAACCTTCCAGGTGGCCACTCTATTGTCTGAGACAATAAAGCCCCACATCTGGGGAAGTTGTAAAAGAGCCCCACTGACCAATTTGTAGCCAACAGTGGAAAGCAGCTTTTAGATCATACTTCATTGGTCAAATCTGACTGTGTAGTCAAGTGAATAAAGATTTCACTTGACCTACCGGTATGTTTCTGCTTCATTTAATCACACCCTTCATGTAGTTAGGTAACAAATATGTCTCATTCATAAGCACGACTTTGTACCAAAGGGCTTTACCCTATTGTATATTATCACAGAGTGGAAGGAATAAAAGAAAACACAATGAAAGGGGAAATCATTCCCAGGATGCTGGTATAAACAACAGTGGTCAAATGGCCACTGGCAGGCACTTGGATACACTTTTCCGCAGTATGGGCTCAAACCATGAACACTCCACTCACCAGCACCGCATGACAGCAAAAGTTAAGTATGCATGGTCTTATCCAATATGCACTGCACCGTTTAAAATATCCAATTCAAGTGGAGAAGCAGAGGTAATTCAACTTTGGAGTGAGTTTATATACCAAGGGACCTATTCCACACAAGTTATTTAGCCCAGTGAGATATAACGCAAATTTGGTGCAAGGAGCATGATAGTACATTGGTATCAGGCAGAAGTCTTGTGTAGTCATGGACTCAGGCCTGAATTTCAATTAACATTAAGGCAATTATAAACCCAGCCTACTATGACCTTAAGAATACAGTATATCAAGGCTTAAAGGACTGTCTCAGTGGGATTTGGAAAAACCTGTGCAGAATCTGCATAGACATGGTCATCTGGGACTAAATGTGGAGAAGCAGCATTCCGTTTTTAGGCACCACATATCTGGGAAAAACTGAAGATCTGCTACACGATCACACTACAGCTACCGTACTTCAAACCAAAGCTGAATACTTTTTTGTTTGCTACTACCTTTTATTGAGTTTTATTTTGATAAAAGTGGGAATACAAAAATGATTGTGATTGTTATACAAATAAACATTGCCTTGCCTAATTTCCCAGCCAAGTAATTAACACTATCTTTGTTGTCTAGACTCCAGGTGGTAAGGTTACATTAAGTGCATTCCATTAAACGGGCAATTTCCACCACAGTGACTTTTTTTGTGACCACACTTTGTCAATAACTTAAAACTGTAAGTAGATGTGGGAAGAACTTATATGAGCCCTAGTGTCCCTATTCTGGGGCAGAGGAAAGTTGGGGGCTTAGTTTAGCGCTAGAATCCTAGTATTTTGTTTTCTTATTTTATGTCTCTGAGTTGGAATAATAATAATAACAAATTATTATTTTTTATCCCACGATTTTGCAACCCATTTTTTCACACAGTGTCAATTACCTAATGTAATCCTGGGCGCTACACTTCCTCTGCCAAACTGTGGGGACAGCGGACAGTCCAAGCTGTTTCTTTTCACATGACAGGGGAGAGTTTCCCTGTCTAGACGTAGCGCGTGGAAGGAACATGTTATTCCGGCCAGTTCCTTTCCCCTTCATCAGCCTCGGGTATGGGCACTGATGACACGGAGGAGAGACCCCAGCTCCCACAGTGCCCACAGCGTCCCCAGCGTCCCCACACATTTCTTATACGTACTGTAAAACCACATTAGTATCATAAAGTCTAAGCTTTGCTGGAGGCTGTGCTGATCATTACACTCAAAGTGGTTTGAAGTTGAACCAACCAACGTTGTCGTTGCCATCCATAGTGGTTGGCAGAAAATGAAAGACAGGGGAAAATGAAAAAAGGTAGGATGAATTGCTTCATAACATACATAGTTTACAAACAAAAGCATCATACTTCGCTGCCAGCAGGCCATCTTATAGAGATTTCCTTAAAAGGCACGTCAAATAGCATACTGTGATGCAGAATGCTGGCAATAGTCCAAGTATAGTTCAAGATAAGCGGTGGTGTGAAGGTTACATTGAATATTTATTACACGCCCTCTATGCATTTGACATCATGATACTTTTTAATTTTTACTGTATGTATTTGCCACCACTAAATCATCATTCTGTAGACATGTTACGTAGACAGCACTAGAATTGCATTTTATGTAGTCACTTTATTACTTTATAGTCAGTGTTGGCAAAATATTACTTTAACACTAATATACTACTTATTACTTATTACTTTAAAAAAAAGGAATAAAGGTACACTACTTATTACTCCCTGAGAAAAGTAACTAGTTACTTATTACTTTACTTATTACTTTTTTCTCTCGCCTCCAGTAATTGCATATTTTGTCCCCAAAAGTCTTACTTTGCATTTTCAACATTAGCAGTCCCCCCTCCCCTATTCTGCAGTGTTTATTTAACTCTAAAAAGTGTACTGTATAGTGTACACATGATGATGGGTCCATTTGTACACTCATTTTAATTAAATGAACACTAAGACTTTTACTGTGTATGAATTAATTAATTACAGTCTAAATGAAAACCACACCTGTGCAAAAGATAATGAAACGCAATCTTTGAACAACTTATGTTGTTTATTAAAGCAAACAAATGCTATAGTTGCTTAAAAATATATATACATTGGTCACAAAAAAGAAACAGTTTAGGTTGTTGTTCCGTGTTCCGGACGGTTTAAGGCCCGCCCTTCTGCATCCGATACTTCACACATGCGTACCGACGAGTGTGCATCGTTTCCGTATCCGCTCTAGAGTCTAGATCTAGAGCGGATCAGCAGTCTGCAGAGCAACTTGACCCCTATCCAGTCTACCATTATAAATAAACACTCAAACCCACAGTTCCACCAAGGCTCGTGAAAATAGTAATAATATTACTTTTGGAAAAAAGTAAATGTAATATTATTACTGAAAATGTGAAAGTAACTAGTTAAGTTACATATTACTGGAAAAAAGTAATAATATTACTGGAAGTAGTATATTACTTAAGTTACTTGCCAACACTGTTTATAGTACAATGTGTATAGTATAGTATGTATAGTTTATATATATATAGTTTCATTATACTCCACTGTTACGTTCTGATAACTACTTTTTATGTATTGCCATGCTTTTTGTTATTGCTTAATGTAAATCGCTCTGGATTAAGAGTGTCTGCTAAATGCTTAAATTGTAAAATTGTAAATTCCTGAGTAGATTATGTCACCATGCATGGAGGTTTAATATCATGCATGCACAACAGATGGAGTTGGTGACTCACCAAAACAAATTTCGCCCACTCTTACACCTGCAATTGTGTGATGAGAGTGACAATAAAGCTGATTCTGAATCTGATGTACCAAAACCGCAGCAGTAATACAGCACATTTAATGTAACTAAAGCTAAACTAAATAAGGCGTACCCTAAGTACAATATCAGAAAATACCACTTAATGTATTGAAGGCCTGAGGTACTGTACTTACAGGAGTTACAAGACAAAATTGAAACAAATAAAGTGGTAGCAGATGTTCAGAGGTGCTCTGGGGACATCCAGTTCATATAAAAAGCAAGTTTAAACTTAAAGTAAGATTATCCATCCCTCAGCTACTAAAACCTACATCAAATTGAAAATGTTTTGAAACAAAAGCATTTAAGAACATACGAAATGTCTCAGGCCAAGGTGAGTCATCAGCTTGTCCAGAACAGAGATGTCAAAGTCAAGAACCGATGAAAAACAAACTACAAGTTAGTCTATTTTGTCTATCATCAATAATGATGACATGGTAGTTCAGTTCAGTCTGTTAAATGATTCAGTGAAGCCTTGATTTGTAATTCGTCATACAACGGTGTATAAATTAAGCACTCTCAACGTGGCATCCCTCACTTGAAATAATGTTTCCTAATTTAGAGACAAATCTACATCGACAGCTTGTAGAGGAGCTATTTTCACTATCCATTGTAATGAAAAAAATATAAATAATAATAAAATGAATAGATTTCTGTAACCAATATAAAAAAAGGATTGTGAGGAAGAAAACTAATGTTGTCTTACCAAAACTGCTAAAGCTCCAGCTACCAATTTCACTAACTGTGTTACTTCTTTAAGGGCTAAACTAAATCACAGGTCTGAATCACATTCATTCACTGGTCTTATTGGGGAAAATGAATATAAATACACAATCTTATTATAGCATACGGTAATCATTAAATACTGTACAAACTTGTGGTCATTGACGTTAACAATTATTTCAGACAGAGTGAAAAAATCACACCCGTGTGAACTGAGTGGTGCAACTCCCCCCCCCCCCCCCACCACCTCTCTCTCTCTCTCTCTCTCTCTCTCTCTCTCTCTCTCTCTCTCTCTCTCATTAGCAGGCAACAGTGCAGCACTATACCTCTCTCTGTTTCTGGCACAACAGCGCCCCTACTGGTACTCATTATACTGGTGCTCATTAACCAACACATAGGTGAACATATAGGTGAACACACGGACACGGACATTGCTGTTCCTTGGACTCAAAAAAAGATCTACAATCCCACAAGATAGCTAAGTATTTGAAAATAGGGGTAAAGTGTTTAACATTATTATTATTACAGTGTACTGCATTGAGAACCTAATTACTATGTCCAAACAACAAGTATTTTCTCAAATATCGAATACAGTAGGCCTACTGCATATTCACACGCACACACACGCACACGCACACACACACACACACACACACACACACACACACACACACACACACACACACACACACACACACACACACACACACACACACACACACACACACACACACACCTTCATTAAAAAACATTCTGCTAGCTGAAGCATTTGAAATAGTCAAACTATAGACAAACAAAACAAAGAATGAAACTTTTACAGCACCCTATGAGATCATTTAATCTGAAAAAGTCCCACCATTCCTGGCTACACTGCATGTGTGTGCCAGTGATGAAGATTACATATAGGAATCACTATGGCAACTGTAGAGTTTACTCAGATATACACAGGGGTCCTCTATCTAATCGTCCTTTTTTTTTTAAGGAAGATAGAGCTCCCTCTTTATTTACACAGTACGCGGGAGGGAAGCGTCTGACTCTGTTCTCCTCCTCTGCTCCTCATTTCTCCCGTCTTTGATCTCCCCGTCCACCAAGGCGTAGGGGAGCAGGCAGTCAGACAGCCTCCTCTGTCTAACTGCCAGTAGCCTACAACAGCAGGCCCCTGGTTGTGTTCATCACGCCCCACAAGGAAATTCTCCTGACAGTAATTGGAGCCACATTTTGGGGTCTGGAAGGAGGACAGCGCTCGTTTACTTTCTCCTCCATGGTCTCTGACATGTTCAAGTGTCTGTTGGTCTATCTGTCCCCGTGCACGCACGCGGGGGCCCTCCGAGTGACTTGTCAGTGCACGGCGTGGCCAAGCCGCAATGAATGGAGCAGCAGGACCCAAACAAAGAGAACAGTGGAAGGGCCCTGCACTGCTCCCAGACAGCTTCCTGCATAAATAACCTCCCCTAGGGTCCTCACAAAAACAGGTAAACAGACACTCACGTTCTCACGCGGCCGATTCTTTGAGCTGCAGTATAACGTCACGCCCTCGTACATGAAGGGAATCAATGTCACTTAAGTGTGTTGGGGGTGCAAACAAAGGTGCTTTCTTGCATGCATTTATTGCTCCCTTTTGTGTCTCGGGAGCTTGAAAAGCAAATATTTGGACATCCCGTGTTCATCTTTCGTACATAACAATAGTTTTGCATTAGGACGGAAAAGGATATCACAGTGTTGTATGCATCTCCAATGGCAGATTTGGCCAAGCCACCAAATACCCGTAGGCTATGTGTGTCACAAAGAATAGAGGCATGGAGACGTAAGGTAAGATGTAACTCTGGCAGGCACACGAGCAGAATCCACCGATGCACTGCCGTGGGAAGTTAACCAAGAAACCCTATTTTATTCTTTGTCATAACAAAATAACATGTTATATACCTGTATAACTATATTCATACAGCGAACACTATAGTACTGTGTAGGCTACACAGTATAGTATAGGTATACCTGCAGTCACACAGAGGCACACAATCTGCATGTGTGTGTGTGTGTGTGTGTGTGTGTGTGTGTGTGTGTGTGTGTGTGTGTGTGTGTGTGTGTGTGTGTGTGTGTGTGTGTGTGTGTGTGTGTGTGTGTGTGTGTGTGTGTGTGTGTGCGTGCGTGCATGCGTGCGTGCGTGCGTGTGAGTGTGTGTGGTGTGGTGGTTTGATAAAGGTACTGTTCAAAGGATGAGGATGTGCGGTAAATCTCTTCTTCAATCCCGCAAATATTTGTACCTTTAAGAAGGTACGATTCTAATTCACCCGATGTATCAGTCTGGCTCTAGTTGTAAGTTAAATGCTGCAAGAAAGAGTCATGGCACTGAAGATACTGTTTCAGAAACCACATTATGTTACGTAATTCATAGGAGTAACGTTCCGTGATAGCAAGCCATTTGGTTGTTAAGAACAAGAGTCGTCTCCTTGGAGGCTGCATGTCCCAATAATGTGAGTCAAATTGTCAAATTGTTAAAACTGTTATCGTTTGGAGTACAGAAGTCGTTTATGTGAATGCCACTTCAGCTGTGCTTCATTTACATTTGATCCCAAGCCAAAGCTAAATGTTATGGAAAAAAATACTGTATGCCATTCTCTCTCTAAGTCGTCCTCAGACGAGCCCTCCATCGTCGCTTCCAATCAACCCGGTTCTCCATACATCCGGCCAGTCCGTTGGTATGTTGCACTCCTGCGTCATTCTTGAGTACATCCACGTACGTTAGTGTGGGACGTCCTCGTGATCGATGCCCGTGTATTGGTTCCCACAGCACCAATTTGCTGGCTGGCAGTTCTTGATGTCTTTGGCAGTGTCCTGCTAGTCTCATTCTCCTGGCTGCTATTTTCTGGCTCACCCTTGGTATTCCATCATCATCAGTCTTGTTGGTAACATGTGTACTGTTGATGATGTTAAGTACTGCACGCAACATTAACATTCTGGTGTAGCACCCGTTAAGAGACTACTGCAGGGTTGGCTTTAGGGTCCAGCATTCACTGCCGTATATACAGTACAAGAACAGACTCCATCATTGCATAGAAGAAGATGAGTTTGATATGACGGGGGAGGTTGGAGTTCCACATTGGTCATGCCGTATCGTTAGGACATTTGCGAGTCCAGTACCGATTCCGGTTCTGCTTATCGATTCCGGTTCTTAACGGTTCCCTATTTTGGTTCCAAAAAGGTATAACATAACTTAAATAAGAGGTCAAATGTTTATTTAACAAAAAAGCTCAATGTCAATTTAAGACTAATGAATAGTATACCATCCTCTCCTTTATTGAGCCATTTGTGGATAATATAGTGATTAGTTTAAATATAATATATCTATATTATCTGGGCAATAGTGGGCAATAGTGTTGTAGGCATCTCCGGCCGATAGGTGAGAACGGATTTGCCGACGTGCTAATGGAGGGATCATTGAAAACAAAGGCTTGCATGCTGTGGTTTGCTACTAACAGAAATGTGCATGCACACGGGCTGCTCAAAGTAGGCTATCATTTGTTGTTTTTTCGCCACCTCCCTTCGAAGTTAGACTGCAAGCTCTAAACTGACTGGGCCTCTGGACCCTACGCCATGATCACACCCACCCACTGAATCCATGTGTGTGTGTGTGTGTGTGTGTGTGTGTGTGTGTGTGTGTGTGTGTGTGTGTGTGCGCGCACACACGTCACACACACACTCGCGCGCACACACACACACGCTCGCGCAAGTTTCCTCCCATAAACTAAAATAATTATGTTGCTTCAATGCTTCAGTGCCAGGCACAGCGCGTCTCTCTGTCTCTAGACTCCTCAACAACTAACTGTCTAACTGTTAGACAAACTAACTGTCTAAAAACGAACTGTCTAACTCCATGCAGAGAGATAGTTCCGCCTCTGCACGCCACAAGCCCAAAACGCGTCGCTGATGCAACGTGGTGTAGGCTTGTAAGGGAAGAAAATAAATAAATAGCGTGTGACAGCGTGTCTGTGGGAACCGATAGAGAGAACCGAAATTGAATTAATGTAATGGGTACCCAAGCACGTTCGGTTATGCTAATCATGCCCTTCAGGGCCCTTCCTCACTTTCAGGTCTTGCTCGGTTGAGTTGACCCATGAGCCCAGGTACTTGAAGTCCTTGACTTCCTTCAGCACAGTGCCTCATATTACTCAATCCCTCCTCCCTGCCCCCTTATACTCCTCCTACAACATGATTTATACTTGTCAAGCACCGACAATTGCAGATCTACAAGTACGACAGATCTTAAATTGGCCATAACTCTGTGTGTTCAGTGTGGACCAGCAGACTTCCCTTCAGCAGCTGTCTGTAATCTAGCAGATTCCCGTCTGGCACATTATGCTTAGAGCTTGGAGCTGTGTCTCTGATACGCATGGCCCTGCGTACAGCAAAATGCATAATTTATGCATTGAGGGGCCTCTAAACAGAGCTAAAAAGGATTTCACTTAAACCATAGGGGCCACAACAAATGCTACAAAGTCAATGTTTGCTTTAGAAACTTCCACCAAATAATTTCTAGATTTCACCTGTAAACCGTTTCTGAAACATGTGAGCACTTTCATCATCACCCTGTGACAGCCAAGTTCCAGACCTCATAGCGAATTGGAAAAATCACACTGTCGATATAAGGGAACTTTTGATAGTTTTGTCAAAATGTATTTGTTCATTTATTTTCATAAAATGTTGATAAAACCTCATTCAAGGCCTGAATCCACTTGAAACAAGCAATGTTATTATTTCTCCTTAAGGGTACGGAGCCACAGACACACCAGAGGTGGATTTCTAACAATGCTTTTAAATGGGAACTGAGCGTTTTGTTGTCATTGCGTGGCTTCCGCTCTGTTCCCTGCATTGAAAAGCATTGGCAGAATCCGCTGCATAGGCAGAATCTAACTCTGGTGTGTCCGTACCCTGAGGGTTGAAGCTGTGTGCTGAACTATTCATCCAGAGTCCCATTAACGGTGACTTCATTTAAACAGTATTAACACTGCAGAGTTCAGTGAGCGGGAGGTGCTACAACCCATAAAAATTAGGAGCAAATGGCCCAGAAGGCCTTTGGCAAATAACCTGACGAAGGAAAATCACATAAAATGAACCTGACTTTGGGATGCAGTTGGAAGTGAATGAAAAAAAAATAGCAAGAGAAAAAGTTGATGATTTGTAAATTTGCCAGAAATAAGTTTCCAAGCGGAAGAAATTATGCAACTTTTTTCTCCTCCTCTCTTTCGCAAAGTGGAAATAAGAGGGGCCCGGCGCCCATGTCTGGTCAGAGACAGGGATGACTAATAGAAGTGTGTGAACCGACACTTAGGTGCTCTGGCCCGCCTCATGCATATGATCTGAGAAAAGTGTCCCCAAGGGACCCATCGATCACACACTAAGGGGCCCGCAGGGCTCCCCCAATCACATCACTAGAAATAATACTAAAGACACACACACAACTCATGTAATGCTGTATAAACTGTCAGCATTGGACAGGTAAAGTGGAAGAAATTATGACTAGTTTAGTGTGGATCCACGCTGTACTGTGTGGCTGGACATTGCGTGTAAAACCTGTTTGGCACGATGTCTAATCAGATTTTCTAAGTGAAGCCGGCTGGGTGACATTCACATCTAAAGGTCTTGCGCCTATTTGAATGGTGTGATGCATTTTTTGGAGCATAATATAAAGTCCACCAGTCAAGACCAGAGTCAGGGAGTTTAATCGGTTAAAAAAAAAAAATATATATATATATATATATAATATATATATATATTACAGACATATGACTATAACTACTAGTTGAATGTTACAATATGTAGGGGAACATACTTCGAAGATTACTTTCCTCGCAACTTGGTCTTAACTTCTCTCCAATGAAAGTATTGCTTTGGGCTTACAGTAGCATTAAACTATACCTTATGCTTGCAGGTCACCAAATTCAAGCTAATTGAAGAACTACTGTTCATCCATATTGTAATAACATGATGTAACCTGCCAAATTCAGCCGTTCCTGAGGCTTCCCCCATTCAGTATTGGCATACATCTACAAATCCAGCTGTTCCTGAGGCTTCCCCCATTCAGTATTGGCATGATTTGACACAGGGGTTACTACCTGTCAGTGGGGAGTGTTGGCTGATGAATGAATATCAACATCGTAATACATCCTAATACTGGGGGGTCAAATTATGACAGGCAATTCCTGCTGTCAAAATATGACACCCCCAGTCAAAAAAACACCTTGTTTGAAATAGACACTCATGCTTTCCAAGGTGTTATTTGGGGTCCGACTCCTAAGGATGAATACAAAATGGATATCAACATCTTAAAACCAAAATGTTGAATTGTGGGTTTGAGCTCACATGCCCAAACTACCTGTCAGTGGGGAGTGTTGGCTGGGAGGAGGAGTAGGACTAAGGCCCTATACGTCCTCTCTGCCTAATATTGGCTTTACTGGGAGAGCATACAATTTCCTACAGTATATTCCAATCATGCTATTCTATTTCATGCGTCACTATTGAGTAAGGGAATTTATAAATGTGATTATGTCGCAATCAAAAAATCTAATTCCTGTAGGTTGATTAACCACATATGAACCCATAAAGCGTCGCTATTCTGGGGTAGCCTGGGCACCATTTCATTTGGGTATATGATCCGGTCGGGAGCGGATGATATCGTTACGTCATGTTGTAGTATTGTTTTGTAGTCGACAGGCAGGAACAACAGGCGTCAACTTTATTGAGGGAAAAGGAAGGTTCCTTCCTTTTTTCTCAATACAATCTTTATTGAGGGAAAAGGAAGGAACATACAGCCTGGAGCACGGAAGCTCTGATCATAATGCTTCCGTCATACAGTCTGGAGCACGGAAGCTCTGATCATGAGCAAGAGATAAAGCGGATGTGATGCCTTCTCCTCGCTTCCTCTTTGTCTTTACAGTCATACAAATGTATCCTAATATGAATCAAAATCATCTAAGCATATAATATATATATAACTTGCTGCTTACCAGAATTGTAAATAAAAAAATAAAATGTAAAGATATTTATATATTTATAAATATCAATCAAACGGCTGCGTTTTACAATTCTATCAGTCGAATGGCTGCGTTTTACAATTATATCAGTCGAACGGCCTAGTTTTACAATTCTATCAGTCGAACGGCCGCATTTTACAATTCTATCAGTCGAACGGCCTAGTTTTACAATTCTATCAGTCAAATGGCTGCGTTTTACAATTCTATCAGTCGAATGGCCGCGTTTTACAATTCTATCAGTCGAACGGAATCTGCGTTACTTCATTTACAAGAAGTCTAGTATCGACAATTAGAGAATGTAGAAGAATTATTATTTATTTGTTATTGTTTATTTTTTAAGATTTTTTTATAATGATTATTTCATAGTTTGCCTGTTATCTCTGCTATAGTACCACATCAACACAGCATGGAATTGTGGACAAAATCTTATCCAACGACAGCAAAATAACACAAAGTTTTGGGTCTCATTAAATGGTGGTCGGTGTCTCAAATGCAGAATATATAACATAATGCACCTTCATTTTACTGTGAGAGTATAAAAATACTCTTAGTTCGATTAACACTTGGAATTTTACAGCATAAGAAATACAAAGTCATCCAGCACTGCCTGAAAGTGAATAAGACCAACTATCTGGAACAAGGCTGTCTAGGTCGATCAGCGATGGAATGCCTTGACGCAGCATTTATCGCTCAGACACAATAATAACCTCTGAGCTATTTGGGCTCCATCTGATAATGAACCAGCAGTGCCTTATCAGCCTCTCAGGCCTCTGTACTCTGGCCATGATCAAGGAAGAGCGCTTCCACCATGGCTGATAGCAGAACTAATGGCAACAATGAAAGTATGGCTTGGGACAATAAAATGCATTCAGGCCAGATTCAGGCCTTCCTACTTGAATGAAAGCCACTGTGCCTCGAGGGAAACAAACCTAGAGTATGTGATTGCTTTTCCTACCAACTGACGTCAAATATTGATGATAGACCACTGTGATTGGCAGCTTGTACAGTAAGACAGTGCAGCAGAAGCTGGGAAGTTGAAGCCAGTATTTGAGGTTGGAACTGGTACATGATAATCGTGAATGATGAATACATACAGCACCGTAGTAATGTGATGATAATCTAAGCTTGTTTGCACACGTGAGTGCTGCCGCTAACGGCATGATTGATGATACTGTTTGTATGTAAATATATTTCCACTTCCTCTTTTTCAATTCCCATCTTCAAAGAGACTGTATCAAACTGTGTTGACTGAACAATGCATACAGAATTGTGGGGTTTTTGACGTTCAAAATTAGTTTAAAAAAGCATCATGGAAAAGCATTAATACGTGAGAGTGCAGGCAGGTGTATTAAGTAACTAAAGAAATATTTAGAGTGATCTTTTGTTTATTTTATTGTACTGTATCATAGTGTATAGACCTTCTGAATGTCCTCTGCAATACTGGACTGTGTTTTAGACTTCAGTCATTCTATGGATCTCCATTTCCGCAATTACTGTAGAGTAGACTTACCGGTATGTGTGTGGCGGTTTGGTTTAATGTATTTGCATATTGCAGAGTGTGTTTGAGCATGTGTGTAATGTGTATTTATTTCGCTACTGTGAGGCGGAAGGGTTCTCCTGACACATTCAGGAAACGTTGTCAGTTCGTAGGTTTATCTGAGGCCCAGCTCAGCATTCCCACTTGGTGTCGGATGTGACGCTCCATTAAACATCACGTACGTAATATCATCGCCTTCATGATAATATGACAGACTGAAGTCCCTATCAGCCATGCAGATGCAACCACTGGGAATGACTTGGTGAAACTACTGTTGCTCTAGAGTCTGTGTGTATGCATGTGTGTGTTAACTGAGTGGTGCAACTACCCTCCCCCCCGCCCCCACAACAACAGCGCCACTTTTGGTACTCTACTGGTACTCATAGTAACATAGTCACATACATAGGTTAACACGGACATTGCTGTTTCTTGGAGTGGTTGCACCACTCAAAAAGAGAACCCCTGATGCAGTTGTGTTATGGAGATAGATGAGAGAGAGATGATGAGAGAGAGAGAGAGAGAGAGAGAGAGAGAGAGAGAGAGAGAGAGAGAGAGAGGGAGGGGGGGGGGGGGGGGGGGTTTGTACGGCACTGTGTACTCCTTCCTGAAATCAAAACAGTGATGTTCAAAGGGAACAGTACACAACAGCATCTGTCACACAAATGATGATGAATGTGCACGTGTTGAAACTCACTCCAAGGATGATGAGAGGAGGATATCTTTAAAGGTTGGATTATCAAAAGCCACGCCACGCTGAAAGTGGTGCACCACAGCGTGAGCCATTGCGCGTGCCGCCACGTGTGCAATGATTCTTTTGGAGTAAATTGAAATGAATAATCATGACAGTACGGTATGCACCCCATGTCTGATGGCCGATGCTGGCTGTTTTGAAAGCACCCATGAATTATGTAAATCAATTCCAAGTGAACAAGCAATATTTTGCCTGCAGATGTATATGTTTTTGCTTCCACGGAGTACAGTACAATGCTCAGTGTACAGAGTTTACAGTAGAAATTACCTGCTTTGACTGCAGGCCCATGACTCCATACATAAAACAGTGTGTGAACTGGAAGCTGCTCCACACGTGTCTGCCATCATGATTCCCTTTACAGTGGAAGAGTGATGCCTGATTTATAGTGCTCACAAAGCGACGCATTGTAAGCTTGTAGATCTGGCATTTTTGGTGCAGGACACCAGCTTACAACTACATATAAATCAGGCTTGAGAGAATAAAAGGGAGAGAACTAGAAGGGGAGTATAACAGCCAGCGAGCGGAGGATTAAGCTAGATGTTCAAAATCGGTTAATTGTAACCAGAGATGAAACGGTCCCTCTGTCACAGTAATTTGGCTGGTAAGCTAACCTTGGTTCCCAAAACAATTTGGGGCGAGATGACGGCGAAGGATTGTGGCATAAACCAAAAAACTGAACAGGGTCTTGTTTCTGTGGAAATTCTGTTGTGGACATTTTCACTTGGATTTCCATAAACCGTGATATTCAGTGCTTATACGCTACAGTGCACACAGTACACCATACAGTACATCACATTTCTCTCTATAGGACTTGAGGTTTGATGCCGATTGGTTATTGTACAAAAGTGGCACAATAATTTGGTTGAGAGGATAAATGTTTGGCTATAATGTATTTTTCATCCAACCCCAAAAAATAATGAATACACTAATCTGTGAAAGTGACGGTGAAGGTTGTTTTAAAATGGGATTCAATCCCTAATTCTATAATTATTTTCATGTTGGAAAGTGGTGACAACCCGAGACATAGCCAACGTCCCCAAGTCATGTCTGGATGTGGTCCCAGACAAAAGGGAGTACAGTAGGTACTGTAGTCAGGTTCAGGTAAAGCTATATGACTATGATGACAGGGCGCCACAGGGACAAAGACAGAGCAGCCAGCCAGTCATCAGGGTTGAGACAGCGCTCTTTCATCTTCTGAGGGCTTCTGGGTTAATTCCCATGAGTATCAGTCTCACAGGTCACTGAGAGAGGCACACATATACAAGAATTATATTATTATCATTCTAGCATGATCTCTTCCTTTCAGGAAAATAATGGTTAACTATATGATGCATGCATGCATGAAGAGATTTACATTACAGCATGCAATATCTATATATGTGAACAACACATTCATAGCAAACTAGCATACTGTACTGAAATAAATAATAATAATCAGTCATCTTATGCACGCACGCACACGCACACACACGCACGGGCCCCAAATCATACCCTAGAAAGCACTAGTGTCTATTTAAAACACGTAGGTTTTTTGAATGGGGGGGGGGTCATATTTTGACAGCATAAACTGCCTGTGATCATTTGCACCCCCTCCCTATCTAATTATTGCGCACGCATGCACGCACGCACGCACGCAAGCACATGTACCAATGATCCACATATACACGTTCCAGATGAGCTTTAGGAGACCGTTCGGCTTTGTGGACAGTCAGGCAGTGAAAACAAAGCAATGTAGACATCTGTCGTTGCTTTTCTCTGTGGCTGTCGCCTTTTTTATTGCTCATCATAAAATCAAGCTGAATGTGTTTCCACACGTGTGGCATGGATTCAGGTAGGCTAGAGCCCAAAACCATGGATTCAGGTAGGCTAGAGCCCAAAACCATGGATTCAGGTAGGCTAGAGCCCAAAACCATGGATTCAGGTAGGCTAGAGCCCAAAACCATGGATTCAGGTAGGCTATAGCCCAAAACCATGGATTCAGGTAGGCTAGAGCCCAAAACCATGGATTCAGGTAGGCCCAAAACCCAAGGTACTGAAATAGATGGATTCAGGTAGGCTACAGCCAAAAACCCAAGATACTGAAATAGATGGATTCAGGTAGGCTACAGCCAAAAACCCAAGGTACTGAAATAGATGGATTCAGGTAGGCTACAGCCAAAAACCCAAGATACTGAAATAGATGGATTCAGGTAGGCTACAGCCCAAAACCCAAGGTACTGAAATAGATGGATTCAGGTAGGCTACAGCCCAAAACCCAAGGTACTGAAATAGATCATGGATTCAGGTAGGCTAGAGCCCAAAACCCAAGGTACTGAAATAGATCGGGGAGCCGAATGCAGTGTCTGCCTTTCAGCAACTGTTTATCGTGTGGGGGAATCTGACAATGTTCTGTTATACAACTGAATTCATTTCAAAGACATGCCATTTCAGACCATTTGAGCTTTTATTTTTCAAGGGGTTACGGTAATTTTGTGCATTTTCCACCTTTACAACTAGCTAATGATGGCTTAATCCAATTATGAGTTGTTATATCAGCCTTTAACATCTCTACTGAGTTTCACAACAATCAAGCAAACCTAGACATTTAACTTTTAGACTACACCATCTTTTAACTTTATTGTCATCTCTTCGGAACAGAAAAATATGTCATAAATCTGTGAAATAAAATCGGCAGAGCGTGGTAAACCAATTGGCAAAGGTGTGGAGAATATGCTTGAATTTGTGTACCAGGTTTTGCCTCATTCGCATTTATGGTTGGGGAGATATGGCCTTTTAAACCTTTCCACATTTTAAACTTTAATTACAGCACCACCATCAGGTTGACAGGGACATTTTTTGTATATTAGCACATGAACTATCCCTGAATGTGTCATGTCTCTAACATTCACCATCTCAACACATCAACTATCCCTGAATGTGTCATGTCTCTAACATTCACCATCTCAACACATCAACTATCCCTGAATGTGTGATGTCTCTAACATTCACCATCTCAACACATCAACTATCCCTGAATGTGTCATGTCTCTAACATTCACCTGAATGTGTCATGTCTCTAACATTCACCTGAATGTGTCATGTCTCTAACATTCACCTGAATGTGTCATGTCTCTAACATTCACCTGAATGTGTCATGTCTCTAACATTCACCTGAATGTGTCATGTCTCTAACATTCACCTGAATGTGTCATGTCTCTAACATTCACCTGAATGTGTCATGTCTCTAACATTCACCTGAATGTGTCATGTCTCTAACATTCACCTGAATGTGTCATGTCTCTAACATTCACCTGAATGTGTCATGTCTCTAACATTCACCTGAATGTGTCATGTCTCTAACATTCACCTGAATGTGTCATGTCTCTAACATTCACCATCTCAAGGGAATTTGCAAAAAAACTGAGGGAAGAAAAGCTGTAATAATAAACAGACTTTTACAGTACGGAAGTAAAGGTTCATTTATTCTTCAATGAAGGGCCATGGTTTTTGACAAAAAATATGTATTTTCAACTGAAAAATGTGTTGTTGCAACGCATCAAAAGGTTTCAGTTGAAAGCATGACAATTCTGTTATGGTTGTTAAGTATAAATTAGCCTTAAGGAATTCAGAAGTACTGTTGACATTAGGGGAGAAGCATTGTATGTCCTAACTGTGAAAACAGTAAAACACATTGCACTAATCTCTCTCTCTCTCTCTCTCTCTCTCTCTCTCTCTGTCCAGGAGAGAGAGAGGCAGCAAAGTAAAAGTTACAAATGTGTAAATTAACTCAAATTTGACTGTGTATCATAACTTAGATTGATCATGACTAAGGTTCTCACTTCTGTAACAACAGTGGAATACAGTGTTTCACTATATGTGTATTATGTTAATTGTAATGCCTCAATATAAAACTCAAATGTAATTACATACCAATAAGTTAATCAAAGATCAATGTAATCTTACTTAATTCACAACATGTTGGAAGTTTGAGAGCAAGAATGTCTGTCCTGTTGTCTGTTTTGTTTGTCTGTTCACACTTGTCATTGTTTAACTGTTTTTTGTTTTTTCATGTTTATCACACTTATGTTTTTTTGTTATACTGTATGTGGAACATTTACATTGCCTGTTATTTTTTTCATTTTTATTTAACTGAATTACTTCTAATCTGAAATTGTCGAACAAAAATGCCTAATAAAAACAGTATTAAAAAAAAAAAGATCAATGTAATCATACATAGACCATCAAGTAAGACATTTTTTGCCCTGTCCGTGTGTGTGTGTGTGTGTGTGTGTGTGTGTGTGTGTGTGTGTGTGCGTGCGTGTAGAAGTGGCCCATGAGGCCCTTTCATACAAACAAGCATCAGCAACACATACCGGTCCAGGAATGGGGTGAAGATGTCAATGTCAGATTATCTTTAATTTAGATTTACAAGCGCTTCTGACAGCAGTTTTACAATTTCTCAGACACACAGACACACACCCACACAAACAAAGCGACCAACACAACAACGCACACATAGTGAGTGTTAACTACTTCAGTTAAGAGAAAGAGAGTGAGAGAGCTAGAGATAGAGATAGAGATAGAGATAGAGAGAGAGAGAGAGAGAGAGAGAGAGAGAGAAAGAGAGAGAGAGAGAGAGAGAGAGAGAGAGCGCTAACGTTATCTCAACAAAAGCAACATTATGAAGGTGAGGTAGACTTGCACATGCTAGGAGTTTCACCTCTGCAGGCTAAAAGAGAATCCCTGCAGCAGATGTTGCCCATTCCAACAAGAAATTAAAGGTCAAGCAGTCAATCAATCAAAGAACACAAAGTTAATGTACAATCATATTTTTAAATCAAGATCTGGCAGAGAATGTACTGCACTCTGTGGTGTGCACCTTAGTTTGAACATATTTACTGTACTATAATGTTCAAGAATATTTAATGCTGCAATTATTTAATGCTGGCCAGGATGTGTTTTGCCTTGAGCAATAGAGTGCCAAAGTCCTGACGTCACTCGCTCATCCCCTCTATTCCCCTGGTTCACGGAAGTAATTTTTCTATGGAGAATGATCTTAATATGGGGTGATCTTAATATCGTCTACTATAAGCATTGTGGTCCAAAAATAAACAAGCTGTCTCTGCGTTGTTGTCAGGGAGGTGTCTCTGTATCGTTTATGTCAGTCACCCATAATATAGTTTCTAGAGTTTCATATGAGTGAAGCGGCCTGGATGATTTGTTTATTTTTCAAACACAGTTCTTATATGAGGCGATCTAAACTCCCCCTATGGGGATTACAATGCAAATAAAAGGTACATGAACCCGTGGATTTGCACCCTCTACCGATATTGACTTCAGACTTCGGCGTTCTATATATAGCCAGCGTGAGAAGTGAATGTGTCATAGATTGACTCACAGCTGCTTCACCCCTCATTATATGCTTTCATCTAGTACAGACACCGAGATGATGAGATATATTAAAGCCTAGAAAGATGTTGCCCCTGGAGGCAAAAACAACTCGTCCAGAATCCTCTCCATGCAGTGTAATACGTTTGGCATATCTTGCCAATTGCCAAAAATCTATAATCGGGGGATGAACAAACACAAATAGCCTGCTAATGATTTTCCAGTGAAAAATACTCAACGGCTGTGTTTGTGTTATATGGGTTATATCCCGACAGAAATAAGCAAAGCTGTGGCCGGGACATGACTTGACGTGCCCGCAGTTCTATTCCCCATTTAAGTGAACAAAAAACATTATTTGTCAGGCACTGGGCGTCTGTTCCTTCTCTCCGACTGATGATTATTTAAAGCGTTGTTGCCATTGCTTGCCTTAATTCACACACTCTCTCTTGCAATGTTTAGCTTAGCAATGCAATAAAACATAATTATTTGTTGATGGCCTGTCGATGACAAACATACAGTAGGGGCAGTGGGACACACACATGCAGGCACTTCTGTGTCGACAGACAGACAGACAGACAGGAATCCAACAACAGTGAGCTATTTCAGGTCTTTATGAGAGCACTAGGGTTTTGTGAGGTCTGACCCTGGGAATTCTGACGTAACGGTCAATATTTGGAGGCCCGGGTCCTTTCTGTCAAAAGCCACTGCTTCTGTCTCCTTCCATTTTCTGTGTGCTGTGTTTATTAGACTCTTATCTATGCTACACTGCACGCATCATGCCCATTCAAGCTGGGCGAGGCACATATCCCACTAGAATTTTGATATCTGGATTTATGTTTTATCGTACAATTATTTTTAATAATATGTAGTTATAATCATTTTATATAACGATTCAATGTATTATTCTAATTATGTCATAGATCATCCCTCAAAAAGTCACACACCCCCTTCTGCTATGATATTGCTTTCTTCCAAATCTTGCGCAACATCAGGTATGTACTATAACACTAACTTTTCAGCTTACCGGAGTGAAGTGGTTATTTTCAGTGGTTATATACAAAATTAATTGCAATGGAGAAATATAAAGCAATTTTGTTTATGTTATTTTGAAAGATAGTTGGCTAGTATGGCAGCTAAATTTGGAAGTGAGCCACACTAAACACACTAAACAAATGGATTGAGGGATGGGTATACTGTATACCCATCCCTCAATCCATTTGTTTAGTGTGGCTCACTAGCGATTTGTGACTTGACCTTCATGGACCACCTGTTGAAAACCCCTGGCCTAGCATATCCAGTACTAGGAGATAGAGGAACGGCAGCAAGTAATCAAAGTTAAGTGTGGTATACAGAGGTCATCTGGTAGTCAGAATGTCACTGGATTTATCTGATTTGTCTGTATTTAAATACTAACTACTATCCATTGATTGACTTTGTGATTTAAGTCAGTGACATTTATTATTTTACAAGCAGAATGTTGTGTCAGATCACTGAAACGTGTGAACCTTCAGAGAGAGTCCTGTTGTGTCAACTTGTGTGGAACCTTAGCACAGAAAAAGAAGAAAACCTCGGAAGCATAGTAGACATACATCAGAAGTGTGTCTAATCTTAAGTGCTTGGAAAACACAGACACAAACATATTTGCAAAGCTGCTTCTTCGCCAGAGAAATGTCCAGTGGGGGTTAGCACTTGCAACAACAGAAAAAGCTTTGGCTTACTTATTCAAAGCCCTGACACAAAGAACCCTCTATTTCCATCCCCTAACCAAAGAAATAGATTCTACATCCGCCTCCGCAGCATCTAAACAGAACTCATCTTCACAAGCAAATAGGAGCAAAGGCCTTAGACTCCTCACGTCAACTTCATGAAGACAGACTAAACCCCCCTCCAAAAACAAACAAACAGAGGAAGAGTAGGGCGCCTGGGAGAGGTCAGAGAGGGACAAGTATTACAAAAATGTACAACGCAAATACATGAGTCATGGATTCAGCAATGGTCAGGTAGCTATTGAGGACTGAAGCTACTGTACATATGGAGGGTGAAAAAGCAGTTTGGGGCAATGCAAGAAATGACATACATTTGTTAACCACTTAAACCTTAGTATACCATAGCTACTCTGGGGCAAAAATAGCCACCTAAGCTCATATTGAACTGCGTTTTGAGCTATATTTGTAGGAGAGATGTGGTGTAAAGGAAAAATGGAGGGGACCAAGAATAGAGCCGTGGTTAAATGGTCGTGATGCAATGTGTTAAAGCGTATAGATCTGCCCTTGGTGGTATTTAAAAAAAAAAAAGTGGAACATTTTCTATTTGCCTATAATGACATGCCCAAAGTGGAGATGCCAGCTGTAAGTGTTAAAAGGGTAGAATTTGCCACTGTATTGAGTTTGCACAAAGTACTGATATAGCACATTTAAAAAAGAATTAATTACTTTTGTATTCCAATAAAAATGTGTGGTTGTCACAAAATACCAAGGCACACCTGGACTTGTCTTACGGCACACCAGTGCAGTGTGCCTCAGCACACCGTTTGGTTACCTCTGGTTTACAGTAGTAAGTATATTGAATAAAGTATCTTAAACACACCGATGCTCCCCAGTGTGTTTTCTCAGGTTTCCCTGTACTGTGGCTGATGTTCCCTCTGGCATCTGCTCCCACTTCCCAGTAGCCAGTAACGTGCAGAACAGGTCCTCCCCAGGGAGTGAAAGGCCCATCAGGACAGGTCCTCCCCAGGGAGAGAAAGGCCCTTCAGAACAGGTCCTCCCCAGGGAGAGAAAGGCCCTTCAGAACAGGTCCTCCCCAGGGAGAGAAAGGCCCTTCAGAACAGGTCCTCCCCAGGGAGAGAAAGGCCCATCAGAACAGGTCCTCCCCAGGGAGAGAAAGGCCCATCAGAACAGGTCCTCCCCAGGGAGAGAAAGGCCCATAAGGACAGGTCCTCCCCAGGGAGAGAAAGGCCCTTCAGAACAGGTCCTCCCCAGGGAGAGAAAGGCCCTTCGTAGTGGAGCAGAGAGCACTATATTAAAAGTGAAACTGTAGATTTACTGCCACATCATCGACATTAGTCCTGCATCCACCGCGGATGCAGGCCATTTTCTTTTCCCCTAGAGGGAAAACAGTATGTCTTCCAAGCAGCCAGTTTTAAAGCTGGCTTGGTGGCCATAACCATAACGCTATCCATCACAGAGAAGCTGTGTGTGAAGCAGGTTTAAAGGGTCGTCCACACCAAGCACTACAACCATATAATTAATCTCTGACATTGTTATAGTTGTGGTGTGGTGTCTGCCATCCACTTGACTTTAGGACAGCTTTTTAAAACTATATATTTATAGTTCTTGGTGTGTGTGTGTGTGTGTGTGTGTGTGTGTGTGTGGGGGGGGGGGGGGGGGGGTCAATACTCCACAGTAAAGGTAATCAAGTTTCTAGTGAAGTGCAAGCACTCATGTCCAAAGTAAGCAGATTTTCACTATCACTTTCTCTCTAGGTAGTCTCTAGGAACATGTGTAGGACATTCCATCATTGTGTCATGACGTGATATAGTACAGTAGCAAGGTAACACCATATGTTACTATTATGTTGGCATATTGTGCACTCATTTCACAAACCAGTAGAAAGAAATGTGTGCAGCACTCACTCCCAGGTCTAACCCCAGCAACAGTCTGTCTTTTATCAGTCAGCAAATCTCTCATGAAAAAAACTGAGCGCTAGAAATCATGCAGACATGAATGAAGAGACCTTCTCCGCCTGCTCGTTACAAAGAGAAAATCAACTCCGTTTTCTACATGTGTCAGCTGAGCTATCACTACCAGCTGATTGCCGTTTGCATCCCCCCAGCTATTGCTGCCTGGGCTGGGAACTGCTCTGTGATGGATTCACCCCATGGCTAAAAGCTGTTCTGAGGTCATCCGCTGTCTTTTGTGCAAAGTTTTGCCAAGTTATGACTCAATTTTTTTTCTCCAAATGTGTTCCTTTTTATCCAATTATGCTATCTATCAACGCACAATTTGTCCCAATTGCCTGTCCCCATTCCTTCCTTCCAACCCAGCATTCAGATGTCCAATGGATACTTGTTCTGATGTGTCCGATCGCAGTTCTTGCCAAGGATATCAGGGACTGGCCTGATTAAGTAATGTCTCCTTACTTTCACACTCATTCATGATTATTAATTTAAGTGCATGAACCCTATAGCATCTATTCTGGATATGTCATAATGTGTGAACATTGGGAAAGAATAGATGAATATTCAAAATAGCAGATCTACAAGCTCCCAACGTACCACGTTGTGAGCTTGTAGATCGGCTATTTTCATCACCATACCCATTGTACCATCTCTGCAAAAAAATCTTCCAAGCAGCTGTCTGACACTGACCAGTCACTCCGTCGGTCAGTGTCACCTCCCAATATGAATCTCTCATCACATGCCATGCTGTGAGCTTATCGAGGATTTAAGGCGGCCAACACACAGGTGCTCAGGAGAGCAGGAGAGGGTGGAATAAAGAATGAAGATGAACAGTTTGGGTCAATATCTCAGTCAATATCTCCTTTGTCCCGGACACATCCCAGAACCTGTGGTCCAAGGTAGCAAATATTTCACCTAAATAAATCATGGATAAACGGCCACAGAAAAGCATGCAACAAAGCACACTCAGTACGTTTTCGAGAAAATCTTTGGCAGTCCAGTGTGATGTAGAACACACACAGCCCCTGTGGGCAGAGAGTGTGGCACTCATGGGCCCTGAATAAATTCAGTGTATTTTCTAAACCAAAGTAAATGACATCTGCTTCATCTCAGTGCACGGCCACCAAAACCTCTACCTGCTCCCCGTTATGTAATATTTACATGACTTGATGAGTTATATAACAATCATCTGCTAAGATAAATGAGCATACTTGTTTGTGTTTTTGACCCGACACGACAGTTTGTTGATTGTGTCAAATCAGTCTCTGTTGCTGCTCGATTTGTGCACAAACATACGCATCCATACTGTAGCGTGCCAATATTCTACACAATGTTTAGATCACATGATTGACGTATACAGTAGCCTTGAAACCAGTCATTTGAGGGCGTTTTAATGGATGAGTTGACTAAGTTGTTAAACCTGGCTTTGGATAAGTCTTATAGATCTTAGAAAAATTGTACAATCAGAGAAGGAAGGGATCCTTGGTTGGGAAAAGCCTTTAACCCATACAGTAGTGTTTATATTATGATTGAATGCATATGGCAATCTCCAGTCTGATATTGTACAGATAAGGTGAGCAATGTTACAGCAATGTCTGTATGAGTCTTAAATAGTCCCCCTGAGAGATACATAGTTGTATGAAGAACAATCAAAGAGCATGAGACATCGTTATGCAATGTAATTGTCAAGGAGGAAAATCGTAGAAAAGTAGAAAATAATTGTTTTCTGTTTCCTTTTGTCCAGTGATAAATGGAGGATTGTAAGGTGGTTCATTGTGACTGTTGGTCCAAGACGATGAAGGCCCAATAATCCCTGTGCAGCAAAACAAATGTTTTACACCACCATGAACCTTATACAGCCTGCATGCTTCACTGGCTATATGGAAAGTCTAAATAGAAAAAAGGGCAGCAATTTAGCTAAATTGAGTACAGTGTCTGCTTCCAAGGAATCTCCTGCCAGTGCCAGGATAGGAAATTGGGTTTACGTAACAGCTTTAGAGGCTATATACAAGCCGGACGCATTGGGAGCACACGAGAGGCCACCAGTCTGTTGATGTATATATGAACATTATATGAACTCTGTGTGTCTCGTGCAGTCCCGCCCACTTCAGGCCACATCATGATATACAAAGACAAGCAAATGTTAAATAAATCTGATCCTTCAGTTGGCAGGCAGCCATAGCTTAAAGATAATCAGAATCAGAAATATCACTCCCCCCCCCACCCCCCGGCAAGTCTACTGTATGTGTCAAAGTGTCCCTGAACAGGACACTTAACCCCTAGCAGCTCCCTACTGAGAACTCAACAGGGAACAAGCATATCTCTGCTGTCGGGGAGAAAACATATATAACATTTTCAGGAAATGAAGGAAAACTTTATATTTTTAAAACAATATAATACTGCCTCATCAAAGTTGGCATTGTGAATTTATTATTTGTCAATTACTTGCATGAGAGGGGGAGAGGTGGAGTTAGCTGCTTTAGCAGACAGTTTGAGGGTCTGTTTTTGGCATGGTCACGCATCGTGACATCACTCCATATATGTCAGTCTGACATCATCAAACCCTCTACACTCTACACAAGACACGCTATATAGAACCCTGGCCATGGCTGTTTTTCATTGTGCATTCTTTTGGACTCTGGCCCCACCTCCAGAGTCTCACGCACCAGCCACCTCGTGTCACTTCTTGCCACCTATTGAAGCTCTGTTGTTTTAGCGCTTCTTGCCCTTTAGGGCGAGGTCGCTTCTCACCCTCAGGCGTCTTACTGGTAATCACACTATAATGCATTAATCCGCAAGTTAAGATCATTATCTGTTGCTCCTCATCTTCTATTATTATTGTACAAAAGCATTATTCAACCTGTTCTGGTGTACTATTACCCGTATTGCTTCCAAGATTATCGGACCCCACACCGACACTTTCTGATATGAACAATAATGCCATCACACGGCTAGCACTCTCAATATCACGTGACGCTGATCATCCCCTGTATCGCTTCTTCAACCTCATGCCATCAGGACAAAGATACAGAACCTTACCATGGAAAAGGGTTCGTTTTAGTAGGAGTTTTGTCCCCTCAGCCATCACGGCATAAACAAACTGCCCCGCCGATAGGATGGTTCTGTACACAGTGGGGACCTCATGTTTTTGTATTGTCTTGGTGTAATGTTTTTCTGTACTGTGTTGTTTTTGTTATTGGTGTTGAACAGACCTGTGAAGATGAATATCCTCCGGGACAATAAAGATTATTATTATTATGCATTATAACAGTGATTATAATGCATTATAATACAGTATTAAACGTTATTAGTGTGGTTGCTATAGGCAACACGCTATTGTGTGTTCGGTCCAATAATCTTTTGCTAGCAAAGTGAACCTTCTTTTTGTTAACTTTTGCAGAAAAGTGAAGCGTCACAGTCACACACTAACTGTTGACACTGTTATGCTTCACATACAGTAAGACGGAATTCAGGTCCCAGTGGATTCCTCGCGACTTGCGTCAGTGCAACCACACAGTGCAACCACAATTATAATTGCACCATTCTAATAATTATTGTTATAAAGCATGAGTATTTATGAGTTCTTATAACAATAATTATTGTTAATATGTTATAATGAATGCATTATAAGTACGCTGTTTATAAAGCATTATAGGCATGGTATGCATAGCCAGTTATTTTTTAACATTTATTTGTTCTTATAAATTGTCCAAATAGAGACCCCAGGTTGAAAGTGCACTGCATTCTGTCCAAATAGAGACCCCAGGTTGAAAGTGCACTGCATTCTTCATCAATTATTTTAGGCTGCCAGTTTGACTGATGCAATTCGAGCTCTATCAATTGATGAAGTAAATATGATCAGTAGAGAAAGGAGAATGAGAGAGAGAGACAGAGAGAGAGAGAGAGAGAGAGAGAGAGAGAGAGACAGAGAGAGAGAGAGAGACAGAGAGAGAGACAGAGAGAGACAGAGAGAGAGAGAGAGAGAGACAGAGAGAGACAGAGAGACAGAGAGAGAGACAGAGAGAGAGAGAGAGAGAGAGAGACAGAGAGAGACAGAGAGACAGAGAGAGAGACAGAGAGAGAGAGAGAGAGAGAGAGAGACAGAGAGAGACAGAGAGACAGAGAGAGACAGAGAGACAGAGAGAGAGACAGAGAGAGAGAGAGAGAGAGAGAGAGAGAGAGAGAGAGAGAGAGAGAGAGAGAGCGATACAGAGAGAGGGGAGAGAGGGAAATGACAAGCACTCACGACTCACCTCTCCCGCATTGACTCTGAAAACTGGTAGCTGTTTTGGTTTTGATAGAATCATACTGGGAGAGAGTGTTGAAAAGCAACACATTCCATCACATTTCCTCGTCCACAGCCTGAAACGGTGGGGCTGCTGTGATTTGCTCAACGCCTTGCGTTATTAGCTTTATCTGGGCCGACGCTGCCACTGAACTATGCTGCTCGTCAGTGCTCCAGAGCCCTCATCCGCAGATAGCATCTGGACTTACTTAACCCCGCGGATTCAGCCTAAACATCATCGCACCAGCAAGGGCATATGAGGCGAACGCCCATTGCCACCTGAGGGTCACTCTGGCCTTGAGACAATGACAGCACAAAGACCAGACTTTCATTGGGGTTTTTTAAAATAAGAATCCACATGTTCTGTCGAATGATTCTAACCATAGAAAGAAATTATCTTGTAGTAAAGTGCATTACGGTGTGAAATTAAGCTCTATGAATACATTTATAGCACAATAAAGTTACAGGTGGTTTAATTAGAAGTGCTAACAGCTGGTGTGTGTGTGTGTGTGTGTGTGTGTGTGTGTGTGTGTGTGTGTGTGTGTGTGTGTGTGTGTGTGTGTGTGTGTGTGTGCGCGCGTGTGTGCGCGTGTGTGCGCACGTGCGTGAGTGAGTGTGCGCGTGCGTGCGGGACCTGCCCAACTGCTTTACCCTCTCCCAGTCCCATCCCAGGCTTATTTACTCAAACACATACACTAGTCCCAGAGACCTTCATGTTTAACAGACCCCTGCAAATACCACTGACCCCCAAATAACAAGCTGTTGCACAATGACTTTCCACTTTGAGGCCAAGCAGCATTAACCTGCTAATCCACAAAGTCCTTCATGTGGTTAACAGATGTTATTATTAACAATGCTTTGCCATCCTCGATTGTTGATTTATTTTATTTCATTTTATAATTATTATTATGTTTTACCATAAATCACAATGTGATGAATGCAAGCCTCAGACCTCAATTACAGTATAGCCCCTTTCCTGCCAGGCCTTTGGTGTATTGATGAAAACCAAAGGGTTGACAAAGGAACCCCAGGCATGGCCAATGTTTGAGCAGTTTTTTTGTATCGTTTGTTGATTACTTTTCATGCAGTAATGATATTTTTTCATTTAATTTCTTAGGTATTAAAAAGGTTTTAAAAGTCCTTCAATTGTAACTTTACTGTCAGCTGACTGACCCCCCCCCCCCCACCACAGATTGAGAACCACGTACTAGTGTAGAGCAACAAAGAGGGGGGGCAGTATACAGTAGACCCCTGGGGGAAGCCGCTCAACAAAGTATATAAGTGGTTAAGAGTGTGTAAATGAATTATACTTCTGTGCAGCTGAGCAGACATAACAGCTCAGGTTACAGGGCTGTCTCCCGTCAATCACTAATTTATGTGTGACTTGTTCAGGCGACACACAGGACCGTGTTAAGGGGAACTTATCCTATTGCAAAAATGTAACACTAAACTGTTTTGCAGATGAAGGCAAACAGTCTGTTGAGCACTTGATCGTGTTGTTGGTCTCGTGGAACAATGTTGGCTCTATTCCTGATGGTGATTTGTCCTAAGGTCAAGTTGCGTCTCCTGTCAACCCCCCCTCCTACCAAGTAGGTCATGCTCTGTCTGCTGGCCCTCTGCATGCCTTGACCTCTTGACCTAAAACACAGCAGTGGTCTTACTCCTCTCCTTCTCTCCTCTCCTGTCATCTCCCCCTCTCCTGTCTGCTCTCATATCATGTCTCCTCTCCTCTCCCACCAACTCCACACAGACGGAGATCGAGAGAGCAAGTGAGCGAGTGAGCAAAAGAGAGTACTTGTTCCTTTACCCCAAGAAGAGGTTGGAGGGACTTCATCAGTCCTTTGTGCCATTTGCTATGAGAATGTATAATGATGCACGCAAGGGTCAACAGCAATTGAATTTGCATGACTCTCTTTCTTCTTCTGTAGCAAGTAGGATGCTTGTATAGTGTATACTTTTTAAACAATTGTTTGTGTCTATTTGGGATATTATTTGTACTTATTGTACTTCTATATGCCCCGGATCTGTATTCTGTAACCGCGATTTAAACTGCTCTGCTGTCTCTGTTGCCTGAATTGCCCTTGTGGGATCAATAAAGGTAGGCTATGTATCCGTCCATCCGTGTCTCTCTCTCTCTCTCTCTCTCTCCTAGCTCTCCTGTGCATGGCCACGAAGTTGAGGGCGTATAGGGATTAAAGAAGGGGGGTCACTCAAAACACAGAACACAGCCTGTGTTGAGGGTTATCTTTCCTCATCATCAATGTCCAGGATCCAGTCAGGAGGAGACTGTGGTGTTCAACACTGAGCTGTAATCTATAAACAGCATTCTGGTAGCCTACTTACACGTGGCTATGGCGTCATCTGTGAATATGTTTTGATGATAGTTAAATTAGGGATGCTGGATCTAGATGTTTCACTCACGATCCGATACTAATCCAATACAGATACCGATCCGATACTGATACCAATCCGATCCAGCACTTAAGTCTCTCTATGCTGTGTATAGCTATCTGCCTGCCTGCTATACGTGCTGGAGTCCAATTCGTTCCGAATTTGCAACTCTAGAAATGTCATCTAGTACTTGCAGTGGCAACATATATTGACTATACATTACACAAGATATACTTCTGTTTTCATGAAAGATGTTGAGGCCAGTCCACAGCAGTGCCCTTTGGGGAAATGGAAAGGGGAACTGGTTGTAAGTATCGCTGCTGCAGCTAGTTGCTTTGCAAATAATTGGTGTGTGGGATATTACCAATTACTGGTACTGACAAGTTAGTGACTATAGCCTACATTACAAAAGATGTTTTCAATATATTATACAAAGGTTTCCACTGGAAATAACCTTATACATATAATATAATAAGTATACCCCTAGTGTTTGGAAATATGTGATATTACTGCAGCGGTGGGAGCTTTCTGTGTGTTATCAATCATAACCCCATGCCAATATCATATCACCCTATATCATAACCCCATGCCAATATCATATCACCCTATATCATAACCCCATGCTAATATCATATCACCCTATCATAACCCCATGCTAATATCATATCACCCTATCATAACCCCATGCTAATATCATAATTATCACCCTATCATAACCCCATGCCAAAACACACATTTCATATTTAGCCTATACCTGTACCGAAGCATTATACTCCATTCTTCACTCTTATTATTGACCCTCTCATTTAGAACAACGGGTGGGCATGGTTCAGACTATTATGTTCTCTAGTACTGACAGTGACAACATAGTGACTAATATACATTACACAAGGTATACTTCTGCTTTCACTATGTTACACAAAGGTTTCCTCTGGAAATAACCTAAATATGTATTAGTAATATGATTACATTTTTTCCACCATACATTAGTTTCTCAAACCGCAACCTTCCACACACACAGATTTCACAAAGGAACTTAATAACTTCATCTTTAACTTTACTTTCTTCAGCACAAAAGTAGACACCATCCGTTTCCAGCTCTCCAGAATGTCACATTCACATAGGCCTACTTACAGCAATAGCAAAATTAAGACAAGGAGCATGTGGCTGAAATAAGCACCTCATTTCCTGGTTTATGATCCCACTGAGGCTTGTATAGTAGGCTACTCGTATGGCGCGCTCAGCCTCAGGTCTAACGCCACACACATGTTTAGTGACTGAATACTGTGTGTCCGAGTGAGAGATACACACAAAGCGTACATTTTCAACGAAGGCAGTCAGCGATGTGTCTTTGGCCACTGACCATGTTTTGTCTGATTTGATTGACAAAACATACCAGACATTCATACCAGCACATCAGGAGAAATTAGGGTTCAGTGTCTTGCTCAAGGACACTTCGACACCGACTCTGGGGGAGCCTGGGTTCGAACTGGCAACCTTACGGTTACCATCCAACCACTCTACCCCTGAGCCACCTCCGCCACCGCCAAGATGTAGGGGTGCACGATTATGAAATTATGACCGATATCCGATCTCCGATTATTTGCAGGGTCATATCTGCCGATACCGATTCTGACCGATTCCGATATTATACACGATTATGCTACCGATTAATCGTGCATCCCTACCAAGATGTAATAAACGCGTGTGTGCGCGTGTGTGTTATTGTACACACACACATAAGTGCACCTGCATGCATTTGTTAGTGTGCAATGCATGCAGCAAGAGTGTATTTCCACAGGTGCGTGCATGCATACGTAAGTGCGTTGTGTATGCTTCTGCATACATGGTTAATAATCTGTCTGTATACCGATTGAAACTACTCCCTCATATTCTGACTGAACTTTATTTGGATATGAAGAACACAGAGCGATACTCAGGAAATTCCAGTCTGATGATTCACTGGGATAGATCATAGACGAGTGATCCAAAGAAGGCATATGCTGACTGACTGATCAGCGACTAAAATAGAAAACTGAATTAAAGCTCTGGAGAATGTCATGACTGATACTCCAGTAGCAACAAAGACACTGCTTGGGGAGAGTTATCATTGACATAGACATTTTGTGCATAGATGTGCCAAACAATGGTATAGGCCTCAGGCCTGGTATGGTAGGCCTCAGGCCTACCATTGTTTGGCACATCTATGTACAAAATGTCTATGTTCACAGGCTTCTGTGTGCGGCCTAAAGGAGCAACTGACCATGTGCAGCACTACAAGTCTTACAACATATGTGTTTGGGAAACCCAGCCACTGTTGAGCAGAGTGGCCGTGTGCGTTTCTATGTCTCTATGTATGTCCTTACTTATGCACGTCTGCAGCACGCACACGCACACACACGCACACGCACACGCACACGCACACACGCACACACACACACACACACACACACACACACACACACACACACACACACACACACACACACACACACACACGCAGATTTTTTGCATTCCTGTGTGTCCTGTCACAGCTCTCCCAGGATGGACGTTTCCATACGGTCGTCTCACAGAGCTCCTGTTCCAAACACATCCTCCTGTCCCGTCACAACAAGCCTTTTCTCAGTCAGCTCATATTTATTCTCCTCGTCTGCTCCTCAATGGGCCTTTATGGAACATTTCTTCATTGCACAAAACCCACCTTTGTCCACTCACAGCGACTGGACGCTTTTTTTTCTTTTCGGGAGAGTCCATCTAAATTTTTCTGTAGAGGGATTCTTTGATGTGTGGATGTTTCCACTGTTCCACTTCAAGTCAAGAGCTCCCATCTCTGTTTTTTGTTTCTTTTTTTGTATGTTACGTAATCCTGCCTGTCAGTTAGGGAAGATGGATGGGCCCAAAATCTTCAATCTCAACAAATTGAGCTAAAGTGAGATAACATATGTTTCACTGAAAGGAGTGGCACCCCATCACACCCCGCACCACAAAAATAATCACTGCAGCAGACCGACTGGTCGGGAGGGAGTTCTGTTCCAGAGTGCCGTTACATAACTTCGTTAATTACCTTGGAGACAACAGGTTTAAGAGAACGCTACAATTAACCACTCATAATGGAACGCTTGTTTAAGTTTGATGTAAAGCATTTTAGCTATAGGACATTTCAGCTCTTATTGAGTAGCCTAAATGAGGGGGATAATAGCACAGGAGTAAAACGAAAAGCCAGCCCGCCTGCTTGGAGACCCACCGCAGGCAACAGGGTTAATGTTACATGTATTTGAAAACCAAGAGGCTGTGGAGAGACTTACCATCACCGAACAGGAGGCTAAGGTGGCGTGCATGCCTGAAATGCACTGTGCACTGTAGCTGAAACTGTTCCTCCACATCACAGACTGACAGCTATAGGGGCCCAAAAGAGAGGGAGACAGGAAATCATCTGCACTAAACTAAAAAGAAATAGTATTACATTTAATTACTTTAGTGAGGAACCTTATCATTTAGGATATTTTTATAACTGGCCTGTGGGGAATCATACCTTGCTCAGCTACCTACCCTGTGTGGACTCTGAGAATGGCCTCATTTGTTGTACCAAAAGGAAGTAAAGCAAGTGTGTGTGCGCGCGTGCGTGTGTGTGTGCATGCGTGTGTGCGTGCGTGTGTGTATGTACAATGTGTAGAAGTGGCCCATGAGAGGCCCGTTCCTACAGAAGCACTTCTATCGGCTACACCCAGTATATATTAATAGAGACGGCACCGGATTCCTCCTCCCATCGACTTGCATTAAGATGCTCAAAAGCGCATGAGGCGATTTCACTCCTCCTTCCGGGTAAGAACAGAGTGCATTCTGGGATGGATTGCCCAAATAACATGAACGCGCTGGTCGTTGACTATCATTGCGCCGTTTGCGCGCGTTCACGTATGAAACATTGGAAGCACTTCCGACAGCAGTTTTACTATTCTTCAGACACACATACACAAACCAGGGCTAGACTGGGACAAAAATTCAGCCCGGTCATTTTCACGTGAATTTGGCCCAGACGGCCCACCACAACCAGCGTGCAGATAGCAGAAACTCTACCGCCCGCTCCCTCGAGGCACACACAAACAAACAAGCCCTATAATACCACCACTTTTACAGAACAACATAAATGATACAAACCAACAGACAACTACACAACGCTTTGTAGAGGGTTTATTTGTCACTCACTGTACAGTGAAGTTATCATGATGGCACTGGCAGAATGGCAGCACGCCCGTACCTTTTTCTTTTTCTTTTTTTATATCATGGCGGCCCCCTACGGTCGCGGCCCACCGGGAATATGCCCGCTATGACCTGTGGCCAGTCCAGCCCTGACACAAACACCGACCATAACGCACACATAGCGAGTGTTAACTTGATGTGCACGTGTGAATGCGCAGCTCCACACACACACAGCTACATGAAGACACCTGTGTGCGTGTGACCCGCAACACAAATAAACAGAAAGACAGACACAGCTTCAGTTAAGAGAGATAAAGAGAGAGAGAGAACTAACGCTGCACATGCTATAGGACTTTCACCTCTGCAGGCTACTAAAAGAGAATCCCTGCAGCAGATGTTGCCCATTCCAACAAGAAATAAAAGTTCAAGCACTGAATCGCGTGCGTTGTTTCTCTACTGTCTGGTCCAATACACAACATCCTGACAACTGCTGGCTCGATTCATGGAATTTTCTGTGCATCTTCATGATCCCTTGAGGATGACCCGTTGATAGGTTATTTCTGGATTTGTTTGTGGATTTGTTTACATGTGCCCTGCAATAATTATAAATCATATTTCATGTCGCGCTGTTCCACTGATTTTGGATCTCACTTCTCCCCTAGCCAGCGTGAGATAAAGAATAGCTTTTCTCCCGTTTGCCACAGATTACATTTGTATCTGTGAAAACTGTTATTTGACCTTCTAGCTAGGTAGACATTCTGTCTCCCTCGCTCTCCTATTTACGTCTTAAAAACGTTATATTAGTCGGCACGGCCATACCTCCCAGCTATAGGTGGTGCGAACACTTCCCCATTTCATAGGGGTGTTATGAGTTATGCCCTTTAAATTGTTTTCACTGATGATGTGTCAGTGAGAGATCTTTTCAACGCTGTACGGATATACCATATTTCTCTCCCGATGTAATTGGTAATATATCAAATGGAAAATCCTAAGCTTTGGCGTGTGGACTTCTCTTCTTTCGTGTCTGTGTCAAAATCATTATAAGGTATTCTGGTATACTCTGAAATACTTTTACTTTTTAACTCTTTAAGTATTGTAGTTTTCCCTCTAAAGTATTTATCCTTAAAAGGTTATTACCGGTATTATAGGATTACAGTTTTATAACATTATAACATTAAAGATAAAGGTTTGGTTTGGTTTGGTTTAAAAGGTTTATAACCATTTTTGGTAAGGCTGGTACAATAGGTACCTTTGACTTGAGTACTTTTACTCTATTACATTCTTACAATGCTCTCCTTAGACATTAAAGTGTTGGGATATTAATATTCATAAGATGTAAATATGGAAATTTGAATTTATCCATTACCCGTAATGATTTTGGTGACCCAGTGACCTTTCATCTAATGCTAAATCGATTGGGTGGATTTCCATGAAACTTTCAGGGTCTACGCATAATTCTGGTGACATCCCATTACTCGTTATCATTACTGGTTTGCGTGCGGTTAGGGATAACGCAGCGAGTTGGACTAACAGGAGAACAGATCAGTGCCATGTTACCGAAACTTGTCGAGTGCATTCATGCTCTACGAAGGATGGCTCCTATTGATTTTGGTGACCCAATGCCTTTTCTTCTGCAGCTACCCGTAGGCCAAATTTTCCAATTGCACATAATAAATCTTGGTAGGCAGATTTTTATGAAACCTACTGCATGCTCCCTGGAGGAAGAATCCTAACTAGCCTTTTCTCTATAGCAAGAGAGAGAGAGAGAGATCAACATAATTAAAATATCCATTCCGGGCATAACTGGTTTTGGTGTAAGGGAAAGGTGTGGGTGTCTATAGCTTGCATTATGTAAGCGAGCACCTGGGAACGGTCAAGCATGCAAGTAATGCAACGGTCTATCAGGTGCTGCAGGGGTACCACGTCAACTGAGTTGGTAAGAGTAAGGGATTATGGCTGAAACCAACGCCTACAAGCGTGTCCCAAGTCTTTGATCCAAGAGGCTTTCAGACACAGAGAACATTTCAAGAGGCTTCAGCTGCAGAGAACATTTCATGTCAATAACTAAACCTAAATATGTTGGGGGGAGGGGTATGGGGGTGTTATGTCATAATTCTTTAGGGCAATACCTTTCAAAGATAACTTCAACTTGACAAATGTTTGGTGAATGTCTATTATGTGCAAATTATGAACACACTTTAAGCACGTTCATATTTTTCATAGTCAAACTGCTTTGAATTTTGGCTACACTAGGGAGCCCGCCCAAACTAAATCTATGCAATGGTTGCAACCACACATGTGACGTCAATACAAAACAATCAATTTAGCTTCCGTCAACTCCAACCCCGGCATTAAAACCACTTCTGTGGTTTTAATGGTGCACGAATGGAGAAGAAAATGGCTACAGTGACCACAGAAAAACAAGGAGTAATGCACAGTGCAGAAAGATCTATAGATACTGTATAATATATCACGTTCTCTTTTTCTCAGTCTCTTTCTTGAGCCACCCACAACTCTCATTCTCTATGCCCCCCCCCCCCCTCGTCCGGTTGTTATTGTACAGTAGCTACTGTTGGACTCTGAGAGCAACTACAGTAGATGAGTCCCATTCCTTCATACATTAAAATGTAACTTAAAGGACCAAAGGGCGCTCTCTCTCTCTCGTGTTTTGAAGCTGGATTACAGCAGAACAATGTCTCTCTTTAAGTTCATTTAAACGGATAAAGCAATGCCCTCTGTGTCCAGATCCAGAAACACAGCGGGGTTACACAAAGCATATAAAAGCTGCTCCATATAATCTTCCCATCAATCGATGTCCCTGAATGAATGACCCAGGAGTCCATAGGCCCGCTTTGTTCAGAAGTGTGTGTGTGTGTGTGTGTGTGTGTGTGTGTGTGTGTGTGTGTGTGTGTGTGTGTGAAAAAAGAAAAGAAAACAATGTATATAGACAGAAGATACCGCAGCAGGTTGAAATGGGCGAAGTGGTCCTTTAATTAGCCCATTTGTATTTGACTGATCTGGTGGATTATAATCCACAGTTGAGCAGATAATCATTGTTTAGATTACATCACCCAGTCTTGAGTACAAGAAGAACAGGTTTGATCTGCCTCCTCCTCTGAAACATAAAGGTGGGGGGTATTACCGTATTGTTATTAGCTTGGCATTGCCAATGGCAGTAATTAGTTAATCATGTGGGTGGTCAAGAATAAGCTGCTGCTTGGCCTGGTCCCATTAGATATGATCATACAGAAGAATTGAATTAGATCGTTCTGTGACAATTGTGTGTTTCGTGAATCTACTGTATCTAATACCACAGTCCCAGCATATTGTGGGAGCAGCCCTTTCTCTCACAGCACGTCTCCATCTCTTTCCGTCTCTCTCTCAGCCTCGTCAAAATGGCGGGCAGAAGGATTAGACGACCTCTAGTATGGAACGACGCGGCGAGGTTCCGTGGCATTGAGGGCAGAGGAAGTCCTCGCCTCTCCAACATGGTCTCTGAAACCCGACGGAGGGGTGGCAGTCTTTCAGTGTGACCCGTCATTGTGTCCCACGTTTTCCCAAAGGATTACTGTCACTGACCTCTTCCTTTCAGCCAATCATGGCATCACTCACATCGTTCCTTGATTACGGTGGCTGGCAGGTCAACGTGGAGGTAATCGCTATTCACGTTCTAATCCCCCATTCTCGTCTCTGACAGCAGGAGAGAACTCAGTGACACGTTTCACCCCCTCGTCACCCTTCTGGTTTCTTTCTGTCCCCCGTGCAGGTCAGGAACACAACAGGTCCATTCTGCTCCCAGCCCGTCAGGCTCTCCCAAATGGCCGGATAGACCATTAGGTGCTTTAACGACGCACGAAGGCGTGAATGATTTCAAAGTGGAGCAGTGTCACTTCTTAAAGAGTTCCCAATGCGATTAATCGCTGCTTTGCTTTGAGGTTTTAAATCATGGCAGTGACAATGCTGAAGTTGAATCAAAGGTAAAGTTTATTGTTACATAAAACTCTTAACGAGATCAAAAGCGTGTTGCAGAGGGTAGGAAAATATGCATGCCTGCAGCTCTGATCATGCTCCAGAGCTTCTGTTTCTGTGATTACAACTTTATGACATGGAAAATGAAACAATCGGATAGATTATCGAAAACGTAAAGGGAGTGTTCTACAATGGCATCACACAAAATGACATCCTGTCAGTAGAACAGTATGACAGAACGATCCCCGTATGGAAAAAGTACTGATAGTGAAGCAATTCAATATTTAGTATAATGCCACCACAACAATAATTGTGCTGTATAATCTTACTATTGTTCAACAATTGTTCTGAATAATGTTACTATTCACTAAAGTGCATGTTCTAATCTAGATCACTTACTTGAAATATATCCTCTCAGTATAAAGTACTTCATCAGGTCATCACAAACACATTTGTGCAAATCTGTTAACATAATCCTCTTTATTTCTATTTGATTTGATTTATTTATTAGATCCCCATTAGCTTACTGTGAAACAGAGCAGTTATTCTTCCTGGGGTCTAATATTTCTATTAGATTTAATTAATTCCTTCCTTTATTTTATCCCTAACTCTGTTGAATGCTTAAGTGTGCATTCTCTTTTTGTGCCTTTATCTCATTCTCTTCAAGTCTCTTCACATCCACATCTTGACCTCTCATGTCTTCTGACCAGCTTCAGCACAGAATCAAACGCCTCTCCCTCTACCTCCCTGACCTGCAGTGTATCCCTGACCTTCACTGTAGTGCTGATTTCGGAGGAAAACTAAATAAAAAACTAAGCTATGATGACTAAAACCAAGACTAAATAATGACTAAAGTATGACTAAAACTAAGTGGAATTGTATTCAAAAGTCTCCGTCACTGCTAGAAGCTCACACTCACAGCAGAGCTACCACAGACTGAGGAAACCTAGCAGGGGGAAGTGTACACTTGCACTTCCACATAAGATATTGTGGAAGGTTGCTGTGGGACTCAGTGGGAGTATGGGGTGAAGGGGTTTCTACTGAGGGGCCATCCAAACTCTGTACACCCAGCAGGCGTTGACACTGAGGGTTTCCCATCTGCCCTTGGCAGGTAAATAAAACTCTCGGGCGGGTGGAGTAAGCTTTCAGGTTGTCCGACCGGGCAAGTGCTCGTTTGAGAGGGAACGCAACTGCCTGTAAAGACAACACAAGATATCTGTCTAAACACCTGCACGGTGTCTTCTGGTCTGTGGAATGTAAAATAAGAGCGCTATAAGGTGCTATAAGGTTCTGGTTTCACAACCCCAGAAAGTAAAACAAAAAGGTGTTAAATTAAACTATAATTTTATAATTAACTATTTACTTTTACGGGCAAGTGGGCATGACACATGGACAAGTAGAACATGACCTGTACTTGCCCTTAGTGTCAACCCTTGACCGCAATAGCTGTGCACTGTCCGTTTTTCTCTGCAATAAGTCACTGCCAGAAGTTAGAATTGCTACATATATGACCTGACTTCGGATAAGCGGTTGAAGATGGATGGACTTATGTTTAGGGTCATAGCAAGAAATCATTTAGTTAGGTTAAGGTCAGGGTAGAGGTTATGGAATGATTGTAGTCAATGGAAATCAGTCAGTCCTCAAAAGGATAGAAGCTCGGGTGTGTGTGTGTGTGTGTCGGGTGTGTGTGTTGTGTGTGTGTGTGTGTGTGTGTGTGTGTGAGAGTGTGTGTGTGTGTGTGTGTGTGTGAGAGTGTGTGCACGACGTGCGTGCTTGCGTGTGTGTGCGCATGCATACTGCTCCAAAAGAAAAATCTCTTTACTTCTCCAGAACACTATAGAACACTGTAGAACCTTGCGCACACACGCACGCATGGCTGAGGGAAGTAGGGGTGCTGGGTGGGCTGGAGCACCCTCTCCGCCCAGGCACAGCCCCCCTTATTAATAATAATATTTTTTATCAAAACAGATTTCTGTTAATGGACTAATAAATATGCTGTATCACAGTATCGGCGCCTTATCCTGGTTAATTGCCTGTGTCAGTTTGCTCATGCGCGGGGAGAGGGAACGTAAAAGCCTGCACTTTTCTGCGTGAAAATGCGCGTGCACGAGCACGCATATTTTGCGGCGCGCGGTAAAGCGTGCGCACCCCCTACTAAGCGTTCAGCACCCCCTACTGTAAACATCTTCCCACGGCCATGCACGCACGCACGCACAGACACACGCACACTCACACATTATCCATTTGTGACTCTGAGAGTGTATAAGATTTAATCAAATTGGACCGTTTTACATGTGTACACTCTCAGAGTTAAACGAACACTGGGGATTTTACTGTGAGCAAGTGAAAAGGTTAAGAGACAACGATTAGGTTGTCAGCTCCCCCCTCTCCTCTCCAAGGACCAGCCCTTTGAGTGCATCCTTGAGACTAACGCCCCTAACCCTTAGCCTCAGACAGACAGGGGTCTAATCTGTCTCCAGTGACATTCTAATGTCAAGGACTGTGCCTGTAGCACTCGCTAATGGGCTCTTAGCTTGTAACAGGCCTGTTGCACTGCAATAAACACGTACGAAAAGTGCAAGTGCATGCATGTGTGCGCACACATGAAAAGGCATGCATGTATGCAAATACATACACATGTGTGTGTAACACAAACATAACAGACATCAAGGAGGAGGAAGAAAATAGGCCCCTGGCCTGGTACGAGACAAGTGTTAGCCTGTAAGTGGCTTCAGACACGCTGTCAGCTCACGTTGCCCATAATGGTTTATTTGCTTAGAGTCGTCTGCCCTGCTCCGCGTACCTGCACAGGCTCCCCATTCAAACAGTAATCCCCCTATCCCGTGCACGCCAAGCTCTCCTAATGAGATGCCTGATCCCCGCATTATGTAATCAGGCCTCGAATGTGGCGGCGGATCAAATACACCTAACGTGGAGCAGACGTGGTTAAGGACAGCGGTGCATGGCTGAATCACCTAACGTGGAGCAGACGTGGTTAAGGACAGCGGTGCATGGCTGAATCACCTAACGTGGAGCAGACGTGGTTAAGGACAGCGGTGCATGGCTGAATCACCTAACGTGGAGAAGACGTGGTTAAGGACAGAGCGGTGCATGGCTGAATCACCTAACGTGGAGCAGACGTGGTTAAGGACAGAGCGGTGCATGGCTGAATCGCAGGGGATTCCACCTGGGATATAAAGCGTATTCAGGAGGGAGTGTGCTCAGAAGTATGCACGTCTTTTGTTTTTTTATCTCTCTCTGGAGACCAATGGCTCTATTTTCGTCATCCCTAAACTTCTTTGCCCTACTATTTTGAAAAACAATAGAAAATTGGTCAAGTATATAGCCAATCTACATCGATACGTTGTGAGCTTGCAGATTGACTATTTGTTCTAAAATGTTTTCCAAAATAGTAAAAAAGGCAAAGAAGTTTAGTGGTAAGCATTCACACATTCAGATAAATCTGAGAAATGGACCCTTGTGTACATGGTAGGATTATACATTAGTGTTAGGTTTAAGTTAGGTCAAGTCATTTTAACATGCAAGGAGTGCACTTAAACAAACATCCTATTAACAGGCATTAATTGGCCCGGGCTGGCCTAGCGGTCTGGGCACCTAGGCTGGTAATCCAGCGTGACGCGGGTTCAATTCCCGATCCCAACGACCTTTGCTGCATGTCTTCCCCCCATCTCTCTCGCCGTTTCCTGTCAACCTACTGTACCTACTGTATCTATCAATAAAGGAGAAGAAGATCCGAATCTGGTCCGAGGATACAGACTCTGACTGGGAGATGTTTAAGGAGGCCGCTGGGAATAATGTCAACGAGCTCTTGGACTCCGTCATCAAGTTCATCAATGACATATAGTCCTATAAAGAGTTTGGATCTACCCCGACCAGAATCAGTTTCTTGACAGCGGGGTATGCGACGCAGTACATGTGTTTTAGATCCGGCCACGTGCCGACCTCAATAGGAACATTAGGAGGTTGAAAAAGGCGTTTGTTGCAAAGATGCAATTCTTGGTTCGTCACCCTTAGCAATGTCTGTCCTTCTTAGCCAGCCCTGGTCTCTGGCTCAGATGCTGTGCTTCTTTGCTCTTGTTGATAGTTAAGCTTTAGACGTGGAGATAACACACATTACGCCATGGAGTGGGGAAAGGGTTCAAAATTATACTTTGTCACGACCACAGCTCCAAACAAATCTTGCGGTCGCATTCCCTGCAAAAACTAATTCCATAAATCAATCTCTCTCATGACATCACTTAGGCAGCCCACGTGACCTGGTTTAAATTTGCACAAGACATTTCCCTAATCAATAATCAATAGACAGTACCTCACATTCTGAAGAGGGGACTGACTCACCCTCATGAGTCAGAAAATTCTCCTGGCACACAGACTCCGGCTCCCTGCCAACAGTGGCTTCTGACTCCTAACCTCCTCTGGAGTAACGTCTTCCCCTACGGCTACTTCTGTCTGAGGCCTCAGCGTCCAGCCTAACAGAAACATCTACTGCAGCTTCCTGCTCATGAACCTTGCCATGCCGCTATATGTGTTCCTTTCTGCCTGGGCACAGGGTTCTTTCTACACATACTGCATATACTGTGGGCATATTCAAACTGTGGCAGCTCACGTGTCTAGAACAACCCCCTTATCCAGTCAGCCACATCATTTCCCATGACCATGTCAATCTCATCAAAGCGGAGGGTCTGTACCTCTGCTATGACCATGTCAATCTCATCAAAGCGGAGGGTCTGTACCTCTGCAATGACTGCATAGCCTGTAACTAACTGACATGTGGTGCAGATGCACAGTCTCGTATCCACCAACTACCCCTCATAACTGCCCAGTGAAGGAGGAACATGTCAGTCCCACTCACACCTTTTCTGGGAAGAGTCAGTTTTGGCCCAGTATCTCTAAGAATGGTGACTATACCTTAATTAAGCAGTCCCTAGTCGTGTCAGAAACTGATCAAATGAAAATTAAACCCTCATAACCAAGAAGCATGCTGTAAGCAGCTACTACCCCTCTATCACAGACACTAACCCACCTGGCTTATAGCGGGACCCCGTCTGTCATTATTATTTGAATTCCTCAATTCTTATGACCCAAATTCTGTCATCAACTTCCTTGCTGGGGCCCCCTTGATGGAAAGTTTGAGCCAATCTCAGCCACTGGAGGGCACCGATCTCTGTTGTCACTATACCACACCTGTTTCTTCATGGTCCTACCAACTGGCCTGGCAGATTTCCCACCATGGGCCGCCTCAAAACTATCCGCCAACCACCCGCTGCGGGCAGGTGAGCTCACATTCGTTGAGGTAAATCTAATTACCTGCAGGGACCAACCATAAACAGTTTCAGCAACAGTAGTGTTCTCATTTCTAGGAAATCATATGCTTCACAAGAATTCGTCCAACTATCAAATAGAACCTCTGGTGTAGACCAAAAAAAAGGCGTATGCCTATGGTGAGATCACCGCAATTGTCGGCATTTATCATTCATTCCATCATGACTTTGACTCTTGATATACGACGTCAAATCTCATATCTGGTCGGAGGCTTTGTCTACATTTGTTTGTAGACATGCGCCGTCTAACAGAACAGTTTGACAGCATCTGGACACATGTATCCACTTCAAAATTATAATAATAATCTAACAAACTATTTTCTGGACATCCTCTCCTGGTGGACTCTCCCTATAACCTCTCGTTTCCTCCTGTCTTTCCTTTTCCCCTTTCTCCTCTCTATTCTAGTCCAACCACAGCCTTTTGTCTAGTCTGGTCAGGTTCTCTTCCAATTCAACCGCTTCCTCTGTGACCACAAGGATTAGCTGACCTTCTTCAAAGTTAAACCCTTAAACTGCCTTTTAGTCATGTATTTGACCAATGTTGGAATTTCTTCACCTCAGACATAATGTCGTCAATGTCAAATTTGTCAATACACAGGCTGCCTTATTACAACCCCATTCTTTGCCAAACAATTGAGCAACAACCATGCAGCTGCCTGTCTCTAACTGCAGCTCTGCTATTCCCAAAACCATGAGAACATAACCACCAGACACTAACCTTGTTCAGTTCTGCTGCGCGTCGGTCACTGGCCTTCCCATTAACGATACAAGTCAAGAGTCAAGTTGGGAATGCATCCCCGCCCAGTTATGCTATACCCATTGTCAGAGTACCGATTGTACCCGTCTGTCTGTCTGTCTCTTTTAAGCCCATATATGGAGTCCTGTGGCAGGCATGCCAAAATAATGGAGTCTAGGCCAGTCTATGATGTACTATGAGCAGTGGTGACATGCTCGTAGAACGCTGTACGCAGGTTTACTGGCAGTGGGCGCGCTCCTCAATTTTCACGCCGTGTCAAGTACCGTGCCCAAATCAAATTGCTACTACTTTGCACAACAACAGGTTTAACTGTTTATACCTGAACAGTCTCTTACACGGTAAGCAACACAGCACAGCAGTATGGCTCCAGTAGGCTTCTGTGGTGTTCTGCACGCAACAATAATGCCTCCTCCACCATCAAAGTAGAGATTCATCCAAAGCAAAGTTTTTGTTTCACTACTGCAGTGCAGTAAAGAAGTTTGTCTGATACTTTTTTCATATGACGTGTTATTAATGACATATACTGCATATATGGGATTTAACGACATGTTTTGGAGACACTTTTCACTCGGCGCATCTCACCTTCGGTTCGGACCCATACTGTATATGAGCATGCCCATGTATTATGGGCATATTGATGTAGATAAATATCCCTGCTGGATACCGTGGTTCTGGACAACCGCCTATCAGACGGACTCAACGCCGTGCACAGCACTCTCATAAATTCCATCAACTTTGGCAACACACCGAATTTATGCCACAAATACGTGGACCCTCGTTCATGCCACAGTGGAATATTTTGATAATCAGTACTTGTCAAGGCTTCGCTTACTGCGTTCGACTGTAAACACAGAACTCATTTCGCTTCGCCTATCAGATACAGCCATACTATTTACAGTAAATGTAGGTAAATATACCCAAGCTCCAGCGTTCTTCACCCTTAGTGGCGTCTGTCCGCCTTGCTAGGCCTCTGGCGTTGTGCCCCGTTGTTACTGTCACCCATGCAAATCTATAGGAGTTATCTACATCTTGTATGGACATGCTCTAATATTGCAAGATGGATCGGTAATCAATAGACCAAAAATCATATCCCAAACCTTCCTTTTAATTTCTGGGAGATCCTCATATTGAGTGATTAATAGACCACACACGCACACACACACACACACACACACACACATACACACACACACAATGTGTATTTATGTCCACATAATGAGAAGTACAGGAATACCTTGTACAAAGGACATATGGAAATCAATAGGAGAACAGCCAGTTACAACGTGCATGGACGGCAAAGCATCGTTACATACAGTACAGCTGACAGTCAGCGCGCGCACACACACACACACACACACACACACACACACACACACACACACACACACACACACACACACACACACACACACACACACACACACACACACACACACACACACACACACACACACACACACACACACACACACACACACACACACACACACACACACACACACAATTGAATTATTTTATTTGGATCTGCACAAGAGGCGTAATATACAATAGACCCAAACACTGATCAGAATTAGGTTACATTATATGTTACATTATATAACCAGATATAACTGCTGCACATGCATAACACACAGAGGGAAAAGAAACACACACACACACACACACACACACACACACACACACACACGAGATGGCTTGGATTATAGCACCTCTGGAGCACATGCCTTAGGAGGTGATGCGTGTGTGCAGCGCTGTGCGCGTACCCATCCATCCACACACATTTATAAGTGTCACCGTGTGACTGTTTACACTATCGTGTGTATAAGTATGTCGCTTGCTTCTCTCAACACACTGCCCAGAACCTTCACAACACTGTCCAACAGCTTATTCATCAATGCTTACTTTGTTTACGTGCCCTACTCGACTTAGCGGGTGTGCTCCTATACAGACTGATCTTTGTGCTGTGAAGACTCTCCTTCAGTCCATGAGAAGCAGACCCTAGATTTGGACCACGTAGGGCCAGTGGGCCACATTCATGAACAGGGTTTATGAAAAGAAAAAAATATTTGGGACCGCTCTGCAAAACCTCTCTTGATATAAGATCAAGAGATTCAACATTCCGGCCTTTGATCTCAGTGCTAGTTAGTTTACCCCCAGAATTCTGCATGTGGAAGAAGGCGGAAAAAAGAAAGCCAACATAATTATGGGAGAAGTCATTTCTCCTGACTTCCTGTTATTGAGTGCATTTTGTAAACAGACTTGTGGCACGCCATCATCAGACACATTAATGCTTCCCCCCCCGACCCATTGACTGGCCCTTTGATCTCAGAACCACTGAGCAGGGCTCACACATTGTCAGAAACATGAGAGGAGGAACGGAGGGGGAGAGTTGGGTGAGAAAGTGTTGTGCTTGGCTTTGAGAGTTGGACGGACAGTGATGGAGAGAAGAAGAGAGAGAATGTCAATGGGGGGGGGGGGGGGGGGGGGGGGGGGTATCGTGGATAGATAATATACATATTGATTATTGACTGTACATAACACAGATTAACAACATGTAAACAATCAGACAAAAATGCCCCTGGCGAATGCTACGGACCCTGGTCAATGCTACTGACCCTGGTCAATGCTACTGACCCTGGTCAATGCTACTGACCCTGGTCAATTCCCTGACACTAACTCCATTCATCCAGTGAGATGATGGGAAGAGAAAGGTATAAATAGTGGGGGAAAATCACACCTGTGTGAAGTGAGGGGCGCTCTTATCATCATACATCTTCATGATGTAAAACATGATTGCGATTTGCTCGTCTACATATATAAACTTTATTACAGGCTTGTGGCCCACAAGGTAAGACTACATCACAAATACGAGAATACAAATAAAATAAAATAAAAATACAGTACATTTACCCAGCCCCACAGGTTACTACTCTAGGCGAGGCACTTATATACCAGTGTCCTCTGATGGTAGAAGTGTACCTTACAGAACTACGGCCTGGGTTTGTCAACTGACCAGTGACCAATGAGTCCATTCAGTGAGCGATCCAGCCTGCTCATGAATTTAAATGTCAAGTTCCTCAACAGAGCCATGAAAGTAGTGAGTCCCAATGAACAGAAACAGAACATTGTCAATGGGACTTTGTGTTATGACAAAATGGCCGATTTGCTTGTCTATATTCTCCATTCATTGTCAATGACATTTCATGTTTGTGTTATACAAACATGAAAAAAATACAGATTTGCTCATCTTAACATAAATTCTCCATTCATTAAACCAAATTCGCTAAACCAGTGGATATGTTCTCGTTCCTTGTTTCTGTGATTTTTGTCCTGTAATGTCTACCATTTTGTAATGTATGTCTATGTCTTGTCTGTTTCTTGAACGGTGACGTTATGGACGCAAAACAAATTTCAGTGCAAGCTCACAATAAAGTTGTATCGTATCGTATTTAGTGTTTGTGTTAAGACAAAAATCGACACTATAGCTGAATATAGAGATGGCTAGCGCCCCTCAAAAATGGTCACGCTATTAGTACACATTAGATTTAGACATTCTATCCCTATTCAAGCAATAGATGATCACCAAAACCCTTCTGTTTATGGAAGTAATCGCACAGCGGTCTGGCAGCTGTGTCACAACAAAGCAAACCAAAATGAGCCCAGTAGTTGAGACTTAAACCTCAGCAGCTACAGCTGGTAATTCTTGATCGACAACTTTAAATGGAATGATACATCCCATGCACCAAAAATACGTTAAAAGAAAAAAGAAATGGAAGGAAATGAGTGACATGTCAAAACATTCATACATTGGTTCATACTGTATCAACGTGTTTGCGTATAACTTTCCTGTGGCTTCCCTATTTTTGCTGGAGCCATTTAGAGCTGGCGATCCAATGCTCTAGAGGCACGCAAGCTGTAACTTTAACGCAAGCAGAATTATAAAAGCGGTAGCCCTCTCTGTCATTAGTGGTAAACGTCTGAAAGGCAGTAGCGGCTGCAGCAACTTATGTAGTTGATGGGATGTTGCTCTAGAGAGAGCAGTTGTCAGATCAGGCGGCTTGGAGACTGTTTTTGGCCCCTGCATGGTTTCGTTAAAGCGGTTATCCCCAGAATCCTCGAAGTCAAGGGATGAATGAAGGAGTGAGGGGGGAAAGGGCATTAAAGCTACAATCCAGAACTAATTTGAATTAATAAAACCTTATGTTAACCTATCTGTATGGTAGTGTGAGTTAATACAATATAACTAGCACATCTGCAAGGTTAGAGGTGGACTCCCTTCTCTCTTCCATTGAGTCACATAGGAGACCAAATGGTTGACCATATATCCCCTGGCCAAGCTGGGATTCCTCCTTCTCTGAGTGATAATATATGTTTGGTTCCCCACATGGGAGACCTGGGTTTAAATACTGGTTTTACAGCAATTCTCAGGCGAGAACTTTAAAAATTCAAGGAAAGTACGGAAACCACAACTTGCCAAACACAATATATCAGTACTGAACTGAGTTTAAGAAAACAGGGCATAGAGGTGTGGCTCAGTCTTCACAATTTGATTGTTAAGGATGCTGTTCAGAGCGAGCTGAGGTACTGTAGAATGTCAGCTTCTGATTTTGTCTGAACCAAACCCAGCTGGTTTGGGCATGTTTGGGGATGGAAAATGTGTCCCATGTTCAATATCAAGTACTATCAAGGTCTCATCTTAATGGATAGAACAGTGCCTTTAGAATGAGATGCTAGAAAGATTAGGGCCGGTGTGGATATAATTATATAAAATCTAAATATGTAATGAGAAAAGGCTTAATGAGTCAGTTGGCATAGATTCCATCCATCTTCGACCGCTTATCTGGGTAACAGGGTAACAGTTCCAGCTGAGAGCTCCAGACTTCCCTTTCCAGAGCAACATTAGCAACTTCTTCCTGGGGGGTCCCGAGCCATTTCCAGTGTGGAGATATAATAATCCCCCTATCTGGTCCTTGGTCTGCCAGGGGTCTCCTCACAGTGGGACGTGCAACGAGGACCTCCCTAGGGTAACGCTTGGGAAGTTGAGAGGCATCCGTAGATCCACCTAAGATGGCTCCTTTCCAAGTGAAGGAGTAGCGGTTCTACTCGTCTCTTGCGGATATCTGAACTTTCTGAGAAAACCCATTTGTCTCGTTCCCTACCATAGATTAGCAGGTAACAAAATGTTTTGGAGAATTTGACAATTATATAATTATAATTATAATTATTTTCACTCGAATAGATAGGTATACACAGATATGAAATATGAAAGAAGACAGTGACAGGCATGTTTTCAAATTTCAAAAAAATAAATGTAGGTCAGTAGACCATATATTTAGCCTACTGTCCCACCTGGCATCCTCTAAAACATAACTCTAACCTGTGTGCGTCAAAAACAGCCATCCAGACAAAGAACTATGCACCAAACTCATGTTTAGGTTGTGAATGAGGGGGGTGTTAACATTCCCTCTCCCTCCTAAAATGGCCTATTACCCTCCTCAATAGCACTCCTTAACCCATCAAATTAAGAGCGTGTGCATCTCCTCTCACGTGTATGTTATGGCTCCTAAATCAGCTCACACTTGTGTTCTGAACATCTGTTCTGTCAAGCTGACCTAGGGATTACAGTAGAGTATATCAGAACCCTCGGGGCGTCTGTCATCGCGGTGATTTGGAGCTGCAGGAGAGACAGTACTGTTAATCGCCTTGGTAGACTGAGTGATGGTGGAGCCTCAAGCACCAGCTCCGACTTGATGCCAACAGCAGTGATGGGAGGGTTGCTAATCATTTAAGGCTGTGAATCTGTCTGAGTGGGTACCTGCCTGGGCCAGTAGAAATCAGGTGGAGGCTAGTGCACTGGAATTTCATTCCTTTTCCTCAATCCTGCTATAGGTGAAAACGAGTATAAACAGTTTGGTGAAGAAAAATGACCTTTTCACACCTGCCTTTACCCATCACAACTCTCACAATGGTATACATCACTGAGGATACGTCCCAGGTGCATCCATGCAATGTTTTTTAGTTATAGTTCTTCTATTTATAGTGACTCATAGGAATAGACTATGTGACAACCAGGTATAGTCTGGTGACCACCGGAGAGACGGGTGACAGCCAGAATGTAGACGGCACCCAGGTGAGCAGTATGGGTTAGCGCCCCAGCCTGGGAGGGCCATGCAAGCAGCAAGCGGAACCGCAGCACCATGACCCTGCGGAACCATTGCCCACCACTCCTGAATGAACTGTCTGGTGCTGGGACTCTGGTGCAACGCACAGGTCCTCGCTCTACTCCTGGTGAGAGCAGGAGTGGACCTGGTGAGACGTAGGAGGGGCCCGGACAGGAGACAACCCACAGAGCCTAGTCCGTCCATGTGCCAGAAGTGTACCTCCCAGCCCTGGCAGAGTAGTTCTGGAGTAGTTCCAACGGATTGTGTGCCCCTGGTTTTTTCCTAGTGGGACTGATTGAGGGTAGCTACTGGGACGTAAGTCGGGACTTGATCACTCCCGGCTGGGTCGCCTGAGTGATGGGTATGATGTTGAGAGACCCGAAACCCTGTTGACCTCAGGATACATCACTGAGGATACGTCCTAGGTGCATCCATGCAATGTTTTTTTTTTAGTTACCGGTATGTGTGATTGTTTCTAAAGTTAATAAACTTCATGTGAAACCAAAATCCATGCCAAACTCTGTTTTTTTTTTTTTTTAATATATTTTTTATCCCACGATTTTGTAACCCATTTTTCACCCCTGTGTCAATCATCTACTGTGATCCTGGGCTCTACACACCCTCCGCCAACCTGGGGAGAGCAACGGACTTAACTCATGCTTCCTTCATGCTTGAGTGTCCAAGTTGCTCCTTTACACCTGACAGGGGGGAGTTTCCCTGGTTGGACGTAGCGCGTGGAAGGAACACGTTATTCCAACCAGTTCCTTTCCCCTCCATCAGGCGCCCCGGCTCGCCAGGGGGAGGCAGTTTAGAGACCAAGCCAAACTCTGTTTTAACGTATCTATGTATGTCACAGACTAAAAAAGCTCTGGTAATTTATTCCAGAATGAAGAAAGAATTGTAGGGTATTTTATTTACCTCCCAAACGATTATAGACAAATACAAAAATCACACGTGTCTGAAGTGAGGGGCGCTCTTATCATCATACTGTACATCATCATATATCATCTCATTCTGGCCAATTCCTCACTTTTATCTTCAATATATACTTTGCTCAGCCAATCAAATCATCGCTATGATGGGGTGATCAGCCAATCATAGGCCAATGTTTGTGTTCACACAAACCCGGGAATCTGGGCATAGGAGGGCCCCTAAAAATAAATAAGACTGGCCAAAAGCAAAATTCCCCAAAAATAGGAATGAGAAATGAACACTTGAAAGCTACACTTACAGAAAAAAACTCAAGATACTGTTTAACAGGCTATGCCTTCCATGAAGGCCCTGGCAGCTCTCCCCTTGTCCCTGGCTAATCAAACAGAACTCCTTCACATGCATGCATTTTAAACAAATCCCATAATCAGTAAGTGGTAATCCAATTAACTCAAACCTGGCTAAGTAAGGCCCATGAGTTATCTTACACTTTTACTATTAATCATAACAGACTTAATAAAAAGCATTTAAAATATTGCTTTGATGCTCATATTAATGATAGGAAGTATATGACATCATCAACTTGTGATGGGTATGACCTATATTGAGTGAAAAACATACTATTTCAAAGTAAATAAATATAATGGGTTTTTTAATTCATTTATTTTGTTATAGAGTGCAGGTATAATGTTTTAAGCTAAGGCATACAAGTCTTATTAGCCAGGGACCCTTTTAAGGTGTGGCGGTTCGCTTCGACTTCTATTACATTAGACTGTGTCCCAAGTAAAGCTTCGGGGAAGGGGCAAATGGGGACAGCGGCTTATGAAAACTAGAGACAATATGAAGCGAGTATGAGGGGGCCACCCATACTAAGCTGCAGGCACAAGGTATTTCAGGGAGGCTGACTCTGAACAAACGAGGGAAAGATGAGCTAGGCTTGGGTTCAACGAGTTCGGCTCGCCATACAAGCAAAGCAAAAATGTACTGTTAAAGGGACCTCCTGCCCCCGCGGACAAACTGTATTTCAACTCACTGGAATACACTGATGGATGTCACAAACAGCAAATCTTCCCTTAACCTTCATAACAAGTCATGAGTCATGACTCATGACCCACCATTTTGCTCAAAACCAATACTTAACCACTGTCATGTGAAAATGAAAATGAAAGGGCAAGTCATAAATTGTATAGTGCTTAATTGGGCTTATAATGCATGTCGGTGGTTGCTTTTATCAGTGCTTGCTTGGTCTGAAGATTACAGACAATTTTTTAGTTATAAAACAGCAGTGCCAAGACATACCTCAGCTCTGCCAGGTGTCAGTGCCAGTGAGCCTAAAGTTTCAAATAGGGTTAAACCATACAGATTTGGCGTATATTAGGTTAAGCCAGTCGTTATACTCCTAAAGGTTATAACCTGCCCTTAATCATCAGGTCAAAGGTGACAAATTGAATAATTTATTGCCACAGTCAAGGTGAAGTTGAGTTTTCTTTTCCATCCGCCCGTATGCAAATAGTACTTTTGTGATTTACAGTATCATGCAAGCAATGCACTTAATGTATCACATATTTTATTTCATACGGAAAGGAATATTATAGATACTGTAGATGGGAATTCCCAGTGTCCACAAAGTGAAATGAACACTGTCTGAAAATAATTGCTGCGACACATTTTACAAGGACACGGACAAAGTCAGACAGCAGACATTCTTTGCATTCCCACCTCCTTCCAGTAAACACAATTGGGGGTGTTCAAACTGGCACATGTTTTTTCTCCTCTCACTTCCTACAACAGCGCCCTCGAGTTTCCACATGAGGCATCTGTCCTGTGTTTGTCTGCACTGTGGCTTTCATGTGCCGCTCCGTATGCAAATACATACACAGCAATTAAGGAGCTGTGGCTCGAGGACATACAGTACATGAATGAACCACATGTCCTCTGCGGTTCTTTCTCCCTCTCCCCCGCTGTTTCGTTTTTTGTCACAATCCTAATGAGCTGCTAAGTGTCTCTAATGAAGAAGACCCAGCTCCGTAGCTAACGGACACACATAAAAAGAACTGGGCGTACAGGAAAAACACTCACCCACTAACCGCAGAGACCCGGGTTTGCTTCCCAGATGCGTTGCCTTCAGCTTGGGCGGTGCGCTCTAATGAGACACATGGTTGGCAGTGTTGTCAGGTGGGAAGCCGGTAGGTAGAGGATTGTGTCCTTGTAGTGACTCCTACTGATTTGTCTGGGTTCCCATTCAGCAGGGAGAAGAACTGGGGCCCTGGGGGAGATAGCGTAAACATCCATATGCATTAGGCTGTCCTGTTGAACCTGGATACAAATGGAGCACAGTGACTCCATGTGTATCGGAGCAATCATGTGGTTGTCAGTGATTTTCAATATGTTTGTGCCCAAAGCATACAAATAGGGAAGTCAATATATCAAGGCACACCTGTATTGATAGAAAGATAAATCCATAACCAGGTTGAAAGTAGCCTGGCATGGCAAGACAATAAATGCCTCTGGTGATAAACCCACCCCATATTTGCATACTGGTTCCTGATTGGTGCCCCACAAATTCAGCTTAATCTAGTGGGGGCTATCTAGTGGGGGCACTTACTGTACCTTTAAAAAATAATGAATACTAGAGCTAAATCGGCACAAACAACAACCTTATTATCTTCAACTATTATGGTAAATGAGCAACAGTCACGGCTACTGGCTTCACTATACAGAAAATGTGAACCCATCATGAATATAATGTCACGAATATAATGGAATACACAGCAACAAATAACAGGTAGGGTATACTGTCTTACATGGTATTGTAAACTGATGAGAGAAACAATTTATTAGCTCAATTCAATTGAAGAGTGTTATCAATAAACAAACAAAATCAGGATCAATAAACACAGTTATTATGATAATGATGTGGCATCTTTAAGAAACTCAAATATCCTTGTATTTCTTATGCCTCTACCAAGGCCTTGCCCTTAGGCATTGTTTTGGGTTGTCCGTACGTTCTGTAAGTAGGTGTAGTTCAGATGTCCAGCCTCTACTAAGTTGCATTAGCGGTGTCTTATGGCTAAGGCATGTCCACTGCATGGCAGATGGGAGGATCCCCAAGGAAAGACCTGTATGAAGAGCTTGCCAAACCCTAACCAAACCCTAACCGCAAGCACAGAGCAGCGCAGAGCATGTTCGACCGGCGACCACTAATCCGACCGCTGTTTCCGCATGTCGGACCTGCGTGTGCATGCCATCCCACTAGCACCAGGCCCTCCACCTGTGATTCAAAGACGTATGCATTGCATGGGCATAAGAATAGACAACTGGGAGGGTAGTGCAGCCGTGCCAGCTGGAGACAGGAGTCAAGCACCAGCAGAAAGGAGCCCAATCAGCCTCAGCAGGCAACAGCACAATCTTAAATGCCATCTCTGCGAGAGATGAGTGAGACTTTACAACCATACTAATCACTGCTCCCTTAGCACCACCTAATATAATCCAAGTGCATGTGCCATGGTCTTTCGAGACTGAAGGATACTTACTGTATCCATCAGTCCATATGTCGGTACTGCTCTGTGTCCTGAATAGGTGTTTCTTATTCTCATTCAAATGTCCTTTTATAATGTGTTTCCTTTACTTAATGTTTGAATTGCCTTTGTTGTTGAAATGTGCTGCACAAAAATGTAAATGTAAATTTTACTCACATTATCCCAACTAACAGCTAGTGCTATATTACGCAATTAATCTGTGAAATGATAAACACGCACACACGCACGCACGCACGCACGCACGCACACACAGACACACACACACACACACACACACACACCATGTCTGTACATACAAAAAGGATTTGAGGGGTTGATAATTATTTTTAAATATTTTCATAATTAGTCTTTACATGTCCAATCTCCGTGACAAATACTTCACATACTTGGAGGGCTTATCCACCTGGGGTGAAAATGGAAGGTTGGATTGAAATAGGCTTACCGTACCTGTATACTGTACAATAATATGGCCGAAGGCATGGCACTAAATCACAGTGATTCAACACTGACAGCACAGCAAGTCCTTACTTCTGTAATATGTAACCCCCACCGGGACGCAGCTATGCCTATTACCCCCACAGAGTGTTCCGCTGGTAAGTGGAATTCCCCATTGTTAATAAGTGTCATACTTGGACTTTAAGCCTGCCCTGCCACTGCACACACACACACACACACACACACACACACACACACACACACACACACACACACACACACACACACACACACACACACACACACACACACACACACACACACACACACACACACACACACACACACACACACACACACACACACACACACACACAGTAATTCAAATCTAAAATGTATTATTTCCATCTAAAACACTGGCATTTGGACCGTGATTTCTTTCAGCAGGATGTCAAAGTGGTACTGTGGAAGTGTAAAATTAGCAGGCACATTTTGTGAGAAATGGCAGCTGATGGTATTTTTGTTTCATTGTTGCCATGGCTACAGCCACGGGTAGTGAGTTTTTATGAGCCTTGTGTGTCAGGTTCCTGTTTTGGCCGTGCCATAGCTCAAGTCTACAGAGGGCAGGCCTTACAGTGCCTGGGATGCTGGTAAAGCCACATGTGCAACAGCTTACGCCTGATTTATACTTGGTTGCGGGTCGTGTCGCGCACCACGAATAGCCAATCTACAAACTCATAATGCAATGTGATACGACACGTTGTGAGCTCATAGATCTACTCTTTTTGATGCGCGACACAGGCACACAACTAAGTATACGTCAGGCTTTACAGCTTGATCATGGGCAGTTTCTTTCTTTGATGTGCCTAGAAGATTTTTACAATCATTATTAAGATGCTTTGAACTCAACAGATGACAACCTCTGTGCAATAATGTCAATTAATTTCATTGCACAACAGCTTGACTAATAATTTCCATGCAATTGTGAACATTACCACACAAAGAAGGCTCATTTGAAAAGACGTATCGTAAGAGATCATAAATGTTTTACTACACCTTCAGCCACCAGTCTTGGGCAGCAGCTTAGCTGTTAAGCTACAAGCTTATCTACATTTCTCAGTAGCTTTCTGGTAGCTTCACTACATTCAGAATGATGTAGCATTCAAGTAAATACGGTAGGTATTTGATTTCACCATGAACAGTAGCTGGGTAACTTGACAAAAGCAGCTTACATAATTTTCAGTGAAACTGAAAATAGCAGATGAGTTTGAATAACCAAAAGCCGCAGACAAGTAATGTCAGGCACAGTCAGGGAGAACCTCTACTCAAATCAAACATGCACAGCTTGTGTATACAAGTGCACCATTGGCTTCCCATTCCTCAATATAAGATGTTTGACCACATGAACCCTACTGTTGTGGTAAACATAATGTCAAAAATAGCCAATCTACAAGCTTAGCTTGTAGATTTAAATATAGTTAATATACCTACTGTATAGGATTTAAGTGTTTAAGCAGAAGAGATATAGTTGTACCTTAGTGTGATATACAAATTGATTCATATTTTCTGGAGGGACTTTATACAAAATATATCAAATTAGAGTCAGGGTCCCGGGTAATTTAAGTTTAAGCAACGAAGAAACAAACAAAGTATTTTTGTGCTGGCATTTCTGTGAGCATAATGTGGTATGATACCCAAGACTGTGTTAAAAATTATCATAATATGAGATTATCTCAGAATGTGTTAATTGCTTCTGGTTCAATGGGCATTCCTTTCGTCTTTCACAGCGATTAGACTATACCAGATGCAGGAAAGCAAAAAGGAAAAGGCCCTATCTGATGTGCATCGAGACAGCGTGAAAGACCCGGGGAAACGTGAGATTTCAGGATCATTTCATTCCACGGTCATACGGAGTCATCATAGGAGAGAAATGTTGTTGGTGTGAAAGAGGGTCATGCAAATACTGATGTTTGCTATCTCTGCTTTGTAGGGAAAAAAACTCACATCAGAAAGCCCTAGGAAGAAATGTGCACAGCATTGGAGAATCTAAGGAATAGATGAATGAATTAATGAATTCAAGGAATAGATGTAGGTCTGCAAATAAATCCTCAATATTGAATTATCCATTTGTACTGTAACTCACAGTGTACAAATAACCTATTTTAACTCTGAGAGTAAAAAATAACACTCTTTACTGTTTAGAATTGTATGTGTATAGTTTCATTTAAAAGTAGGTTTCCCTTTGTCTCCGTACAGTTGTTATTGACACAGTCAATCATGTGCTACTTCTGCAAAAACTGCATGATATTGGCTTTAATAACGTTACTTAAGATTGGTTTAATAGCTACTTATTTGATAGATTCTCAATCTGCTTTCCTCCCTGTTTGTTCAGGGGTCCCACAGGGATCGGTTTTAGGGCCTGTACTTTTTACATTATGTATTTATAATATTGTTTCCATTTGTATTATTGTTAATCTTATTTTACCCCCCCATTGAAGTTGTTTATTAATCATAGCCATATGATCCCTTTCTTTGTATCTTAGTATCTTGTCTACCTATTGGTTTTATACCTGTATATACTGTATGTTGTGTGTATTGTTTTGTACTCAACCTATTGGTTTTATACCTGTGTTTATATGTTGTTTGTATGTCTGGCCTCGTGGGGAAAGATGGTGGGTGGGTGGGGAGGACTGGGAAAGGAGTTGTGGGAGAAAATGTAAAAAAAACAAAGAGCCGTATTCTCTGTCTGTGAAAATTGATGATGTCATACTCTTTGAATAAAATTTACTTAAAAAAAAATATATATATATATTGTTTCCACTCTGAAGGATTGTCAATCCCATCTTTACGCGGACGACACAGTTTTATATTGTGTTGCCAGTTCTGTTGAGTTTGCCGTTAAGCATCTGCAGCTTGCTTTTAATACTCTCCAGGATGCCCTGGTTGAGCTAAGACTCGTTTTAAATGCAAATAAAACTAAATGTATGCTGTTTTCTAGGGCTATGAATATTGACTTGGATAGTGTACTTATAAAAGCATCTGGCTTGATGATAAACTTTCTTTTAAATTTCATATTGTGATCTTGTCTCCAAACTAAGACAAAAACTAGGTTTTCTGTATAGCAATATATTCTGTTTTCCAAATTCCAGTAAAAAAGCTATTATTGAGTCCACTTTCCTCTCTGTCCTGGACTACGGGGACATTATTTAAAGGTCTGCTGCTCCTTCACTTTTAAAGCGGCCGCTAGACACTGTCTACCACTCTGCCTTGCGGTGGACTACTGGAGATAGTTATGGTACCCACCACTGTGCACTTTATGAGAACTCAGGTTTATCCTCCCTGACTGAGAGGCAAGATAAGCATTGGCACCTATTTTTATATAAAGCCATTGCTGGGATGCTCCCTGACTATATTTGTTCCATGATGGAACTGAACAATAGCACCTATCAGACCCGCTCTAGTGATTTCTTAAGGCTCAAGGTTCCTCAGGCCCAGACAGAGTTGGGCAAGACAGCTTTTTCTGTCAATGGCCCAACTTCGTGGTATGAACTCCAAAACTCTTTAAAACTGAGCTCCCTGCTATACTTTGGTCAGTCGAAAGGATGATGTATTGTTTTTTGACTGTATTTTGTGTATTGTAAACCTCGGCTACATTGAAAATGAGGGCTTGCCCTCAACTGTATTCCGAGTATAAATAAAGGTGATGATGATCATTGTTGTGATAGCTTATCACTTAATGTTCTTGGGTGGCAGAGTTTAGCTGTGAGACAAATTAACTGTGAAAACCTTTGCTATGTTCATAACCAGCTCAGCTGGCAAATGGAATAAATGCAACACTCACCATAGTGAACATTTTATATATGGATATTGTATAAATGTGTGATAAAACATGGACTGGCTGTAGAACAAGCTAGAGCAAAAATAAAATAAATATGTCTAGGTGGGCTGAAGCGGGTGGGCTATAAGACATCTAGGGCTGTATTTTGCGTGTCTTAAGTACCAGGTCTTATTACCTAACTTGAGTAAACTAAAGACCTGGAGGCGTGATCAATGCTCTTTGGCCACTCAGAATAGCCAAATGGCATTGATCACGCCTCCAGGTCTTTAGTTTACTTAAGTTAGGTAATAAGACCTGGTACTTAAGACACGCAAAATACAGCCCATAGTCTAATAGGCGATTCACACTGAGACAGACTGAATCCGTTTCATTGGAACCGTTTCCGAATACGGTTGCCTGGTCCCCGATGGCCATGATTCACATTGCCCGAGATTCAACACCTGGGTACACTTGCATAACACACTTTAATCCTCCAGATGGCGGTGTGCTTGATGGACACTGACCATCAACTCTGCGACATTGTCTCAAATAAATCCAGACACACATTGCATTGCCTCTTTGCCGTTATACTACTTCACTGGCAGCCTGCCTGCTATTCACTGTGTCAGTCAGTTCTGTACTCCAGTGTCATGTTTGATATTAGTTTGCTATGGATTCTACTTTATAGCATTATTGTTATTTTGTTTTACTTTGGAAACTATGCCAAGCAAAGCCCAAGAGCCACGTGTAGTCCGCAGAATAAGATTATAAAAAAAAACAGTCCACTTCCTTCTTTAGGTACACATGCATTCACATTGGAAGTTTGGAACGATCCGTATCCGTATCCGGGGACGGCTGGGCGATCCGCTCCCGGGAACGGTACACATCATTCACACTACCACAACATCTGCCAAGTGGTCCCAAGTGTGCACCCGGGACCATAGTGTGAATCGCCCCTAATAGTACTTAGCTACTGTGTCATATAGGCATGAAAGGCAAGTGTACTGTATAGCACATTTCGACAACAAGACAATTCAGTGCTTTATACAAAGCATTAACACAATGTGCAAAAGGACATTTTGAATACAATAAAATATATATATAAAATAAAACAGATACAATTACAAGAATAAAGTTACAGTGAGTTGCAAGAAATTAATAAAGAGCCTCAATAAAAGCCAGAGGCAAAGTCTTCCGCTTTGATTTGAAAGAATAGAGTTGTAGCAGACTTGCAGTTTTCTGGGAGTTTGTTCCAGATATGCAGTGCATAAAAACCTTGCCACTTCTGTGACAGGATTCTTTTTTTTTTTTTTACATTAACCAATTGAAAGCATCCCTATATTCTGAGGAGAACTTTATCTGAAAATAGCTTGTACAGTAATTGTCTATTTCCAGCAAAGAGGTTGACCATTCAAAGAGTGAAAGGTAACGGTCAAGTATTATATGTATTGACAGTTTAATGAATGTCTGAACATACACATTAACATGAATCCAACACAACACTGATTATTGCCTATGAAGCCGTCGCTAATCTGTAACAATTCTATACAACTAGATGTTTGGGGAGCTACGCGGCCATCTATAGCAACCTACAGTAGGCCTGCACATCCACACGGTGATCTCTCTCTCTGAATGTGTGTTTGAATGGGTAAATGTAATGCACAATCTCTGTAAAGTGCCCAAGGCGCTATATAAATGCACCATTTACCTCTCCCTCTCACTCTGCCACTGGCTCATGTGGCACAAAACCTATGGGACCTATCACAGCCAATCACGTTATGCACAGACAATTTGGAAAGTATAGCAAATATGTACAAACGTACAATATTTGTCCTATAAAGTCAAGGTAAAAATCACACCCGTGTGAAGTGAGGGGCGATCTTACATCATACATCATCATACAGTACTGTAGCCTACATCATCTCATTCCTGCAACAACAAAGTGGGTTTCATGGACATATGGATTTCCAGGGTACCATAATTACTTGCGCAAGCAGAGCGCGCAAGTAATAATTTCGCTCGGTCTCTTCAAAGTGACAGCCGTCTTTTTCAACCGTTTTTATGTGTATGCAAATCTGTGCCTGGTTTGCTGGGACCAGATTACACAGATGACCATTTCTCTTACGTCATCACTGAGAGCTAGTCATACATATACACACCATGTACTCTGGTCCGAGCTCTCAACGATGACGTAATGTGTAATCTGGTCCCAGCAAACCAGGCACAGATTTGCATACACATAAAAACGGTTGAAAAAGACGGCTGTCACTTTTTGGCACCAAGTAACCACAGTATACTGCTAATCAAATTACAACTACATACTCTATATGTAGTTGTAATTTGAAATTTGTAATTTGTAAATCTGTGCCTGGTTTGCTGGGACCAGATTACACAGATGACCATTTCTCTTACGTCATCACTGAGAGCTAGTCATACATATACACACCATGTACTCTGGTCCCAGCCCTCAACGATGACGTAATGTGTAATCTGGTCCCAGCAAACCAGGCACAGATTTGCATACACATAAAAACGGTTGACGGCTGTCACTTTTGGCACCAAGTAACCACAGTATACTGCTAATCAAATTACAACTACATACTCTATATGTAGTTGTAATTTGTAATTTGTAAATCTGTGCCTGGTCTGCTGGGACAGATTACACAGATGACCATTTCTCTTACGTCATCAAAAATATATTTTAATTCAGTTTATATACCTTTTTTTTTTCATCACATATCAATGATTTATTTTTCTGTAAAAAAGTAGGTAGGTAGCAAATAGTTACACCTAATGATTATACATTTCAAACGTTCCTTCACAGAGATACTGAGATGTGACAGTTTACAGCGGTCGAAAGTAGCTACTTGCGCGCTCTGCTTGCGCACTAGTTGGCCATTTATGGCCTACTAGTGTGCAACAAGCAAGTATGCACTCGGCAGAGTGCAGTTCTAGTTTAGACTGTGTTGTGCTTGTTATGGCTGCTCCATTTAACAGGCTCAACAGAGAACACAGCATATTCAAATTATGCCACAAATGGAGGTGCAAATATAAAGCAAAAAAAGACAACATACCAATATCACTAGGCAGTGATATGATATTTAACTGTTCCTGAGTCATGACGATAATGAAAAAGAAACAAAAAACATCCCAGTAAATTACCCTTTCACCTTGTGCTACAACTCAAAATTACACACACACACACACACACACACACACACACACACACACACACACACACACACACACACACACACAACACACACACACACACACACACACACACACACACACACACACACACACACACACACACACACACGCAGCGGGGAGTCAGGCAGAAACAAATTCAACGTGCTCCCTGTGTCACACATTGAGATCAAAGCCGGGGTCTTGACTGCTATTGTGCAGTAAATCCTGTTGATATCCACACAAACATGACCCCGCTGACTCCCACAGCAGAGAGGCAGTGACTCCCACAGCAGAGAGGCAGTGCCATAAAGCTCACCACAAGCAGTGGTGGAAAAAGTACTTAAATGTTTTACTTAAGTAAAGGTATCAACACTGCAATAAAGATGTACTCTGTTACAAGTAGAAGTCCCGTATTCAAAATGTACTTGAGTAAAAGTACAAAAGTATTGGCATCAAAATGTACTTAAGGTACCAAAAGTAAAAGTACACAATTGTGCAGAATGTCCCATTTCACACGTTTTCAAAAAGTAAAGTACAAATACCTCAAAATGGTACTTAAGTAAATTTACTTAGTTACTTTACACCACTGGAGGGGCAGTGCCATAAAGCTCACCGCAGACACAAGACATTTCCATTCAGGATTCCGCTGCTTTTGGGGCCATGCCAAAGCACTGTGAAGAGTGATTCTTTTGCTACTATTTCTCAGCAGACCCCGCGGAAGAGGTGAAATTGGTTAGACGCCAGAGGGCTGCAAAGAATGACTCCGGGTTGTTATGGCAACAGTCTATCATGTAATAATTTTCAGATTGACAACAGACCTCTGCTACCTGGGAGCGAAAGGGGCCACAGCTTTATGGTCACTTTGGAATGAAGTTTTATAGGAGGTTGTCCCAGAACTGAAGTAAAGAGTTATTTTTTAGGTGTCCAGAAAAGACAGGCTCTTGATATGTATTATGATTAGATAGGATGCACCCAGAAAGAGACCATATAAATATAGTTGATGGGGTCCCCCAGGGGTCTATACTTGGTCTACTCCTACCCCTAATATAACACATTTATTTGCCAAAAATAGCTCTATAAGCTCACAACACATAGCAATGTTAGCTTGTGGATCTGCTAAATACGTTCTCCATGGGTAAAGCTATTTAGTTGTCTAGTTGTACAAAATGTGTTACCACCTCAAGGCTATGAACTGTCACACAGTGTTTGAAGTCCATTTGAGGTGCACATAAAAACATCTCTTTATGTCAAAATGTTCTCCATGGTTATTTTATTACAGAAAGTTGATCTACTGCAAACTGTCTCCCAAGCAGTGAATTATTTATTTCCATATTTAAAAGATTTTCCTTGTGTTTTGACATTGTTTACTGGTGTGTAGATAGAACTGTTCTGGCTCTGACAATACGTGTCTGGTCGAAGAGAAAATACAGCCTTTTCTGGGGGATACAGTGAAAATCATTATCCTCTGGCTTTATTACAGTGTATCACAAATCATTTTGGGACATAAATGCATCATATACTGCAGTACCCACGCCATATACCACAGAACCTCTTGTTCTTGTGGACATCAGGTGAATTGAGCAAGGAACACTTCGTGCTAGATTACTATGCATATGTTTGCACAGTTACTGTAGCATAGGGGACCCAGAGCCAAGTTCCACTTCTGCCCTCCTAACAAGGCTAGATGAAGCAGATATATTCTGGTAGCAGCAAGATCGTGTTCTCCCTGCGAGAGTTATTGCACTCGTAAAAGAGGGACTTGTTAATTAGGACCTCTACTCTGGGGACTGACACATTCCACTGAGCGGTTTCCAAGAG
>NC_137880.1:20238107-20513107 GCF_963924005.1 Protomyctophum bolini
AGAGAGAGAGAGAGAGAGAGGAGAGAGAGAGAGAGAGAGAGAGAGAGAGAGAGAGAGAGAGAGAGAGAGAGAGAGCACTCATAAACACGGGACCAAACAATAGAAAAAAGAAAGATGCTGACAACTTAATGGTCAGAATAAAAGTCAGAGTTTACATATTGATTGAGGATCATTTAGTAACATTCTTGGTTTATAAACCGTAACCTTATTGAGTCGATGGTCTATATACTGTAGCATGCAGTACTGTATTCAGAGTCTAGTTATCAGTTTTATTGCTCTTGTGGTTTGCATGGACTAACTGTCAACACAACACAATCTCTCACTGAGAGGAAGAAATAGACATAAAACACTGAAAGCTAAAATGTACCGAACAGTTAAAGTAAATTCAAATAATGGTCATTGTGGCATTGTCTCCTAGATAAATACTGTAACTACAATAACAAACACACCACAGATGAAATGCATGTTTCACGATGGAGCACCTGATTCATAACCCCCTTTTCAAAACTGATTACAGTTCCTGGTCATTCTCGAATAACCATTGTCAAGTAGTAGGCCCTCAGAGCTGCCCAAATAGTTTAAACTCTTAATCAAAATGTATAGATAAAGAGACATTCAAGTTTTATATTTCAATTTTAGACAAATTAGAGTTCACAAAGGTGATTTGCAGGCCTGTCACACTGATTTGCACAGTGCTGGTCAGCAGACTATGTGCCCATTTCCCATACACTGGAAAAACAGCCTAAATTCAATCTATATCATAGACTAACCTCGTCAGAAAAAGATGAGCATAATTATACAAACCTGAAAAGCAGAATATTAGTCCTTTATTTATTTATTTTATATGTAAATGTTATTTCAGTAGGGTCCTGAGTCTGACCATCTTGACGCATACCCGGGTGGGCCTTAAGTTACAAAAGATTGAGAACCCCTGTGGCCCCCGGGCGGCACGTTAAGGCCCCCCCGGGGCCACAGGCTCCAACCCTCACCAAACATGGAGTCGGCCGTGACAATAGTAACACCACATAAAAACTAAATTGCACACATATGGGGCACAGCAGCGTTACAGCTAGCAGTGTCTAACATCTGAAATGGCCATAACTTGTGAGTCGTGACCATTGCTCTGATCAGTCCAAGCAGCCTTAAAATCCAGAATTGAACAAAGTAAGTAAGGACGTAAGGATGACTCTCTAATGGCACATAAATGCACTGGTCCACCAATCACAGCCTTGTGTCTTGTGGCCCATGCAGGCAGACCTGCCAGCCCCCGTTCTCCCCTATGATCATCACCTCTGGCCCCAAGTTCTGCTCTGGTGTTCCACTGGGTGAGCAGCTGGGTACATAAGCATGTTCTCATTATAGTTCTGGTATTCCGGTTTAGGCACCTTGCTTGTTCCTCTTGTGACAGTGCTCTGACACTGTGACCTCATGACCCTCCGCAGGCGAGACTGGCCTGTAGGGTTGGTGTGAAATGAGGGAAACACAAGGTGTACAGTGCAAAACAGGCTGTTACAGGTATGTGTACCTCTCGTGTGAGGTCAACAAGTATTTTTAGCCGCCGCTACGCAGCTACTGTAGTCTGTCTGTCTGTCGAAGCGCAAATAAGAGCTGAACGCAGCTAACCCTAACCCTGATTTATGTGCTAGTTGTTTTGTTTTACAATTGTTTTCCTCCTAATTGCCAATTCCCCCCATGCACTGCGGTCCCTGTTACTGCCAACCACCACTGTAGACAAACAAAATGAATGTTATAAACATGGAGTTGCCAGACGCTTCTTTTCAGATGACAGCATGGAGTTTCATCAGATGATGCACAAAGACGTTCACACTATCTCCCCCCTGATTCCCTCCCCGATCAACCAGTAGGAAATTAGGAATCTCTGCTGCTTCAACAAGTGCACCCTACCGGCTTCCCACTTCCCAACACTGCTTATTGAAGCGCCCGGCAAAGCCAGAGACACTGCAAGTCTTATTATTACTAAGGAGAATTGTAGAGACCCCACTTTTAAGCAAATTATAGTCTTGTTTTAATATCCATCCACATGCAAACCTCTTAATTGGAGAGATTCCCATCGGCGTCGATGTGAAACGAAATAAAACCACCAAAACACATCATGAGTGACAAATCATAATTTAATTCCACCCGTGCTGCTCAAAATCTGACAAGGATTTCAAGCCCTATCACCCACTCCAGGAAACGTAAACCCCTGTCACAAAACAGTGTGTCACGGTCGGGTGAGTAGGCTACTCGTGAAGACAAAGCAACAACACACATCCATTTTGGAAACATGGAGTGTCCTCAGGGAAGCTGGAGCAGATGAAATTAAAGCGACAACTTGTCTGAAAAGTTAATCCCGATGACCCAAGCATGTTAAATAGCTCAAACTGGGCAGCTGACAGCCCATCAGACCTGTGAGAGCAACAAGGCATATCCTCTCTCAATAAAGGATTTTAAATAAATGCAACCATCAGTACTTATACAGTATTGACACACCTTCTGGAACTTATCATGAAGGTTGACAGAATTCATAGCCAAACCCTCGATATGATCCTTGAGACGAGACCATGGCACAACATGTCAAAACATTTCCCAATTGCTTTCAGTTTCCATTTGTATCTCTTCTGTATGGGGTCATAACCCTGGAACAGTTCTTGGTATCATTTTGAGGTTCGGGCTGTATCCCACTGCTGTCTAGCAACCACATCAACAGTGGCTCCGATAGCCTGGTTTCTATCAACCATAGTCCACTGCAAGGGACAAAATGACATATCTGATAAAACATCACGTGTCACATAATCACAATATCGATGCAGTCATATACTTCAGCAAACGGGGGGAATTAAACAAAAAAATAAGCAATTCTGCATTCAATGAAATGGTTACGGTATGTGGTGCATTGTTTTATATGTGGAGAAAACATGGGTGACAGTAAACAATCGCTTTAAATAACGAGTAACAGTTCGGAGATTGTCAGACATTTGATTGCTTTTTACGACAGCAACGACAAATCAAGAGTATCGTTTCAAAGCATCGACAGAAATGTCATTTTTCATTTAGCACAGACCACTACATCCTGGGAGGAAAACCAATTAAGCCTGCACCCAAGCTGGAGGACTTCATCATGTTTTTTATTGAGCCCTGCAGTCACGCTGGAAGTCACAGAATGTTGTGATTCCAAAAACGGACTCAGTGATGTACCGTACATCTTTTCCCCAGAAGGTCACGTTCCGCGTGATGTCAGGCAGTTTCCATACACAGCATAGGCCACCATCCATAAATAGTTTGGTAAGTTTAATACGTTTAAAAACCAGTAAATACCCCAGTATAGACTTACTGTACCCTAATGTTGGGTCAGGAGGCAGGAGACGTGGATAAATGCCAGTGTCTTTGCCTTTGTTCGGCTGGTTTTCAGCACTGCCTATTGAGTCACAATAGATGCTGTCAAAAAGCAGATGAGAATATCTGTAAAATAAACTATAGGAAATGCCTAAATTTCCTTTTGTAGGAGCAAACAAGTCTAGTCAGAAAAACAATGGGAACCTATATGGGTCATACTTTTTTATACAACGTCAAAAGCAGAGGATAGAAAACAGAAAACCACAAATATGTGAGCTTTCACTAAACACCTGACCGATTATCTGCCTGACACACAGTCTTAGCAGACAAAAGGATTTCTGGGAGCGAACACTGAAACGTTCTCATCGAGATATCCCCAGCCTTTGGTAAACACTGCAGTGTCTCAAAGAGGCGCACATGTTCCCTATGGCCTATTGTATAGCTGCATTTCAAACCCAAGTGATGATTAGAGATAACATGAAACTCTACGGTACCTTAGATCTGGTGGAACTCAACATGGGATCCAGGGACCCCCAGCTTAGTTTGAGGTGGTTTACGGGGGCCCCCGACTTAATGAATATAACAAATGGTGTACAAATTGCAAAGTGTCCAAAGTTCCAAAGTGTACAAATGGGGGGGTCGTTGAAATGAAAAGAGATTGAGAATCACTGACATCCTCACAATGGCTCTCTTATAGGAGCCATAGGAGCAGGTGGTCAGAGAAACAGACAGTTCACTCATGCATTTAATTCCCACTGAAAGCAGGCATTTAGGGCATCTTCCAACTCATCCCCGGTACCCAGCGCAAAAAGCTCCCACCCCGAGGGCCACAAATACTACCTCGACCAGCCAGGCAGAAAAACCAGCACCTCAGGCCAAATTCACTGCAGACGGTGGGCAGGGCATTCGACGGAGATTAGGCTATATAGAGCAAATGAGGTGTGGTGCATGTCCTTCAGTAAAACCATTACACCTGATGTCAACAATGCCGGGATTTTTTCAGATGAGCGATAATGCCGTGCCAGGGGTGTGGAATCCAACACCTGGAGGTGGTGGTGTGCAAATAAGTGCCCATAGTGAGAGGGTATTTCTTGTATTTCACTTGGGACTGCTACGCCCTGATCCACGCCCAGTCTCATTGCAGCGAATGCCGGTATTTGAGACACTCATCTAATTGTGCGTTCCTGGATCTGGCTGAGCTGTTCAAAGCTGTGCAGGTCTGGACCAATCCTCCCTTTAATACACTCTCTCAGCTTTCTCTCTCTCTCTCTCTCTCTCTCTCTCTCTCTCTGCCTCCATCTCTCACACCTCTGTCTCTCCCTGCCTCTTGCTGTAACCTCATAACTCATGATGCAAAATGTTCACAGGAATGAGCTGCAGGGCTATAGCAGAGGTGACATTTAGGGTGTTCACCAAAATGTGAAGTCAGCGTTTGGAGTGGTCATAAACAAAGTACTCATGCAAAAAAAAAAAAAAAACAAGGCCGCTAGCCATCGTGACAGGCCTTTACAAACAGTCAATCAGAAACGGCTGCAGGAAAACATCCTTGACGAGTTCAGACTCTCACAGACGACACAGGACAGGGAGTGGTGTTGCCGTGTGCCTCTGTGTTGTGTTGAGTGAGCCAAGGGGCAATCATTAGCAATTTCTGTCCGAGACCATGGCAGATAAACAGCGGAAGGCATATGGAACAAGTCTCCTGGGATATTTATCTATGGTGCGGAGCAATGTCAGGAATGTGAACATGGCAGGTGACCTTTCTATATCTCCAAATAAGGCCACTTGACGGTTGTATATTACGGCTATCGCCCAGGTCACCACAGTGTGTGTTTGTTTGCTAGAGGAATGTGTGCAGAGCAATAACGGAGGTCCAGTATAAACAATACAGATGCAATATGTATATGGGGAAATATTGAACATGAGATATGCTTGTGTGTGCTTTTTCTGCATGAGTGTGTGTGTGTGTGTGTGTGTGTGTGTGTGTGTCTTATGGGAGAGTCAAAAAGGCAGGAAACACACAATTAAAAAGCATCATATCCTGCAGAGCCTGGGAGGAAATACATCATCACAGTCAGCTGGGGATGCATGATTACGCACTAGCGGTTCTATACTTGGTTCCCTATCCATCCAGCAGATGATGTCTCAGCAAATTCTGCAGAGAGGAAAATGGAATTACAAGATAACCATCCTTCACATATGTAAAGTAATGATTACGTGCACTCTTTAGAATTATGGTTTTTTATACCGCACCAGAAAGCCCAAAAGACATATAAGGTCACATATTTTATTGTTGCCTAGACAATTATCATACCTCTCTTTTTTGGTGTGCTTCATTGTCGAAAAAGCTTTTAGACTCATAACTGCAGCCTACTTCTAGTATCTGAGCATTTTGTCAAAGCACCCTACCACTGAGAAAATTAATGTTGAAGGAAAAATTGTGCATCTTACTTAAAACCAGTAAGGACCTACGATAACATTTACTGATCTGCTACCAGGGAAAGGATTCAAAACAGATTTATGACCGACTAAATTGTTGGTTTTTTAACAGCTGTTATATTGAAAATGCTCACGTGAGTCTGTTCAACCGATTCCCCTAATTTGGAGAAAACACTTCACCAGAGGCCCTCGTTAGAATTAAATAGAATCGGCAGTTACGCTCTCAGCAGCAATTATATCAGATGATTCAGAACAACCAAACGTCTCCCCTCCCCAGTGTCCCCACCGAGGCCTGGAATGCAAATTACATTGTCCTTAGAAGCCCATGAAAAGAAGCTGGCACACAGAGACAAAAAAAAACTCCTAATAGGCATAATATGGAGCCGGATCAAGAGCACATTCTTGGACACTATTACGTAGATATTTAGAAATCACACAGAGTGGCTCAGCCTGTGGCAACAAATGTCTCCAGCCAATGCATGGCCCTGGCACGGGCACAGCAATGTCACGGGTGAACACTCCAATGAGTAGTTTATTAGGAATTAGTGGGACGAGCGGAAAGTGGGGGCTGACTGAAAGAGACACAGCTGGTCAACTGTGGGTCCAGACCTCCGGGAAATGATCTTTCAATTATGGCATATAAAATGCCATCTACCGTACTCCTTTACATATATGTACACAGTAATTCCTAATTTCCTGTGTCTGATGTAGCCAACAGCTGAGTAAAAAGAATGTGCTTAATTGTTTTCTGATTTCTAAAAGGTGAAGAGTGCACTAAGTGTATACAGTATGTGGCAGCAGCAAGTTTGTCCATTAAAAGAGCAAGACATTGCTCATTCAAAGATCCAATCTCAGTCCAATTTTTTTTTGTAATAGAAAGGTGGGTGCGGCCATATTTTGGCTTCTGGAGTTCTGCCAGGCCCCATGGGGAGGGCCTGGCAAATTAATTTGTATTGTTTGTGATTGTATGCTGGTTAACAACAATGGTAAAGGGACAGGGGTTAGGCTTATTTGTGGTACTTTTTTCTAATTGATTGATGTTTGTATTGACAGATAGATATTTTTATTATAGTGCCCTGCACCACAAGTTGCCTAGCCTGCATGGGCTTACAAGACACACAACATTTACATACACCAAGATACACCACAAACAGAATACACATGTTGATTGTCCAGGCTGTGAGTTATGGATCGTTCTCCAACTCAACTGCCATGCCTTCTCTATGAATCTTCCTAAAACAAGAACTTCCTAGTGTACAGCCAACTTAACATAAACATTCAGACATCGAAAACAATTCTGGATTCTTAAACATTCAGACATCAAAAACAATTCTGGATTCTTATCCTGGAATTTCTTTAAAATTAAGAATTTCTTACATAATTAGTCCATGGGCCAGACCAGAAGTGAGGGACATTTTTGGTGGCAAAATGTCTTTGCTACTATTTTGTTTGTTGGGTCCATATAAGTACTTTGAGACATTTTCAAAAGAGTAGCTTTAATACTTTTTTGGGACAATCATTGTTTCCACATTAACTCCCATTATATGTATGAGTATAGGATTTTGTGCCGTTTACTGTTGATGGTATATGTTACAATTAAGTTTGATTCACACTTATAATTACACACATACAAATGCTATGACATATAAAAGTATGTTATAAAAGTTTATATAAACATGTAGGCCTACAGTATAATAGTACTAATAGCATAATTAGCTAATTAATCCCCAAAACAATAAATTACTATAACTTTCCTTTACTTAATTTAGAAAGGTGATCTAAGAGTCTAAGTCTATGTTTGTGATGGTTAGAAATTAATCTGTTACCATATAGTGCAATCATGCCACCTTTTTAATTTGCATAATTTGCATAAGCCGTGAAAGAAATGAGGTCAAAATAAGACTGAGTCTATACATGTCCTGAAATGTGTATCTTGCCATGACTAAATTATTCAACTTTTTGTCATTTAGCATATTTGCATAAATTATGAAATAATTAGGCTGAAACCCATAAATAGCTATGATGTGTTTTGCTTTACCTTTATTGAGAAGGATCTTACAGTCTAAAGCCCGACACACACCTTCTGCGACCGTCTGCGGCACGACGCGTTGCCGCGCGGCGCCGCCTGGAAAATAGAACTGGTTCTATCGGCGCGCCAGGCCACGCGGCGCGCCTGTGTGTGGTGGGCTTCAGTCTGTTTTGATGTCCATAAAATAATGTCTTGTCATTGTCATTAAGTTATGTAACCTTGATTACTTTAATCCTGGCTCAAGCCTTGAAGGAATTAAGCATGTCTGGTCTGGCTACTTTCAAGTCTTCATGTGCACAGCTGAGGATGTCCCAGTCGTGGACACCATGTCAACAGATGTCACTACTTATTGAAATGACTACTTGCCCTCTGAAAGATCTGAGGAAACAGCAGTCCTACCTCCACCACACCTGGATATCTGGTCAGCATATAACTCAATCCTGGCATCTGAGAAGCCTGAGAAGCCTACAATAAAATCCTGGAGGAAGATATAAGCCAGTAATCCAAAATTCCCTCAATGCCTTGGGGAACTTCACCTTTCTTTTCTCAATGTGCTATGAAACTACGTCCCCTCAGATTCCCCTCTAAAAGACAAGAATTAATCAATGTACATTTCATGTTCAATAAGAATCAGATCCCTGTGCCATTGGGTCACTGTAGGCCTTGTGGACATTATTCGGAGGAGAGAGCAAGGTCATAGTCAAAATGCTGTCCAACCAGAAGAGGACTATATGACTTTGGTGATGTTGATCAGCCACCAGAATGCAACCACTGAATGTTTTCGCCTGCCAACAAAGGCCAAAGATTATAGTGGAATTTAGTGTTGTTTCTACTTGTAACATCACACCATAATTGCCCGTTAACTCCTCTTTTCACGCAGTGGAAACCCTGTACACTCAAGACATGCTTCATATATGGCCAGTACAGAATTTATTCCATATGTTGATCTGACATAGGGAGGGGGGGGGGCAGGGCACCAGCACAAATGGCTGTGCTGGAACTTATGGCCTGCAAGTGTGTACGGACCTGCAAGCTTTCAGATTGCTCCTGCCTTGCCAACAAATTAAAGCACAGAAATGTGCAAGCTACAAACCTGAAGTGAAACTGATTGATTATGTGATGATAATGATGAAGATGATGAATACTGAAGAATTGATATGACAGTGATGATTATGATGTTCATTGGTTAAAGTGAGTGAAAGACAGATAACTGTGTGTAATAAGGCGATTTTTCATTTTGTGAAGCTATAGTTGTGTCTTTGAAGGCTGATAACTGCAACTAAGCTACCACTTGGGAACTTATCATGTTGAAATATTATCTAGGGATATAGTCCTTTAAAAAAAACATGATAGCATTTGCCACGTTGAATGTCCCTCACGAGTAAAAATTCTGGTCTGAGCCCATGGACTAAATGGTACAGTGGACAGTAAAATACTAAATGCAACTCATCCTCCACAACTCCCAGGTCACAAAGAACACACAATCGCGAGTGCATGCCTTTTGTCCGACGGGGCATAGGTCCGATCCATTGGTCCCATCGACTACCTACCCCAAACCCTCACCCTAAACATAACCGCGAGCACGGGGCAGCACAACTAAACCTAACACCGAGTCGGACCAATGCTCCGTCAAACCAATGGTCCGTCGGACCAAAGTATGCCTCCCCACAAGCGCTGCTCCTCAGGAATACAATGCCAGGAGTAATGCACAGAGGGACCTCTGTCCTAATCAAATTAAATTCAACATAAGGTTCAGTGATATAGTCATCTTTGAATTTAACATAATTTCTTAATTTAGCTTTTTTCCAAATGTCCACCTTCCATTGTTCCTGACTAAACCTGTGCCTGTCGGCCACCAGCCTACTTGGGAACGATGCTATTTGGGAACCTATATGCAATACCGTTGTCATAGCACGCGTTTTAACCGTCTCTCTGTGTCCATTTTGTCTCCATATATGGAGATCTCTGTATCTGTCTGTCTGCCTGCATGTGTCTGAAGAGTGCAAACTAGTAGGAGGTAATATTGACAATTTATGTTTGACCGTTATATTGCAATGAAGATTATTCATAAAATACATTTAAATTAGAAAGTGAGAAGATTGAAGAGGCCTCTCTTATCCATGGAGGATTACATCTTCTATTCCTGTTAAATATAGTTTTTGTGGCAGTTGGGTAAGGCGGTTCCACAGCCTGATCAGCCTGACAGAAATGCTGCAGATATGCTTTGTACAAAAGTATAAAATGCAAAGAAAAGCGTGAGTGCTTATTTCCATTGTGGTCCTGCTTATGTGTGCATTTTGTTGAGCTGTAGGCCTACACTGCAGAGATCATTGCTGGTACCCTGTAGGCCCTACAGGGTACCAGCAATCATCTTTGCAGGGGGTTTGTGCCTGACAAACACACATTCCTCTGACTGCGGTATGGTTAGAACACAACCACAGAGTTTTTTATTCATACGACACAAACTTTCATTTACGACACCTGCGATCTTCAACACTACAATGATAACTACTAGAAAAATACCAAATAGAATATACCAGAAAATACCTGATAGATTACTACTTTTTTATATGATATACATTGACATGAACAAGGAAAGACAGTATTCTAGTTCATTAGTTGAATAAACTTGTCATCTGGGGACCACCAGCTAAAGGCATGATGGTATATTGCCTATCACTGGTGATCACTGGAAAATGCATCCACTGTCATATTTCACACTGACAGGTGTGTGTGCGTGTGTGTGTGTGTGTGTGTGTGTGTGTGTGTGTGTGTGTGTGTGTGTGTGTGTGTGTGTGTGTCATGCACACACCTATACATCCTCTCTGAACTGAAGTGTCATGTCACATTCTGTATACATTCTTCAGAGCAATATACAACCTGACTAATCACAACGGAGGCAATTCATCCATCTCTAAGCAAGACATGCAACTGTATCAAGTCCAACTTAAAAAAGGAAAGAGGAAAGGAGATTTGTACCATATAGTACCAGCAACTTAGCAAGCATGCATACAGTACGTATAGCCTATGTATCTGTGCATGTGTGTATGCATGCATGTGTCTGTATAATAATGTAAACGGATTGGTAGCCTCTTGCTTCTGATCTGATCATGTGTTTAATGTGAATTATGAACCAAAGTTTATTTGTATATACAGTAATGAAGGTAACATCAACTCCAATACCACATCTGATGATCTGACATACAACCCCACATTAATACTCACCAGTAAGACGTGCAAGCGCGTGAAGCGAACACAGCTCGTACATATTTAAGCCATAACCATATAAGGAGTCCCCAAAGCAGCTATACGTCCAAGGAGTCCCCAAAGCAGCTATACGTCCAAGGAGTCCCCAAAGCAGCTATACGTCCAAATATGGAGTGTGTTGCATCAATCACAAACAAATCACTCAGCTCCATATATGGGCACAAAGGGGGGACACACGGACACACGGACACACAGACAGACATGATCTGCTAGGTCTCATAGTAAGTGCTCACTGCATTCGCAATAATTGACTGCAGCCAAACATTTGTAGTCCTTAGCTGTTTAACGTAAATGTGCCAGTGTGAATTCTATACATAACTGCCCAACGTGCACACCGTTCTAGTCTTACTAACCCACGTTACAATCTCCATATTTGGCCCGGGCTGACCTAGAGCTCCACATAGAGACAGAGACATCAAGCCTAACGCAGAACTCCATATATGGATATAGATGACGTCGTCATCATGAGCGTCACGGCGACAAGCATTCAACCCTATTTAAAAGCACCGCTGCACGTTTTTAAGTATTGTATTACTGCGGCGCTATGACAAGATGGCGGTTCTTCCTCCTCTCTACCGTGGGCGTAGTCATCATCGTCCTCATCGTGATGGCTAACTACACAGCTGTGTACGGACACCCTCCTCCATCTCCCTCCCCCATGAGGCCCATCACCCCTGTCCCGGACACGCCACACCTCATGGTCTCGGCCTTCATGGACGACAGGGTCGCGGGCTGGGACGTGCGCATCATCGCCATACTGCGGAAAGACGCCATGCAGAAGCCTCTCCACTGCGTCTTCCGCGGTTGCGGCGGCCACTCGTCGGACCACGGCAGCACCCCTGCTGGCTTCCAGAGAGACTCCATGGGTTTCGGTTTCCCCTTCGAGGTCAAGTTCGTCATGTGTCGGATCCCGACGACTTGCGTCCGGCCCACGGACGTCACCCTCTCGGTTCACCCGGGCGGCGGGGAGGAACGGCGGCGCCAGGAGAGCTTCCTCCCCATAGGCAACCGGAAGACGGGCGCCACGGAGGAGGAGGAGGCGACGGCGCCCCAGGTTGACTTCACGGTGTGCCTCTCCACCCTGTTCGGAGGATACAACAACGTGCTCCAGTACACACAGGCCCTGGAGATGTACAGGCTGCTGGGAGTCGACAGGGTGGTCGTCTACAACACCAGCTGTGGTCCTGACCTCGACCGCTTGCTGCGTAGCTACAGCCAGGAGGGCTTCGTGGAGGTGGTTCCGTGGCCCATAGACAAACACCTCACACCGTCGAGGGGATGGAAGTACCTCCAGCACGGACCGGGGGACCTGCACTACTTCGGCCAGATGGCGACACTCCACGACTGCATGTACCGGAACATGGAGAGCTCTCGCTATGTCTTGTTGCACGACATAGACGAGATCATCCTACCGTACCAGCACGACAACCTGAGCGCTCTGATGAGCCAGCTCCAGAAGCAGCATCCCAAGGCAGGGGTGTTCCAGTTCCAGATGGACTTATTTCCGACTGAGTGGGTCAGAGGCGCCTCCCGCCCTCCCCAGTGGGAAGGCGTGCCAGGAATAAACATTCTGGAGCACATCGATAGACTAAACGCACCAGAAGCGGAAATGAAATGGGGCAACTGCAAGATGATAGTTCAGCCAAGGATGGTGGAAGAGACATCAGTGCACAATGTGGTCAAACACCTCGGGAATAATGTTGTCGTCCCTCCAGATATGGCTCGGATTATTCACGTCCGGAGTTGCATGTTTACCAATACCAACCCGCCCACTTACAACCCGGAGTGCAAAGGGCGGCCGCACATTGACACCAGGCTGTGGCATTTTGGTGAAAAGCTGATCGCCAGTGTGGACAAGGCTCTGGGGAGAATAGGGATGCTGAAGACAAAAGCATTGAGAGCATGATATGTGAAGGGGTGACAATTAAACTATACATATTGAGAGGGGGCGCTAACGAGCAAGCATGGAGTATAGGTTGTGTGTTTGATGACAAAATCAGGTTCAAAAGTTTTTTTTTTTTCTGTCTGTCTGTCCCTCTATAAAAAATAATAATAAAATGAAGGCGAAAGCCGCAAAAATAAACAAAAAAACAGCAGTGTGGGCTTGCAGACATAATTGTTGTTAGTAGCAGAGCTAACTAGGCTTAGCAGGGTGGGATGTATAGCTCTGGTCCATGGGTATAAGGCTGTGGACCAGAGCTACGTACATCCCTACCTGCTTTATCTGCACCATTTAAGGCCCTTTCCAAATGTTAAAATGTAAAAAAACAATATTGTTATGAAGAAAACAAGATGTTAAGACCGCTAAACCAAAAAGAATGAAGTTTACCTTCAGAAAAGGCATTGTTTATGGCCTTCTGAATGTAGGTCTTTTAACATGTAATGTCTATGGAGTGACATCACGTCAACACCACTAGGTCTGGAAAGGGGGCGTGGAAAGGGTGCGGGGAATTGCTGTGAGATAGGCCTCTTGAAACCTTTAAATAGCAGATTTACTTCTGCGCACTGTCCCGTGCGCATGCATGGTGGACTTGATGTGTCTGTATGAAAATATGTCTGTGTATTTAGAGGACTTTTCTCCTGATCCTATTGCTTATGTTTTTCCTGCCAAGAACAGCATTACAGTAGCACAGCACTGGGATGCTGACTGGCTTCAGCGCGCGCACGCAAGCACACACACACACACACACACACACACACACACACACACACACACACACACACACACACACACACACACACCATCTTAACATACAGAATAACTGCACTGAGCACACCAACATGACTCTTTAATGAGTTTAGACAAGCTGGTAAACCTCTATGATCACCCAGGCCAACTGCTTAGCAACAGATAGGGGGATGTTATGCTATTTGTGCACAAAAGAAAGGTGCCCCCCACACGTCACAGGGCTCTCTGTGTCGTCATTTGGCCAAAGGTACACAAGGCACCATGACAAAACATTATTTACAAAACACACACACAAACAGAAAGTGAGAGAAACATGCACGCACGCGCACATGCACACGCACACACACGTTTGTGAACTTACGGGTCACCAATGTTTTACATTTTTACACTCACATACAGTAGTTAAATTAACACTGTGGATGTTGTAGTGTGTAAGTCTATTTTTCTGCTTATTTGTGTGTGTGCACATCATTTCAGTGACGCAAAGAGCAGCAGGTGACATCAACAATAACATAAGAAACCTGCACACTGCCAACTTGAACGCAACAAAAGAAACGTTTGAAAATCGAAGCAACGTTTCTGTCGTGGAGGCCTACCCCCAGTGACTCTCACACAAAGTCAACAAAGAAACTTGAGCCAATAAGTTTAACATATTGGCTTTTTCCTCTTTTTTTACCTGGAGGTCAATTACAGATCATCATAAAAAGCCCAAGTTCCATTGTTATTGTTAAGCCACACACATCATTCAACCTTAAACCCATATTACAGCACGTACTAACTTACCTGCGTAAGCTACTACACTGTCTCAACACCTGAGCCATTGACTGTATATGTTAAACAATCCACCTAGGTTCCACCTGAGCCTGACAGGCACCATCTTCAGTGCCGTATCCAGGGAATAATCAGCAGGGGGGCATTCATATTTCTAAGGGGGGCAGTTGATTTTTCAAGTTCACATCCATATATAGCAATTAAGCTCTCACATAGGCCTATACAATAAAACAACACAAAAGGCTTGGAGAAGGGCTACAAGTATAGGTTCCAATTATACACCAAAACAAATGATATAGCCTAATTATTGTAGCCAACAGAACAAACAAACAAACATAGCCTATATACTGTCATGTGGAAACACGATCGCATCGCACCAACAACACAATGAACACAATGAGCATCTCCACGGCGGGAGGAAAGTAGAAAAAAAAGACTATAGCCTATGCACCAACCATTAATCACCAACAAATAGTTGTGCATTTAGGCCTATAGTGACTTTTATATGTCGCCATCTCCACGGTAGGGGAATATGAGTAAAAGTTTATGCACCAACCAAAAACAACAAGTCTATTTAGTGTATTTATGTCGGGAGGCAAAGGGGGGGGGGGGGGGGGGGATCTGCGCGTCTGTCTCCCTCCCTCCAAATGTCGGCACACGTCAAATGCTCTTTAGAGAGCGCATGCTTATTTAAGCCTTTGTTTGATTCTGTTCCGTGCTGTCTCCAGCCAGTCCCTGCCCTGAAACCATGTACTCATAAACGAGCGTTTTTTGCCATTATGAAGGCTACTTGGGTATTTGTCCCGTTTTACCTGATTCGGTGTGCCAGAACCAAGAACCTCTGGTGGAGAAGCATGCGGTGGTGGTGGAGGTCCGAAAGTTGAGCTGCTGCTGTGGAAGTTGCTACAGCAGCCCTCTGCCTCACTGAAATAATGCTATCAGACACTCGCGAACCCCCAGTAATGTGATCCGACGACCGAATTTCGTTGTGCATTTAGTTGTGCTCGGTGCTCGAACGACTCCCCGCAATATTAACAACAACAGGCGACATGGCGGTGGTTTCAGTATCGTCATCAGTCTACCTTTCTGAAGGCGCTGGTGGGTTTATAGAGTTTGGTGTTTAGCCTTTGAGCCAGTTCCTAATATCCATGATTCAATTTTACCGGTTTGGGTTTGTTTTCACTGTGACTGAAGTCTGAAAATATTTGAATTGACCCGCCCTGCGTGGCAAAACTGGTAATGACGTAGCTTTTGGTGCGCTGCATCAAAACGAATCCGACTAGGTGCACCGACTAGGTGCCAGTGTAGGCTACTTTTTATTATTGCATTTTTATTACTATGAATTCATTAGAAAATGTAAATTTATTATAAACACAAAGAACATGAAAATAACACATTATATATATTTTAAACCTGTAAAACATTAAAAATAATGGTGGGGTAGGGTTCTGGACTGGGGGGGCACAAAGTCTATCTGGGGGGGCAGCGCCCCCTAGTGCCCCCCCGTAGAAACGGCACTGACCATCTTACAGTAGCTGCCTATAAACCCCACAAGTAGGACCCCTCCGGGTTTTCCACAAACACCTCACTCACCTGTTAGTGAGTGCAAACCAGCAAATCACCAGACTCTACAACCCAGACCCACTAGATGTAGACCCGCTAGACTGTATACATCAATAGTGAACAACTGTCCTTAAAAGTTCTTAACACATCTGTCTTAGCCATTGACTTGACATATTACACTGCTCCCAGCAGCCAAGGGCGCTCACGTTTTTCTGTGCCATGATGAAAGGCAAGAGGCTTGACTACTTGTCCGTCAAAGGCGGTATCTCCAGCTGATGTTTCTACCGTCGTCAGTCAAAACACTGTCTGTCTGTTTGGAGAATGTGTTAGGGGCAGAGGAGACAGAACACTTGCTTCGGAGTGAGCCCCCCTTCATCCCCCTTTTTAATAACTCTCCTGGATTAAGATAAAGAGGGGGGTATTATGAGCCTGGCAGAGGAAGAGTAGTGGAGACACAGCAGGGACACTCTGTAAAAGACATCACTGACCATCACACTTCACTACAAGATGACTTGATCCACAGACGCTGATGGAAAACCACATGGTTCCAGGTTATTGATAGTTGACTTGGATGGGTGGGTGCATGGTTAAAAAACCAAAACACCAACAAAGATACAGGCAGGAACTAAAATGTATGTAAGTGTAGCAGAGTGGCTCACAGCCTCAGCTAGATTACCTAAAAAGTCTAATATCTCCCCTGGGCTTTAGAGAATTCCCTTTGGTCTTGCGGTTAAGATGTTGGCCCAGATTTGAATCCCGAGCGTTGCATAGGCTAATAAACGATACCCATACAGTGGATGTGCTAACATATACTAAATAAAGACAACCATGGCTTTTATCACAAGACATTGATCAACACTGATCATTTGTAATAACCTATTGGATTGGCCCTATACTTCCAGGTTCAATTCAATTCAAACAACAGTTTAATAAAGATTAATAAGCATTTAATTTAATGTACATACAACTATTTCCACAGTGCAGTCAGGCAGAGGAGGTGTGCAAACAGTGCATGACAAATCCAGGTGTGCTCATTCAACAACACCTTGCACAGCCTCAGGCTCCACCAGTGAACTCACGTCGGCTCCTAGTGGACAAACCCAGTATAGCAACAGGCAACCAGAGCATCCTATACCCATGGAGAGTCCAACTCTATTTCAGCTGCATCCATCATGGGAGATAAAATGTTAAAGAAAAAGATGATCACCCTTTGACTTGAAATGAAACCATTCGAAATAGGCTATATGCTATAGCCTATTATAGCAGGCCAGACCTATCTATATTATACCACGTATAAAAGAGTGCATGTTTGTGAAAAATTAAGTGGATGTGTGGAATAGCATAAAAGTTAAAGGCTATTAAAATATCAGAGAAATGGCCCAGTGACCGGAAACCCCGGTAATAAAGTATGAGTCCAGTAATGGAATTTGGTCCCTCATCCCATCGTGGAATGTGTTTGTCTTCTCTTCTCTTCTTGTGTGCAGACGAGCGTCCTGCGCGCTGTGAGGTGCGGGCTATAGGCTCGTCCCTTTTTCTATACACATTTTGATTGGACGAGGAGACTTCTTAGGAATTTCACGAAACTATTTAAATAGCACTTTGTCCCTTCGGCTTAAACTTCGTTTTTTAGCGGCCGATTAACAACACCAAGGACAACTTACAATCAATAATATATATATTTAAAAAAAACGCTATACACATTAGGATTTAACTGCACTGAAATTTTGGACCTTTTCATTGTAACATTGTTTTCTTTTTTTTATCCTCGAGGACTATTGTTGGATTTCTATATATTTGTGGATTTTATATTTTTGTCGGCTGCTTTCGTTAAACAGGTGGGTGAGCAATACTCTATAGCCTAGTAGCCTATAATAAAGCCTACAGATAGGCTAAGTGATATAATTTATTGAATGTTTCCCAAATCCAGCCTAATTGATCACAAGTGGATTTATTTTTAATATTTGACATTGACATCAAGTGAATAATTGACAACTGTTAATTTTCTGTTATAGGCACCGACATATTGTTTGATCATGAAATTGACAGGGATATTTTTGTTATTGATGCTTTGGACCTGCGAGAGCCAAAGAGTAGCAGGTGAGTTTAGTCATGCTGTATTTCAAGCTTTGGCATTTTTTTTATGTAGAAAATTAACATTATAACTTTAACGGTGGTATGCCTAATGTTGATTAAAATAAATCACATATAGCCTACCCCTGGTTTTAAAATGTTCATCGTTCAATCAGTGCTGCTATGCCAAACAAAAGGCTGACTGCTTATCATTCATGCGCAGAGAGCCGAGATGACAATAGTGTGTTCGACTTATTTGAACGGGTGCAAGTCCCCAAGAAGAACCACGGGGTAACGATGGTGAAAGGAGACGACCCGTACAGTCCCGCCTACAAGATCCTCAACCCGGACCTGATCCCCCCGGTCCCCGAGAACGCCTTTAGGGACCTCGTAGACTCCATCCACGCCGAGAGGGGCTTCCTGCTGCTGCTCAACTTCAAGCAGTTCAAGCGGACGCGCGGAAGTCTGCTGACCGTGGAGAAGCGCGACGGCTCCGGGCCCGTGTTCGAGATCGTGTCCAACGGCAAGGCCAACACGCTGGACATCGTTTACTCCACCGAGAACAAGCAGCAGGTGGTGTCCATCGAGGACGTGGACCTGGCCACGGGCCACTGGAAGAACATCACGCTGTTCGTGCAGGAGGACCGCGCGCAGCTGTACGCGGGATGCGAGGAGGTGAACACCGCGGAGCTGGACGCGTCCATCCTGAGCATTCTCACGCTGGACACGCCGGAGACCGCGCAGCTCCGCATCGGCAAGGGAGCCGTGAAGGACCGATTTATGGTGAGAACACGAAGCTTTATCATGGCTGCACACTGCACAGTAAATCCTAAGTATTCATTGAAATCTGAGAGTGTAGCCTACAGCTATTAGTTAATAGGATATGTGTAGGCTGCTATACGGTACGGGTCAATTTGGTTCTAATTTGTAATAGCCTACCAAATAGACCCGAATATAAATGGGTAAATTAACACTATATGGGATATATGACACTGATGACTTTACTGAGTGGAAACTAAATAGGCTATAAACATGGATTGATTTATGGCTTTTGAAGTCTGATATTGTTGCGTGAGAGAGATTAAGAAATGTCGTGCGCACAGTAAAGTGTTCAGACGCGCCAGGCGCGCACATGCATCAGCGCAGTGCAGAGCCCCAATGTGATGATTTATCTGCGGTTTATATGTTGCTGTTGCGTTGTCATTTTGGGAGGGTTCGGTATTGTGCAGCTCACAAAGCTAAAGTCAGCACTGATGCTTGCAGGGGGTGCTGCAAAACGTGCGCTTTGTGTTTGGAACCACTTTGGACGCCATCCTGCGCAACAAAGGGTGCCAGAACTGTGAGTAAGCATGAGCAAAACCTCTTTTGTATTTATTCATCATTTATCCTCCTGCTTTGCCAAATCCCCTTAGTTAAGGCATGCCTGAATGTGTACAGCTTCCTCCCAAGGAAGTGTTTCAGTTTTCCTCTCATTAACTCAGTTTGCAAACATCTCATGTATGAATTCAAAGTACCATTCTCTGGGCTGCAGAACACATTACCTTAATCACTTTCATTGTGATTTAAAGGGCTGATGACACGCCCCTCGGTAGGTATTAAGATAATGTGGGTGTGTTTAATATCCTACTACACCAAGAACAATTTTCCTGTCACTCGTAATGCACTTATATTCCTTAAATGAACCTGGAGAGAGTTTGCTTGAGGCTCAGTTGAGTCAGTTTATGTGATTGTTACTGGTTGGCTTATACATTATCTTTTTGTTGTTGTGGTCTTTTTCAGCCATACCGACTGATAGCATTATCCTGGAGAATCTCAATGGCTCCTCAGCAATCAGAACAGAGTACACCGGCCATAAGACTAAAGGTAAACACCGCTGCTGAGGCTGTGCCATGTGAATTTACACACTGCTTCTAATCTAATGACAACAGTAACGTATAACTGACCACACTAAGCCCAAAAGTAAAACTTAAATGAATACTACAAATAAAATAGAACACAAGTTCTATTTTATTTTTAACACAAGTTACAACAATAAGCAAGAATGATTTACTTTTGAAGTGCACGTGTCAACCAAGCAATCACCAAGCATTGACTGTGTGTGTGTGTGTGTGTGTGTGTGTGTGTGTGTGTGTGTGTGTGTGTGTGTGTGTACTTGTGTGTGTGTGCGCGTGTGTGTGTGTGTGTGTGTGTGTAGATCTGCAGATGGTGTGTGGCTTCTCTTGTGAGGACCTGGCCAGCATGTTCAAGGAGCTGAAGGGACTGGGTGTGGTGGTCAAAGAGCTGTCCAACGATCTCCGCAAACTGGTAAAACACTGTCTGTCTGTCTGTCTGTCTGTCCTTCTGAGTTTCTCACTTTCTGTATGTATGTGTGTGTGTTTTGTAAACACTGACGACACAGAGGGCCCTGCAATGTTATATGAAGATAGGCATGCCTTCATTCCATATTCATATCTGATATCCGTCTTCCTGTCTGCCCCCCCCCCCCCCCCCCCCCCCCTAATCCCCAGACGGATGAGAACAAGTTGATAAAGAACCGCATCGGAATTCACAGCGGGGTCTGCATTCACAACGGCATTGTGCGCAAGAACAGGGATGAGTGGACCGTTGATGACTGCACTGAGTGTACTTGTCAGGTAATTCACGTGCATGCACAATTGCACACGTTGCAGCCCCTTAAATACACACGTACTGTGCAGTGTTTGCATTTGCAGACCCTTAAATACATCTGCCACTTAATATCTCCTCTATGGTCAATAATTTCTATCACTGGTGGGGATATGTTTTATCCCTGCTTCTGAATTAAGGAGAAATTGGGAAATGAAGTCTGATATATTTGAATTTTATGTTCGATAATATCAGAATTGAACCACATCAACACTAACCCCAACCCTATGTGCGCAGTGCACACACATGCACAAAAAGACAGACACATGCATTAAGTTGCAGACACTCACTCACCGCCCCCCAGCTCCTCCAGCCAGTAATTGCTTGTAGTGTGAATGTCTGGCAGCAAGCCAATGAGGGTTATTGTCGTTTCAAGTGCTAAGTGATTGTCTCATTTCTAGTGTTGCCAAGAGGGACTTGACCAGTGCCACAACAGGATTCTTGCCTATAATTAAGACTTTGGCTCAGATAAGTGGCTAGGATAGAAACGCTTAGGAGAAAAATACCTACAGTATTAATAGGTGTAGTGTAAGGTCCATTTATGTTTTCTTAGTTCCAAAGTGAAAATAACATCCATTATTAGGCTGTTGGCCTTGTTCCCACCTCCCCAGTAGGCAGGTGGATGTCCGCAGGGGTCTCCGTTTGCAGCCAAAATTCCTCCGATTCTGATACAGAGTGGATTTCTTAACGAGTTGGTTACACATGGATTAAGCCTAGTCTCTAGTTTAAAATGGTCCACTAATTGGTTTACACAGTAATCAAAGCTGTGTCGATTGAAATAGTTTCAATGTGCCTCAGTGCCATGCTGAAACAGCAACATCATCCACTCCACTATGGAGTAAACCTATGACATTGCACTGGGTAAATATCCATTATATTTGAGCATATGATCCCTGAACTTTATTTCTGTACTTCTGTAGAATTCCGCTACTGTCTGTCGCAAGATCTCCTGCCCCCTGATCCCCTGTGCCAACGCTACTGTGCCTGATGGAGAGTGTTGTCCTCGCTGTGGAACACGTAAGAACTGCACAGAAAGCATTTATCTCCTCTGTTCTACTCTGAATCTATGTAGCCATATGCAACTTATAACTGCAGATGTGAGTTGGTAGTGGTACTATATTGCTACTGTATGAATGGACCATGTAATCCAGAATTTATATATGTTTCTGAAACAGACGGGCCATTCAAATGCTGCACTATTTACTTTAAGCCATTTGTATGTTATTTACCATAAAACAAAAACTCAGTTATTTCCCTCCCTAGATGTATATGTTTCTACCACAGAGAAAACCATGTTAATTTTAGTGATGATTTAACTGCAATAACATCCCGGTAATATGTTTATGGAACATTGGCGCTTTGTGCCCTGAAACATCTTTGAATCTTCAAGTTGTAATGGCTGCAATTGGCCAAATTGGTTAAAGTGAGATGGAAAATCGGTTGGCTGTTTTTAGTGAAGCCATCTTCCACGCAAGGAGAAGTGACATGTTCCACATACCTATGTGGGCTGGGCCGCGGCGGTTCCCAAAAAAACTAAATAAACAACGAGAGCCGCATTCATCGCTACCTTGGTGCCTTGTTGAAGTCATTACATTGCCCCGGGGCCATGTTTGCAAAATGTGTTTCCTCTTTCGGAAAACGTAAGTCAGTGGGACATCCCTGTGTGTTGTGAGGACAGTGGCTCTCTCTATTTCTTCACTGGCTCTCTCAACACATTGGTCTCTGCCCTTCCTCTCAACAGTGAACCCTCTCTCTGTCCCAGAGACCCAGCTAAATACACACCATTAGCCCTCTGCTTTAAGAGCTTTTCCCTCCTCATTTAGGGCTTTCGGGGAGGAGGTGGGGGGGGGGCGTTCATTCCCTTGCTGAAATAGCTCTTTTATTGTCTCTCTCTCTCTCGTTCTCTCCGTTAGCGAGTGACTATGCAGAGGACGGCTGGTCCCCCTGGTCTGAATGGACCCATTGTTCCGTATCATGTGGGCGGGGCATCCAGCAGCGCGGGCGCTCCTGCGACCGCATCAACAACAACTGCGAGGGCACCTCTGTGCAGACCCGCGACTGCTACCTCCAGGAGTGCGACAAGCGCTGTGAGTTAAAACATGCGAACCCCACTCACATCCACGATGCAGTCACTGCCGTTACTGAATTTGACCTCACTTTGCACTAGCCCTTCCAGACCGGTCTGTTCCCTCTTGACTCCTAATCTCTGACCTTCGACCTGTTTTTGTGACCTCCAGTCAAGCAAGACGGCAGCTGGAGCCACTGGTCGCCATGGTCGTCCTGCTCGGTCACCTGCGGCGCCGGCGTCATCACCCGTATCCGCCTCTGTAACTCCCCCACCCCCCAGCTGGGAGGCAAGGACTGCGAGGGAGAGGGCCGGCAGACTGAGAAGTGCCAGAAATCTCCATGCCCCAGTAGGACCCCCTATTGATTTAATTTAACTCAGTGATGATAACTGTGTTATTTTAACTCGGAGAGTGAACAAATGGAGTCATCCATTTGTACACTCTTGGAGGTACAGACCTGTAAGAGTCCATTTGGTTTCCAACTATCAATCATTTAGCTGGGAACTCCCTGGAACCTGTTGAGAACTACTGATTTAACTTATTTACACTAGTTTATATTCCTGGGTTGCCCAACCAGCTGCATTCACATGTTCAGCATAACAAATTATCATGTCATATCTTCCTCAGTCAATGGCAACTGGGGACCATGGTCACCGTGGGATACCTGCACAGTCACCTGTGGAGGTGGGGTCCAGGCACGTAAACGTCTGTGCAATGACCCTGGTCCCAAATACGGTGGCAAAGAGTGTATTGGTGATGCCAAGGACACCCAGGTCTGCAATAAGAAAAGCTGTCCCATCGGTGAGTCAGTGTCACTGTAATCTCACTTTGTATCATTCATGAGAGTCTTAAGTAGATCTATATCTTTCCCGAGAGTCTTTGGTAGATCATATGACATTCAGGATGCATCAATATTCTTGTGTTCAGACGGGTGTCTGTCCAATCCGTGCTTTGCTGGAGCCAAGTGCACCAGCTTACCCGATGGTTCTTGGAAGTGTGGGAAGTGTCCGGCCGGCTATACCGGCAATGGCATCAAATGCAAGGACATTGATGAGGTGAGATTTATTACACTTACAATTATTTGTTAGTGTAACTGTAAGTGTATTTGTCCCCCTTCGTTATTTATTTATTTATTTATTCATCCATCTATCACTTTGTGACAATGCAATCTATGGTTTCTAAACACAAAAACAGTGCAAAGAGGTCCCTGACGCTTGCTTTGAGTTCAATGGTGTTCACCGCTGTGAGAACACCATCCCTGGTTACAACTGCCTGCCCTGCCCGCCACGTTACTCTGGATCCCAGCCCTTCAGCAAGGGAGTAGAGGAAGCTGCTGCTAAGAAACAGGCATGTACTCGTCCGTCTGTCTGTCTGTCTGTCTGTCTGTCTGGTCTATGGAGCCGTCTGTCCATCAATTAAATTGATTAGTCTGATCAACCACTTAAGTCCTATTATACAGGCAAAAATAGCTTATTTAAAAAATAAGAATCGTTCAATTAACGTACTGAAGGTAAAAGTAATTGTGATGCTAATTTGACATACAAAAACTAATAGAATACGCACATCACTTAGTAGAGGTGCTGGGCTCAAAAGAAAAAGAGAAAAGAACCATCTCATCTGCTCCAAAAGCTATATACTTAACTTTACTGACGACGTTTCGAGCGAAGGCTCTTCATCTGGTCAAACTCGAGATGTGAGTGATCCACCCATTTAAATAGACACCCACGGGTCACGTTACTAGTCAGTGGGTGGAACCAACACAACATGGTTATCAAATCAACTAATCAAATATCACTATATACAGTGTTTCACATTTTACAAATCCACAACAGTGGAAAAAGCATAAATGGACATCATGATTAATAGAATCTATATAAAATAATGATTCACATAATCAGGTATTATTACTTATAATACATTTGAACTCACATCGCCCAAGCCTATAGTTTATGCAATGGTGGACAGATATAAACCTGACATAGTGCCCAACACACTCCTTCATTTTGATCGGGTACTTCTCGGAGCCGAGAACAGAATGCTCTGGACCTGAACCCTCCGTGAACAATCCTTCACCTCATCTTCCAGGTGTGTACGCCCCGCAACCCATGCCTGGACGGAAGCCACGACTGCAACAAGAACGCCCGCTGTAACTACCTGGGGCACTTCGCTGACCCAATGTTCCGCTGCGAGTGCAAGCCTGGCTATGCCGGGAATGGACACATCTGTGGGGAAGACACTGACCTGGACGGATGGCCTAACGCGGACCTGGTGTGTGTGGAGAACGCCACCTACCACTGCAAGAAGGTAGCTTACCAATGGTGAATTTACTCAAGTATCGTACTTCAGTACAATGTTGAGGTACCTTTACTTTACTTGTGTGTTTCGACTTTTCGATACTTTAAACGTAAATGCCACTACATCTCAGAGGCAAATATTGCACTTTTTACTCCACTACAATTATTAGATAGTTGCAAGAATTCAAGGTAGATATTGTAGTTATAGTGGCAGTGGTCTAAAGTACCGTAACTATGTAGTTAGGGTTATGGCGAGGTTTTCGCACCAGAGCATTTTAGGTCTGAGTTAAGTCTAGGAGAGTCAGACAGAGACAGACTTTGTTTTACTTAAGGTTCAGCCAGCAGGCCAAAGCTGTCATTGAGGGTTAATGGTTCAATGCGCTTTACAGAATATAAATGATATATGTCTGTTATAATGTCTGACTGTGACACGTTACATCTAACCTGGTGTTTTCCTCTACTCCAGGACAACTGCCCCAACCTCCCCAACTCAGGTCAGGAAGACTATGACAAGGACGGCATTGGAGACGCTTGTGATGATGACGATGACAACGATGGCATCCCTGATGACAGGGTAAGCAGCTATTGAATAGTGATGATAAAGGTTGGGCTTAGTTATTGTGTGTGTGTGTGTGTGTGTGTGTGTGTGCGTGTGCGTGTGCGTGTGCGTGTGTGTGTGTGTGTGTGTGTGCGTGTGCGTGTGCGTGTGCGTGTGCGTGTGTGTGTGTGTGTGTGTTTTCCTAGCGGGTAATAAGCCAGGAATTTCATTTCATATATTCATCATTCATGACATGTCACATAAAAGTGTGTGTGTGTGTGTGTGTGTGTGTGGGGGGGGGGGGGGGGTGATGCAGCAGGAAAGTGAATGTTTCTCCCTTGGTCTGAGCCAAACCTCAAATTCCAGCACAGAGGTAAAACTCTGAAGGAGCCACAGTGTGTCCTGCTAATCCAACCGTTAGATTTGGGCCCTGGGGGTGGTTTGTGTGAGGGGATTGGGGGACTAAATATGAAGCAACCCTTTCATCGCCATTCTCCCCCTCCCAGCTGTAAATTTAGAGCTACAGCGAGTGACGCGCACCGAATCAGAACATTTGCATCTGGTGTGATTCCAACCACATGAACCACTGCGGCCCTATTCTGAGGCGTACATTCGGCAGAAATAGCCATTCTACAAGCTTGCAACGTATCAGACCAAGTACAGAGTTGAGTTTGAAAGTATATAGAGGGTTTTAGATGTTAGGGGCCAGAAAGTGTGAAAGTGCACGTCCGTTCTCTCCATCAGCCATCTGCCTCGTTCCCCGTCACTGTCCAAACAAAACGACTTAACCTCGCTATCGCTTATATCACCTGTGTCCCTCCAAAACAGGACAACTGCCCGTTCATCTACAACCCCCGACAGTACGACTACGACCGTGACGATGTGGGCGACCGCTGCGACAACTGCCCCTACAACAGCAACCCCGATCAGACAGACACGGACAACAACGGAGAGGGAGACGCCTGCGCTGTGGACATTGATGGAGACGGTGAGGATGATGTCTGTCTGTTGGCAAGGTTGATTTGCTGGGAGCCGGGAGGGGGGGGGGGGGGGGGGGGGGGTTCATGCCTCTGCTTTTGATACATTTTATGTTATCTCCCTGCTTCTGGTCAGACTGGATTAATTACATGTATTTCCGTTTCCGTATTTATTAATCACAAATTGCTGGTTGATGGTTATTTTTGCTATTTGTATATAGAGCTTAAGTGTTATTTATTTTGTACAAATCACTCTCTGTTGGAACCAGTGTTGTAACAATGTATAACACCAAAAGATTTTCAAAAGCTGAATAACTTTTTCCGTATGACCTACTTTATCTACTTTACCTACAGTAGTAGATACCTAGTCAAATCAGACATAGAAAATAATTGCTGCATATCATTCGATCTGACTCTGGAACTAATATGAGTAAAAAAACCAAAAACTTAATCTAAAATATATTACAAACTGAGACAGAAATACAGTATGTGGCAGTGGCCATCTGAGAATGGGAAGGTTCCCGGATTGGCCATAACTGCTTCCGATGAGCAGGTGGTGCCTTGCATGGTTGCTTTTGTTGTCAGTGTGTGAATGGGTGACTGTTACGCTTTGTAAATCACACTGAAAACCTCACAAAATAATTATATAAACATTGAAGCTATAATAATAGTGGGTGGAACCACTGTGTCTGTTTTAACATAAATGCTATATTTATCCGTCAGGCATTCTGAATGAAAAGGACAACTGTCCATATGTGTACAACATTGACCAGAGGGACACAGACCTGGACGGGGTTGGAGATATGTGTGATAACTGCCCCCTGGAACATAATCCTGACCAGGTGTGTACACACACACACACACACAGGCTCACACACACACACACACACACAAACACACACACACACACACACACACAGTTCTGTTTCATTCCAGTTCACCCGCCGACTACAATCCCTCTGCCTTTCTCTATAGCTCAGCATCTCTCTCTTTTTCAGCTGAAAGGGAGCCTTAAGCCCGATTCATACTTCGTCGTATGACAGCGCAGCAAAAATAGCCGACCCACAAGCTCACAACACGTCACATCTGCAACACTTTGTGAGCTTGTAGGTCTGGTATTTTTTCCGTGCGACAGAGCATAAATTAAGCAAGCCGTCTAGGCTTTAGCGTGCTACGTGGAAGGGGGGCGCAAATCCCATGCGAAGCCCAAGGGCACATCAGTTCAATAAGGCGTGCTAGGGGCCGGGGGACCTTGTCAATGGCCCAATGACGTTAGTTGATGTTGCCAGAGTGCATAATCTGACAAAAGAATAAAATGTCCACCACATGAATATGGTAAATTGCTGTGGAAAATGATGACCGTGTGCTGTGTGCATGTTCCATCAGCAAACTATGGCCTGGCCCAGTCCACCTGTGCCATGGTACACTGAAGAGTAGGAATGCTGGAACAGTAGACCTCTGTAGTGGGTGTAGTTTCCACACATTTTCAAAGGGTTTTGTTCTTTTAAAAGTACATGTGTGAAATATCTTGTCCAAATGTTTTGGCCCTTTAAAGACAATGCCCCTCGCAACACCCTCATTTCTTCCCTCCATCACTTAACCCCAGCTGCATGACACCGTGTGTGTGTGTGTGTGTGTGTGTGTGTGTGTGTGTGTGTGTGTGTGTGTGTGTGTGTGTGTAGTTCTGCTTACTACAAGTATGCAGAGCAGGGAGTCGTGTGGTGGGAATCGTGTGGTGGTGTCAACAGATGCAACATACTTTGGAAAAACTGTCAGCTTTAGAAAAGAGAAATAATTGGAAGGCCTAAGAACTGACCCAAAATGAAAGCAGGAAGAGGAGAGGAGTTGAAAGAGAACAGCATGTTGAAAATCACAGCGGTGTAATGAACTGTGAAATTTAATCACATGAATCCTACCATCCTTATTCAGGGGGAACAATTGCAGAAAAGTGTGAAGTCAAGTGAGGGCACCTCGTAATGTTTGTTAAAGGTGCTGTAAAAAATACATTTAAAAGTCCATAGACTTGGCTGACGTGACTTCACGTTTAGTGCTCTAAACAAACATTAAAAGTCCATAAACTTGGCTGCCATATGACATCACTTCAAAAGCCAGACGTTGCTCAAAAAGCATCTGTGACATAATTAATCTCAAGGAGGAAAAAAAAGAGCAGGGAAATACAGAGCCGACCCCAGATTGACTAATAGTTCACTAAGCATAATAAGAGTACTAAGAGAGTTGGAGTGGTTAATCACCAATGCCAAAGTAACTAACTGATCTCTCCTCTACTCCCATCATCTCAGGTGGATTCAGACGACGACCGCGTGGGAGACAAGTGTGACAGCAACCAGGACATCGACGAGGACGGACACCAGAACAACCTGGACAACTGCCCCTACATCCCCAACGCCAACCAGGCTGACCACGACAAGGACGGCAAGGGAGACGCTTGTGACCACGATGACGATAACGACGGCATCCCCGATGACAAGGACAACTGCAGGCTCGCCCACAACCCTGACCAGCTGGACTCCGATGGTGAGTTGGAGTTAAGCTATTGTTGACCGACGAGACTCAGCAGGAGACGCCACTGGTCAACAAATCATTGGAATGCGACAAAAACATCAAGTGAAGGCTTCATGGGGTGTGTAATTGATAGAAAATGTCGTTTTTTGGGTGAACTACTCCTTTAAGTATATTAAGTATTTATGTTTAGTACATCGATTAGAGTAAATTGGACACCTCCTCAACGCTTAGGATAACAGCGCAGAGAATATATTGAATGAATATACTACTGTAATTATGTAACTTTTACAGGTGACGGCCGTGGAGATGCTTGCAAAGATGACTTCGACCAAGACAACGTGCCAGACATCTACGACGTGTGTCCGGAGAACTACGACATCAGCGAGACAGACTTCCGCAAGTTCCAGATGGTACCGCTGGACCCCAAAGGCACCTCCCAAATCGACCCCAACTGGGTGGTTCGCCACCAGGGCAAAGAGCTGGTCCAGACTGTCAACTGTGACCCTGGCATCGCCGTTGGTAAGGCCGATTCTACACAACCTTTTCATGTCAAGCACCACTGAAATTATATGTATTTGACCGCAGATCCCCATCTCATAATATTAATTGCACAAAATGTTCACAATTTTTCAAAAATAGCAGACAGACAAGCTCATAGCGTGCCACTTTGTGCCACACTATGAGCTTGTCAAAGTATAAAATAATAGTTAAAGTGGTTAAAATCTAAAAGACACAGATGCATTCCCAGTTTTAGTCAGTGGATAAACTGAGCGATTGATTCTCCAATCAATATATCATTACTTTGCATTATACAGTCAACATTCCCTAATCAGACGATACTAGTGTATTACAATTTACACCAATTCACCCAAAACAAGTTGACTGACAAATCATGAACACATTCAGAAAGGATGCAAAAAGTAGCACATATGACGTCCATTTCAGGGTATAACTGCCAACTGGTATAACTAGCTCTCAATTATGACGTAATAAAGATGTGGATTAAAGGACCCAATGCCAGGGTGTAATTGGTTTTCGATGGTGACGTAATGACGATATGTTTTAGTGTCGGGAGGATTAAAGGTAATGGCCCTATGGTATGTAATCTGACATCACTGCCATATCAAGCACAAGTAGTCATTACGTCATACGCTGGCACAGCGCATACACATCAAACGGCGACATACGCATCTGTTTGAAGCACTGTACGAAAACTATTACTTAAGTAATGAAACAAAACAGTGTCATTTTCTCACCACTGTTGGTTCTCTCTCACCAGGTTACGACGAGTTCAACGCAGTGGACTTCAGTGGCACCTTTTTCATCAACACTGAGCGAGACGACGACTACGCTGGCTTTGTGTTCGGCTACCAGTCCAGCTCTAGGTTCTACGTGGTCATGTGGAAGCAGATCACTCAGACCTACTGGTCCAACAAGCCCACCAAGGCACAGGGTTACTCGGGCCTGTCCATCAAGGTGGTAAACTCCACTACTGGCCCAGGAGAGCACCTCAGGAATGCTCTGTGGCACACAGGCAATACCCCAGGACAGGTAAGACATGGCGTCAGTCGTCAGATGGGTGGAACGGGTAATCTGGCACGGGTACAACGGGTATTGCATAGCCGGGTGGGGCATGGATCTCGAACTTATGTGCTCTACAGTCGGGCACCAGTCTATAAACTATATATATATATATATATATTTTTTTTTTCTTCTTCTGATTCACAGTGTGATGGTGTTCTGTTTTTGTTGTCTACTTTCTTAGGTGCGCACTCTCTGGCACGACCCGAAGAATGTTGGATGGAAAGACTTCACCGCCTACAGATGGCACCTAATCCACAGACCGAGAACTGGACATATTAGGTGAGCTAGAGGCTAGCGCTGGTCCCATGTAGTTGGGGGAAACAAAGATTATGAGAGATCCGAAAGATTTCTTCAAACTGCATTATTCAAGTCGTTATGTGATTCCGTGTAATTTCACACAACATGTAATGTGCTTTACTTCTACAGAGTTGTGATGTATGAGGGTAAGAAGATCATGGCAGACACTGGTAGCATCTATGACAAGACATACGCCGGTGGGCGACTAGGCCTTTTTGTCTTCTCACAAGAAATGGTATACTTCTCTGACCTCAAGTATGAATGCAGAGGTAAGGATTATAGGTTTATATTGATATTGTGCTACATTTATCATGTATAATTTGGTGAACAAAAACAACATGCTCATTATACTGGACATTAAATACTCAATAAAATGGCAATCAAATAGATCATGATTAAAAAAATACTTTTACTAATAATATTTTTTTCTTCACAGATGCATAAACGCGCTGCACAGGAAGCTCTGAGGAATGCACCTTTCTGTATAAAGTATGAACTCGAGGTATTCCAATGTAAAGGCCAGGGACCGATTTATCTCCGTAACTCTTTCTTCTGCGAGCACGCACACACACACGGATGGAGCTAATGGGCACGTGTGGTCAGCCTCAGGGTAACTTGAAGCTGGTTGGAGTGCAGCACCAACCGGCTGACTGCCAGTTGAGGATCAGAGCCCCCCCCCCCCCCCCTCACCTGCCACCCTTCTCCCTGACCCTGCCATCTACAGAGAGAAGGGGAAGCTAGGGAAACAAATGGACCTTATTGCCCTGTTGCTTTGCACGAGCAGGGAGACCCAACATCTCTGTCCCCAAGCAGGGAGACCCAACACCTCTGTCCCCGAGCAGGGAGACCCAACACCTCTGTCCCCATGCAGCTCTCCTCACTCTGAAAGACCTCGTTCATCGCTGCACGGGAGCAGCTCCCCATAGAGGACTATGCACTTGCAAGCCTTTACATCTCTCTCTCTCTCTCTCTCTCTCTCTCTCTCTCTCTGTGGAACTCAGTGCCTCTCTTCCTTCCTCTCTTCCCATCATAACCTCTCTCTCTCTCCTTCAGAACTCAGTGCCTCTCTCTCTCTCTCTCTGTCTCTCCTCAGTGCCTCTCTCTGTCGCTCCTCTGTGCCTCTCTTACTCTCTGGATGGACGTCCCAAAGAAAAGACTGGTGAATTGATTCCTTTCGCTTTAAAAATCTACCAGGATGTAGATTCCAGAATGACGCAGCACTGAGGCGTCGGAGGATGAAGAAAGCAATAAGACATTTGTTTAGGTAGATTCCAGAATGACGCAGCACTGAGGCGTCGGAGGATGAAGAAAGCAATAAGACATTTGTTTATTTCTTTCTGTCACAGACACTTTTTTTCCTTTTTTTAAGAACCCATTAGGAGTGAGCAAGAATTGGAGGGAACATTATGTTGCGTATGTTTGTGAGTATGTGTGTATGTGGAAGAATGGTTATAAATGTAACATGAAACCTGCTTGCTTTGACCCATCAGGGCAAGAATAGATAGAGAAGAGTTTGCGGAGAATTATTAAAGTAACATGGAAATTTGCTTTTAAGTGTTTTTTAAAACATACCGGGCTTTCATTATCACTGGCTTTGTGGCAGATATTAGAATGATCTATGTTGGTTGACTGAACAGTATTCTCAGGGTGAGATGGAAATAACCATCTTAGCATATCAAACAAAGAAAAAACATGGCGGTACCATGCAAATGTTTAACAAGACAGACATGGAGCCGGTTATATTGAGGCCTCTGAAACACTCCCCCCGACTCAGACATCAAATAAGGGGAATCTCCCTCAGCTCATGAGGCTTTGAATTTGAAAATATGTAAATAAATGTAATTTATTAACTCTTGCCTACAATGTAGGCAGCAAAATAAATTTGAATACTTAATTAAAAAAAAGTGAGACTCCCCCAAAACCTCATGTTGAACAGTGACCCAAATTCAGGTACAGTCAGCCATAATGGTGTCATAAATAAGAAGCACGCTCTGGACAATGTCTACCGTTATCATATCATTCTCTACAAATTAGGTGATTCTTAAGGTAGGTCTACTTAGTGTAATACGTATGTGACCTGTGTGCCTTTTCTTCAGAGAGAGATAAAAAACAAAGGATACTTATGATGTACAAATATTACCTCATTGCTGTTATATAATTCGATCAAACAAAACAAAAAGTACTTTTATTCATTAGCTTTCAAAATGATTGACATCTTACTGCTACTGTAACATGAGCTGTAAATAGTATTATGATTCTTTTAAAACCCCCACTTCCTACCCCATGACCCACCCCAGTGGAAAATACAATGGGAGAGTTTTTTACAGTATATATATAAATGATTTGTGCTATATTATGTATGTCCAATGCTCTTTTTCGCAGATAAATTATTGTTCTGTTTTGTCCTTGCTGTGTTGTGAGAGGTTGATTTGTGTGTATGAGTGTGTAGATAAATGCTATTTAAATAATTTATCGGGATCCGTCGCCAAATTAAGGGGGCGTGTCCATCTGTATAAACGGTTTGCACACTGACGTGAGGATGTTCTGTTCTTTATCGTTTTTACGTTTTTGTTATTGTGTATCATTGTCACCATTATTTTTGTACAATTAGTGTTGCTTGTTTGTAAACATTTTGTACAATGCAAAATGCTGTTTTTATCCATAGCAATTATTTTGTTACGTACTTCCAGAACAATAAATAGTTCTTAAAAGTCAATGCTTGCGCACATTTTACATCTTCAAATGGATAAGATTGTAATACTTTGACTGGCTAGTAAGTTATAGTTTATCCATCCGAGTTGTCAAGGGACATTTTTCTTATGAGGAAAACTTGGCAATGAAACTATAGATGAATCCACGGAGGGGTGCCCTGGGCGCGGCCATAGCTGCGGTGTACCATTAAGTGCTGCGTTACACCGCAGCACTGATTAGCTACACCTGGCCTACAGGGCACTGCTCCGTGGATTAGTCTATAGACATTAGACAACAGCATCATATTGATTAGCTACAGATGTGCTGATGCAAGCATGTCTTGCATTAAAATCCCTAAGTGATAGCTGACTTTTACACCACACTCTTCTTGCAGCTGACATGTGCAGTATGAACGTATAATAACTAAGTTAACCACTTTTAACCTGATGTCCCTATTTTTGGCATGTCATTATAGGCTAAACATTTGACATTTATTTATTTTTTATTTCACCCCCAAAAACTCCGATCTACAAGCTCACAACATGGCACGATGGGACACATCGTGAGCTTGCAGATACGCTATTTCCACTGCATGAAATATGGCATACCGGTAAGTGGTTAAAATTCGTCTGACAGGTTAGAGATACAAATGGGGGAAATGCATACAGGCCGTGACCACTGCTAAAGGCACACATGGCCTGTGATGTGGGCCACGTGAGGAATGTGGCACTGCACTCTCTTCCACAGCTTGATGTTTCCGAACTCACTGTGATCCTGGGCAGACCTTTGAGTGCACGGGTTAAAGAACACCGAGAGCAAATAGTAGGCAGACACAAAGCTTGACATTGACAGGCAGGCTTTGGGCCATGTACGGGAGTGAAGTAATTCAGTTGTCAAGATCGATATACTTAGACAAGCCCTTAATCATACACCTACAGCTACTGCATGGTGATATCCAGATCAAGAATATGCAGTGACATTTCAGTCAAAAGTCCCGAAGTCCTGACGTTGTTCATTCCTGGATCACGGAATTTCTCTATGGAGAATAACATTGGGTCATCTTAGAATTGTCTCAAATAAGAATTGTGAAAAATAAACAAATTGTCCCGGTCAGTCGCTCATATTTAATACAGTCAGTTTCTGGCAAAAAATTATAATTTTGGCGGCAGTAACGTTAGCGTTTGCGTCAGTTGCTTCATATCCATACGAGTCAAAACACATTGGTTTATTTATGGAGCACAGTTCTTATATGACGTGATATTAAACACGTTTATGGGAATTCAGAAGGGGGGGGGGGGGGGGGACGTGACCCAGGTAGGATGCATAAATTGGTGCTCTGTACTATCTATTTTAACTAGGGCAGCAACGATTAACACAAAAACTGCTCATGATGGAGCGTTCCGCCAATTCAATTCCAACTGTCAACTGCTCCTGGCGGAACGCTCCGTCAAATAAGCCAGGTGGTGAGGGAGGGATAGCACTAGTGACTCAAACGGACTGTGGCGCTGCCTATCAGTGGGGTCAGGTGGAGTTGAACGAAGAGGAGCAGTGTATTTCTCTACATGCTATGTCCTCTCGATGGCACTCCTTGCTGGCAGGGGAGCCAGAAGACCTCTCGATGTCGCTCCTCGCTGGCAGGGGAGCCAGAAGGGATCATCAGGAGTAAGCATTAACACACCAGTAAGACGCCTGAGCCCTAAAGGGCGAGGTTGCGTGCACGCATCCTCCTAGGTGACAGCAGACTGCTGGGCGAGCGCCAACATATGGAATGAATTCTGTACTGGCCATATATGGAGCGTGTCTTGAGTGTACATGGTTTGATGTGGTCAGATCAACATATGGAATGTCAGCTCCATAAGATCGAAGGGTGGCAGCGTCATGACCATATGGTCATGATCATATATTGTCATGCATGGGGTGACCAACCAACCAAACAACTGACTGACGGGAAATGTGACCTGCGGTAGCAATAAGTGTGTGTGGAATCTGAGAACTGGCATAACGACTAAATTGGCAGATGGAGAAAAAATAATTGGCAACTAGTAAAAGACACTTTAGTAGACACCATTGACATGAAAGTTCTTGCATGAGAGAACAGAGTCCATGTTTCTTTCTTTTCTCTTTGCCAATGTTTTAAGCAGGTCCTGCAGGGCTCCAAACCTTCCAAATCACAAGCTCCAACCATCACAACTCACCCCGGAGTAGTAATGACAGACCAAAGTGGAGGACCCGTCCAATTATCACCACTACCTTTAATGGGCCAGGAAATAGTGTGTTAGCAAGTCATTCACTGCAAAGGAAATCAAAACGACCCGTGAATTGTAGTGAGTCAGTGACTATAAGGCAAAGTGTTCAAGAATGGAACAAAGGCCATCCACCCCCTAGACTTACAACGCCTTTACAGTATATTTAGTTACTGTAATCCACCCCTGGAAGTGGGTAAAGTGCACTCCCATTCCAGGACCCACTGCCGCAAGACCTCAGACCCAAAACATTGCATTTGGTCTAGTCTCATTTCGTCTCTCAACACCTTTGTACTACTTTGTTGATGTTTATTGAAGTGTTATAGTCCTACATTAAGATGTGGAAGACCCCCCACAGAATCCTATTTCATCCCCCAGCTACCGCAGAGCTCTATAAGCACTTGAATGCTATGGGTTGGAAGAATCGCCTTCTATAGTTCTACAGAGACCACCTGTGCATACAGTATTTGAGACTCAAAGAGGCATAGAAAAACATTTTTATGAACAATAAAGGCTTAGAGAGTCTCAGTGAAAATATAGGGCTGGAATGTGGTTTAAGACCAGGAATTTTCTTTTCATTATGGTATTAATGGTGCGTGCGTGTGTGCATGCGTGGTGGGGGCATCTCAATAACCGAGTGATGAAAACCTACATTCAGTACTTGTTCTAAGTCTGTATTAGTGCGCAAGCATGACATTAACAACAATTCCCGGCTGCAGCCCACATATTGCATTACCCCCCCCCCCCCCCCACACACACACACACACACACACACACACACACACACACACAGCTCATCTCCAAGCTCATAGCGTGTTTGTGCTTGGAGATCCACTATGTTTGGAAAAGGATAATGATAATTTTGAATGTCCAAAATAGGAATGTTGAAAGTGGTTGAACTGGCAATTGATCCCCCTGGCGCCCTCTAGGAGGGGGGGCACATTGAAAACCACTGAGTGCTAGAACAGGTAGCTTACCTTCTAGGGTTCAACTTTCAGATTTAATCCCAGGGTTACCGCACTGGGATAAACCATTCTACCAGCATAACTATTAGCACTGTGTTGAATGGCAATACTGAAACAAAGACATGTTTCTGTTGATTATGTCAGTGTTTGTGACATAACGGCCCCAGCATGGATGCTGTTCTGCTACTGTCCTGCCCCTTAGGGGCCCATAAAATAATTCCCCACGCAGAACAATAAGGTTTCTGTGATTGTTGGCATTCGCAGTGAGATTCCAGACTAGGAAGAGGCATGAACTCTGAACCGGGGGCACCGAGTGCACCTGGTGAACTCCAAACAGGAATGTTGATGTTCTAAGGGGAAAATGGTGACTTTGGACACGAATGATGATGGGAAGGGGGAGAACGTTGGAAACATAATTAGGAAAATATTTATCATGATGTTTACACTTCACCACGTTCAACCTGGCATCCCTATTTTGGGCATTTGTGGCATTTTCCCCCATTTTTAACAATTTGTTTACATAGTTTTTTCTAAAGAGAGCGAAAATAAACAATCTACAAGCTCACAATTGAATTGCATCACAATGAATTGTGAATTGTTTTCCTAATACAAGAGTATACTGTAGGCCCTACAGTATACTCTTGTATTAGAAATAGAAAAATAAATAGAAAAATAAGGGCTTTTAGTGGCTGTTATTTTATCTAACGTTGTGTGCGTATAGATCAATGTATACCTCGATTTATACTTTGATGTATGATGAAATATAAATGGGACTTTATCTTGTGTGTGTGTGTGTGTGCGCATGTGTGCGTGCGTGCACACAGTGTTGTGATACTGTGTTGAGGTAGAGGCAGATGTTTGTCATACATGTTTACTCGCCTCTTCAACTCTCCAACATTGGCTTGGCGTGCTACTTCTCTGTCCTTTACTACCGTTTGTTTTTCTCCAGACATCCCCTGGCTGAAATCCTGAGCGTTAATGTAACTCCAAAGAGTTGACAAATGGCACCAAATGGACCTGTAACTGAGATTTTACTGTGCGGACACTGAGGCAGAGAATGTTCCAAAACATCTCAGAAGAACCCTGCTGGCAGCTGTAGTGTGTGTCTGTGTGACAAGGGTTCCATTATGGATGGAACTCCATTTCTGTTGTTGTTCCTCTTTACTGCTTTGAGACGAGCGCCAATGCCTGCTTTTGCTCCAAGTTTAAAATAAAAATAAAATAAAATAATAAATGAACATGCCGTCTGCTTGACTTTCAAGTGCAGTTCTTCCATTATTCAGGTGGTGGAACACATTGGAATTTAATATTTCTCCAAGCATAGCCAGTTATCGAAAATCTCAAAAAGCAAAGCAGACCATAAAATCCTCAGTCATTTATGTATCCAGTTGAAAGAGTGTACAAATGTAAGCAAATAGACCATTACCAGGCCATTTGCTTTGCAATGAGTTATACTTTGAAAATGGCAATGGGTTTTCTACAGTAAGTTTAGAGTGTACTGTAGAAAACCCATTGCCATTTTCAAAGTAGAACTCATTGCATTTAGTAGTGGTGGAATGTAATTTGACGCAGTCTATTCTATGTCAAATTAACTACAGTACATCAAGTTCAGGTTTCCTACTGTAAGTGTATTAAATGTGTATTAAAGGTCAGGTTATGTTTTGTATTAATGAACAGTATAGAGATGTGAAGCCCATGACCCAGACCCCTAGTTTGGGATGGCTCAGGGTTAAGCAAATATAATGATGAATTAAATACAATCACAATGGAAGGTCGCCTGAACCTTTTTGTGTTTAGCCTTACTGTACTACGTACTGTTTACATTTCTGACTAATAAATAAATAAAATAAATGAAATCTAATATACTGTATAGATTAACTGGTTAGGGGTGACTTAGGGTGATCAAGCTAATCGTTGCACACAGCTAGGATACATCAGACATGTGTCTTCTTATTTCCTTGTGAGTAACTATACAGTTACAACTAAAGGCATGGCAAGCAGTGTTGGTAGTAAAGAACTTTGTTCTAACTTCTAAGAACCTTGTCTGTCATCTGTCCTATCATTGAGCTTGTCTCATTGTAACAAGCTGTTTGCATTGTGGCTCTGCAGAGTAGACACATGAGCTCACAGTGGTGTGTGATGTCCTGTGACATCCCCCTCTCACTATCACATGTTCTGCCTCTCTCCATTAGCCACAGTGGTGTGTGTGATGTCCTGTGACATCCCCCTCTCACTATCACATGTTCTGCCTCTCTCCATTAACCACAGTGGTGTGTGATGTCCTGTGACATCCCCCTCTCACTATCACATGTTCTGCCTCTCTCCATTAACACAGTGGTGTGTGATGTCCTGTGACATCCCCCTCTCACTATCACATGTTCTGCCTCTCTCCATTAACCACAGTGGTGTGTGATGTCCTGTGACATCCCCCTCTCACTATCACATGTTCTGCCTCTCTCCATTAACCACAGTGGTGTGTGATGTCCTGTGACATCCCCCTCTCACTATCACATGTTCTGCCTCTCTCCATTAACCACAGTGGTGTGTGATGTCCTGTGACATCCCCCTCTCACTATCACATGTTCTGCCTCTCTCCATTAACCACAGTGGTGTGTGATGTCCTGTGACATCCCCCTCTCACTATCACATGTTCTGCCTCTCTCCATTAACCACAGTGGTGTGTGATGTCCTGTGACATCCCCCTCTCACTATCACATGTTCTGCCTCTCTCCATTAACACAGTGGTGTGTGATGTCCTGTGACATCCCCCTCTCACTATCACATGTTCTGCCTCTCTCCATTAACACAGTGGTGTGTGATGTCCTGTGACATCCCCCTCTCACATGTTCTGCCTCTCTCCATTAACCACAGTGGTGTGTGATGTCCTGTGACATCCCCCTCTCACTATCACATGTTCTGCCTCTCTCCATTAACCACAGTGGTGTGTGATGTCCTGTGACATCCCCCTCTCACTATCACATGTTCTGCCTCTCTCCATTAACCACAGTGGTGTGTGATGTCCTGTGACATCCCCCTCTCACTATCACATGTTCTGCCTCTCTCCATTACCACAGTGGTGTGTGATGTCCTGTGACATCCCCCTCTCACTATCACATGTTCTGCCTCTCTCCATTAACCACTTTCAAACTGGCATCTCTGTTGGGGTGCATACTTAGTTTAGACTAGTCATTGGTTAGACATGGGTTAAGGTTAGGTTATATACAGTACACACACAAACAAATTACAAATCTAAACTTTGCAAACACTTCCAAACACTTTCCAAAATGTTCAGACATCTATCTATAAATGCACAAAAATAGAACACAATGCTAATTTCACAATATCTTGCGACACCAAAGAAGTACAATACAAGATAGGGCTTAACTGGATTCACAGTTAAAAATGAATATATGTAACGTATTGATGGGTATTTTCAGACTTGTTTGTAGATTTGTTGTTTGTGAGTTTACATGTGCCTTCTTCATGCCCTATGTCCTGTATTTTTCTTGTGGCCTGTGCCCTGTGTCCCACTGATTTTAATTCTCCCCTCCATCAGGCGCCCCGGCTGGCAAGGGGGAGGCAGTTTAGAGACCAGGATTACTGCATGTTTTTGTGAGGGTACCTACCCTAGGGGACAAGGGGAGAACATGCAAACTCCACACAGAAAGGCCCTTTCGCCAACCCCGCCTTCGGGTATGGGCACTGATGACGCAGAGGAGGAAACACGCCGCCAGCGCCCCGAGCGGGAATCGAACCCAGGACCTTCTAGCTGTGAGGCGACAGCACTATACCAACTGTGCCACCGTACAGTCCTTTCTGATTAGCATTATTAATTAGGTTAATTATAAATATTCCCATCAAATTTGGTGATAACCAAAATAACCAGGTGAAAGGTGTCCCTATACTAATCTCAATGTAAGGTCAAGGGGTGGTTCTGGGATAATTGGTTACGGGGAAATAAAGGCAAAATATTTAAATGGAGGGATATTCCAAAATCAGAAGTAAAATATGAATCAAATATGAAATCTAAAACGTATGACGATCTCATTTTAGGAATTTCTTTGTGGGTGTAACTGTATGTCCTGATGTATGATGTCACACATAAATCTAAAAAATAAGTTTATGGCACCTTACACATGAGAAGTTATAAATCAGGCTTTATGGTGGCCAAATGATTTCCGAAATATTTACAGGAATTGTCCAAGAATCGGCCTTAAGGAAGCATATTATCATGCTTTCTTCCGTGGCAAACCGCCTGATCACAGCGTGCAAATGTGAACACAGGCCAGCTGTTTCTCCAATTTGCTGCAGGTGTGATTAAGTGTGGGTTACAGTTTCACAATAAACCGGTTAAATATAGCAACCCTTCATCCAACCATACTATTTCTGCCACTGTAAAAACACAGCACTCCACAGACTCAAACAAGGTGATTTAGCTACACCGTAAATATGGTGTCAAATTGCTGGCACGATGCGGTTTGAACAACTCAAGCTTGCGAAGTGAATGCTGTGTATAAACAGTAGAAGGCAGAGGCCAGACACTAATAGTTTGCTATTCATTAACCGTGCTGGCAGCAGATGAGAGAGGGTTGGGGGGAATGAAGGAAGTAGCCATGGCTTTTAATTTCCTGAAGAAGAGAGCACGCCCAGCTACTGCTCTGCAAGCCTCTGTTTACTGAACGTCCTGTAATTCCCAGTCGGTCATCCCTTTTGCCCAAGCTGTGGCCTTGTGTCGAGTTGGAGAGAGGGAGGGAGAGAGAGAGAGAGAGAGAGAGAGAGAGAGAGATTCAACGTTATTATCCCTGCCACAGCTAACGGTACTGTGGCCCCTGCTAGCTATATTAGGGGTATCAGGATCGCCCATAATCCTTCTCACACTCTTGTTATTCCGCCAACCTCACGCCGACCGCTCGGTGCGACGGTTGTTGTATTTTTTATTTAGCTTTACTGAGAATAAGAAATAAGTTTAGGGTTAGGCATAGTTTTATTGGGGTTAAGTTTAGGAATAAGGTTAGGTTTAACCGTTTAAGCATAATTTACATAGGTTGCTTTAGGAATACCAGTCTGAGCAGTTCCACCAAATCTTTTCAACATTGCGTGGAAGTCTGGGACAGTACCAACGTACTTGCAGCCCGGGACAGTGGTGCCACTCTTTAAGAATTGGGACCAGAGGGTGTGTGCCAATTATAGAGGTATCACATTGCTCAGTCCTCCTGGGAAAGTTTACACCAAGGTACTGGAAAGGAGGGTCCTGGTCGTGGATTCCATCCTGTTCGTGGAACAACTGACCAGCTCTTCACTCTCGCAGGGCCCAGGAGTATGCATACCCAGTCTACATGTGTTTTGTAGACAGAGACAAGCTCATTCATTTATCAGGAAACGGCTCAAATGTGTCAGATGGTTTTCCTTTTGTGGCATTTCTCCATTTGTGGCAACAGAAGGAACAGGGAAATATCATATGCTTTGTGCCCCCCTTCCCCTACAAACACACAGTCACACACACACATACAGTAGGTGCAGTTGTAATAATAAAGGAATTAAAATAAAGTCAACTTTTGGAAATATGATCATTTTCGCCTTATGCACAAAATCCGTATCAGATTGGCCCGATCCTGAGGAAAAACATTGATGATCGGGATCAGAGCCACTTTCACTTGTAGTCGAGCAATAACTTACCAGGAGTATAAATACTTTGACTCAAGTGCTGCGGTTAAGTACTTTGTACACTATACTGGAAAACACATGCAGGTGGGTGTTATAGGAGGACACCGAGTACTCTGTTAATGGCCCTGACATTATCTGTCTGAACACACAGCGGGATGAGCGAGTACCTCGCCAGCATTCATCCTCCAGAGAAAAGAGGAAGCTCTGCAGCTCACGAAGCACCCACAACCCACCACCCCCCACTGCCCTCACGTAGGTGAGACATATAAGAGATAGCTGTGACATACACAGATTTCTATACGTGCCTAAACTCTCCTATATGAGCTCGGCCTTCGCGTGAGAGCGGACATGTCAGCGGTTGCGATAGAGACACTGGTATTTCCCTTTTCGTATCACTGTGAGAATGGAGTCTGACACTATCTGATATTTGATTTGACATAATAAGTGATGATGAGCCACATATTCACTATGGAAAAAGAGTCACTGTATTAAGTCATTTAAGTGGGCCATGCAAACAACAGTGGTAATATCTTGGTAGTAAAATAAAGTTAAGGCACATGCACATAACTACAATGTTAACCACTTTAAGCACCATATATTTTGTCATAGTGTCGCACAAAATAGCAATCTACAAGCTCACAATGCTTTTTTTTTTTAGGTTTTTATAAAAGAAAATCAGGATGAAAGTGATAACGTTTGGATACCTTGCTTACCTAACTTGGCTCATATAACCAATAGCTCTAACCTCTGCGTGATACTGACAGGGCTGGGTTTGTGCAGGAGCAGTGAAAACATGTTTACCTCACCCACTGCCGTCCAGGTTTACTTTAGGTAATAAATCACAGTTTCCACTTCACACATATCCATCCTCACACAAGCGGGAGATGCAGGCCTGTGACTCGTGGAAGACAATAAGCTTTGAGACTCTGCTCCCGTCTGCCTTCTAGAGCCTCAGGGATGAAACTTCCCTGGCAGGCAGAGGAAGAGATGGGACATCCTCCGGTTTGTGTCTCCTGCCAGTACCACAACCACGCTTACAGAGCTGCCCAACGTACTGTACAGACTGACGTAGGTTGACGTAGGGCCGTACCAGAGCCGCGACTCCCAGGCAGCTTGTGTAATAAGCCTCCCGGGGGCGTGTGCCAGACTATCTGACAGTCAAGAAAGAGTGGGAGACCTGCCTGGCTACTGGTTGGAGGCTTGCTGAAGGACTGTATGCCAATCTGTCCGCAGGCAACAACAAAAAAGAATAGAGCTGACAGATGCTTTTGTGGAGCCATCCAGTCAAGTTTCTCTCAAAACCCACATATTTGCATATGTACTGTAGAGAATACTTATTTATCATTGTCAACGCATGTGATTTTGTAAATGATTTTTTTTGTGTCGCACATTGTAATGTTTTCAATTATTGTTAATATATGTCTTGGACTCCAGGAATAGCAACTGTTCTTTTCCCGCGCATCGAACAGGGTTCCATATAACATAATAAGCAAATGAACAAATTCACCTGTTATATTTTCATTCTGATTTGACAGTGCAAGAGCGATACCAAAACTAAAATGCCCAATAGCACTCGTACAGCGATCCATTCACCTGCTGATCCAGGATCTGCAACAGGTACTGAATCCCTTTGATAGTGAAGGTCAGGCTTGGTACTACGCGTATCTAATGACAGATCTGTGGTTCCCGGCAACATACCTTCAGCCATGGTGAGAAGGCTCCACTTACTAGCCTCTGCTGAGACTGCCTTCTGTTATTCTCTCTTCGAAGGCATGCAGTACAGGGCTACTTAGTAGGAGGCTTGCTACTCACATTACTGGGTCACTGGCATTATTTTACTGGGCAGCCCACCTGGGACAGTTTCAAGTGTTTTAGTGGCAAATACCTGTCTAAAGGTTTGCAGGATTGAGAAGGGCTGTATCTAGTGTCACTGTCAAGTAATGGTGATGCATGTACAGTAACCGTCGAATAGACGTCTGAGATAGATAACCAACATAGGGAAATGCACCATTTTCAAAGATGACACTTTTGCAAGCTTAGTTATAGGAAGACAGAAGATTGAACCAGCTAAGCAAATGAAATTTAAAATAGCAAATTGTCTATTTTTGCTTCAGAGATTTAGTGTAGAGGGAAAAACGTAGGGGGCCAAATGGTGAAAATGTTTGCATATCTGCTTGTGAAAACTTGCTCCTTTGTTTTACAGCCGGTGGGGCGACGGACTGGGCCGTCGACGGGGGCAATGAGAGAAACGTGAGGGCACGGTGTTGGGTTGCCTCCAAACCCATTCTGTGGCCTCGATCGGTGGCGCGGTACAAAAGGGTCAAAGAAACCAGAGCCAGAGGTTGCACTGCACTTCTGCAGAGAGGAAGAATGGAGTCCTTTCTCCGTCCAGACGCGGCTAACTGTACCGTACACCTCGGGAAAGCACTCAGCACCAGGGGGGGTGGATGGGTTACCCTGATAATGGACACACACACAGGTCCCTCTTCAGCCTCTCCCCCTCCTTTGCTAGAGGCTAGGGAGGGTTTGAGGCTTTTTTGTGTTGGTGTGAATACACCCGCTCGCTGAGTCACTTCAACCAAGCCTGTCCATTTGTCTGGCGGCAGGGCGAGTGGGGAAAGAAGCACCATGCTTGTTTCATTCGACACCGAAGCCTTTTGTGGCAGGCCTGACTCTTGCTTGTTACCAGGGGTTTGTGCTTTCTATGTGGGAGTACGAAGCCTGACACAAATAAAGCACTTTGAGTGGACGCCACCATTGAAGGCCGCCTCATTTGGTGTTCTCTCCCTGTTCTCTAACTCCCACATGTAGACAATGGCGGCGTAGATTGCTTTGAGAGCGAAACTGGCACATCCATTGTTCGGAAAAAGCCCAGGCGAAACCACCGCAGAGCTTTATGACACTCCCACGAGGTACAGTAAACAACAGCCCTTATATCAAAGAAATATGTAAAACAAATCAGCCCAAACAAAAAAATAAGAAGAATTTCATCGCAAGCCCTGTCCCAGCAAGGCAAAAGCCAAGTTTCTTTGTCTAAAAAGACAGAGATTCTCCCCCAGGGAGCTGCCCCGGTGAACCATGGCTCTGATCGATACCAAACACTCTAAGGGAGAAGGAAGGACATCACATTGCTTCAAGGCCTTTGCATGATTTCACTCTGATATCAAAGACACCTGTCCACATTCTTGCCTGCATCTCCTTCACATAAAAGAGAGTTATAGACTCGCCTGGCTTAACAGACCCCCACCCCCCCTCTCTCAATATGCGATGGCACGATTCTGTGGCTTACATAATAGGGAATGTTCGGAATGCCTGTCCATCAAGGTTGATGGACCTCCACCTGCTGAGTGCAGGCACAAGCCGAGCACAATGGCGCTCTTATCAATTCATCTCCAGCTCAAACGTTGCTCTCCGTGAGTTTCTCCCTCGCTCCTATGCCATTGAATGGTGTAGAAACAAGGGAGAAACGTACAGACCGTCTAAAGAGTGTTTATATTTTTATAGTTTTAACCACTTAAACACACTATAAACTAAAGAGTGTTTACATCTCAGACGCTTGCAAATACTTAACCCCTATAGTAAACAGAGTTGGCTCTGTACTTGATCCGCTCTTTTCCCCTCTACATCAAATCTCTATCGCCGAAAATAGCTGCGTTGTCAGCTTGTAGATCTACTATTTCTGCCGAATGTTCACACCCAGAATAGAGTTTTTAAACAAACAAATGTACAACAAATCATTATACATGGTAGTTTCAGGTGTTAGTGTTTTAAGCTCAGAAGAATCTTTTAAGCTCTGCCCCTCTGGCTTTACTTGGTTTGGGTGTGGTGGGAATCCACTCTCATTCTGTCTCCCATTAGTTTCTCTCATGCCTAATTGTTGACAGTGTGTATACATGTTAAATGTATTGCTTATGTTTATAAAGTGTCAACACAGCCACTGAATATGTGTGACTGCCTTTCACGTTTAAATGTGAATACTATATATTTGTATATTGATAATGAATATGTAATGTGCATTATGTGAAAAGTATCTTTCTGTGAGATATGTTGCACTATACACTATTGTTTAGCTATTTTATTATTTTATCTTTCTTTTCTACCATGTGTATCAATGTGAACCGTGAACAAATAACTGAACATTTATGGTCTTTGGAAAATACTGTACGTGATTTCTGCTTCTGATTAGGGCCATACTACATGATAGTACAGAATTTCATTGCAGTAATAAGTTGCAGTACAGTACTGTATGCTGTAAATTAGGTGCAGACTGACTTGCAGAAGGATCAGCCCAGTAGTATACAGTACAGTGAATGGTTGGACTGTTTATTATTATTATACTACACTACAGTGAGCTCATCTTGTTATGCCTGGCCTAGCCAATGCTTTATGTCCTTTTGCATTAACAGTTTTCGCAGGGATATCAGAGCTGTATTTGTGTGTGTGTGTGTGTGTGTGTGTGTGTGTGTGTGTGTGTGTGTGTGTGTGTGTGTGTGTGTGTGTGTGTATACTGTCAGTAGGCTAGTTTATGTGAAAGCTAAGGAGTTAGAAGAAACTAGAAACCACTCCCTATAAAACTTAAAACACAAGTGTATGTATACGCACATGCACAAATATGCATGCACACACAGTGTCCCACACGCGAGTGGCGAGCAAGAGCGCGAGCGTGTACACACACACACGTAAAAAAAGATGGAATAAACGTTGATCAAAATGTAAAATAAACAAAATCTTCTTCCACCACTGTGCATATTCTAGTGGCAAGGTTATGTTAAGTCAGGGTCAGTGCCAAAGTGTGGACTGAAACTCCTGTGAGACTCTTCTGTGTCCACTGGCCTCCATGCATAACCATGCTGCTGCTTTAAACATCACAATAGTGGCCTCTCCTGTCAGAGGCCCTCTGGACAGCTCCATAGTGCAGACAGAAGACTTTCACACAACGATAAAGTCTGTTTTCTTGCAGATTTCCTAAAGCTTGTGATTACTGAGCTAATTACCAACATTCCTTGGAGACCTTACAGGCTACTGCTTAGAAAACGGCTGCTTACTAGAACAGTGGGGTCCTTATGCTGTGTCTTAGCCAGACATATGTGCGCACACAAATAATGTTGTTCCGTGTGTAAGAACACTACCTGGGCCGCGTATGGTTTACAAATGATGAAACGAGAGAGTAGACAGCAGCAGACACAGAGATGGACCATAGCACTGCTCTTTTCCATATTTACATCATACTGTACATATTGAGGCTTTATCCAGTATATTACTGCAGAGAATTTATAATGGGCTAGGTCGGCGTCCCCTGGCGGACCACTGGTGGGCTTTGAGGATATTGTAAGTGAGCACCCAAATAATTGTCAAAACACTAATATTTAAATTTAAAACCTTGAAAAAATAGCTTTTATTAAAGTTGGGAATCACTGGCCACGGTGATCATAGCAGGAAGTATATAGGAAAATAGCATTTGTGTCAAGGAATGAACATGGCTATTCTTTAACTGCATGTCACCCATATCTTTATAAACCGCCAAAGCCAACTGAACAGGGTCAGGATTGCATTTCTTACAATGGAAGCAAATTGCTCACGATGGGATGTTCATATAACATCAAAGAGGAATTTCGCCACAAGTACAGAAGCGTCACTGTGGCCAATAAGTCTGTGGGCTTGATGTCCTTCCGTTGACTTGCGGCCCATCACAATTTTTGTATAACGTTGTGCCATTGATAACTCTGGGAAACTTAATGTTTCAGCTTTTGCGGGTTTGGAAATGTAATTGATCACGACGGGAAAGGGCAATCGCTGTAAAAACATTAGGCAACTTGTCTACATTGAATAGGAATCTAGAACTATTAGAATTGTCTTTTCATTTCAAATTATAGGATCGGAATCTATTCTGCTGCAACTTAGTACAGAGCCTGTGAAGCCCTGTTTCAGTACAATGCGATCCCATGACAGCAGCGGTTTCCCATCCAAACGAGACAGACAAACGTGACCTAATTCACTGGTGTCGGGCTGGCAGACGCCGAAAATGACAAGGTTGGCCAACTAACGTCAGCGCTGAGCTAGGATGCACCCTAATGGGACAATCATGGTTGTGGCCTTTCATCTACTGTTTGTCTCATCAAACGGCTCCCAAAAAAAAAGAAGAAAAACAAAACACTTAACTCCTGAATCCTCACACAGTAAAATCCTCAGTGTTCATTTATTCATTTGTACACTCTCAAAGGTAACCAAATAAGCCCATTTATATCATTCAACAGTGTCGCAAAAAAGCTTGACATTTTTGATTCTTTGAATTGCCTAATAAATACATAGGGCCAGGTAAGGATGAATATCAGGATTTTACTGTGCATCCCTGTAAATGTTTTCAATGATCCCAAACTGTCTGAGCTGTGATTTAGAGCAGTGGGAGAGCACCTCTTCAGTAATTACATAGAGGTTTTATGCCACTACGCACACGTGAAGGAATATCAAGGTGAGGCAAGGTTTAGTGTAGATGAAGTTCTTTCAGAATTCATGTTTGATGTTTTAGGTACGTGAAATGGGCTCAAAATCCTAAATTAAACACAATTACGGTATCCACAATAGTCTGCATTGAAAGTGAAAAGAGGGTGAGGAACTATTTTGGAGTCGTCGTAATTGTACAATTGTGACAGAAGGGGGAAAACAGCTGGCTACCTAACATATTTGCCTTCAATTCAACTGCAGTGGCAATAGATGCCAAAAATACTCTTGTTATTTGTATCCCAGATATTAAAAATGGAAACACAGGCTCCTGTAATTATGCCGTTCACATTTAAAATGTTCCACTCACTTAACCATGTATTTATGGCGTTATCTACATGGCTATTTGGGAATTAAATAGTTTAAGGCTGCAAACCACTAAAAGGCAGTGAATTGCTTTCATTTCTCCTCCGCCGTCGTACTTTAGCTAAATTCTCATTATGTCTGCAATTTAACGGTTTAAGCGTTTAGTGAGCATTCCGATGTGCTCGTTCAGCAGCATCCTCGCTAATGAACCATTCAAAAGCAGACCGCGTGGTGAGGCCTAAACGTTTCCTAGTTCTATTTAACCGGGATAAGTTAACGGGTCTAATCTTGGTTTGTATTCATCAGCGCAGAAATCATCCGTTTAAAGTAAACCTGTGGCAGGTTTGCAATTGTGAGGCCTGGACTGGTGCAGTTTTATCTGAGGAATGGGTGGGTCGGGTCCAGAGAACCACAAATGAGCTCGATAGGGTTTGCTAGTTGTAAAATCAAAACATCTGTAGGACAGAGGTGCGTGTGGTCCCAGCCACGACACAGATATGAGAGTTTTCTGGAGCTCTGAATTAAATGAACAAATGGTTAACTTGATATAGCCTAAAGTACTTGATGAGACTACGATGTGTTAATCATAAAGTATAAACGCTAATGTTCATGCTAAGAACCACATTTAAAATGTGTAAAGAAACAACAGGAAATAACAGGACCTTTTGAGAAGAATGCAGAACAGACGGCAGGCGACCGACGTACAGTTGCACGAGTTCCACTTCCCAAGCACAAAGATATAGGACTGTCAAGTCACGAGCACTACACACGAAAGGCTAAAGACACCTGGCTCTCCTCAGTGGTGGAAGAAGTACCGTACTCAGATGTTTTACTTAAGTAAAAAAGTCCTGTATTAACATTTTTGCTTCAGTAAAAGTAAAAAACATGGAATACTAGTACCAAACCTAAAAGCATTAGGATAAAAAAATTATAATAATCAGAAATGGCAAGCTCACAATGTATCACGATGCTATTTTTGAATAGCTGAAGTATAAAATAGGGATCCATTGGTTAATATTAATAATCTAAATCTGCAAGGTAACCAACTAACGTTTTAAAATAAGTGTAATGGAGTACAACTATAATAGTATTGACAATGAAAATACTCAAGCTAAATCATCATATACTATAATTGTTACTCAAGTACAGTACTCGGGTAAATGTACTTTGTTAATTTCTAACCACTGGCTCTCCTGTGCCGGAGCTCATCCTGACGTGAAGTCCGTCTGCACACGACACCACTGTGCGTCAGTCAACAGTGCCCCCTGACCTGGGTCACCACGCTACATCAGGTTCCACTTATCTCCCTCTGTCCACTGACACGCGCTGATGTCCAGTGAGCTCCGCTGGACAGCCGCCGCATTCCTCCAATGGTCTCTAATTAAATTCCTCTGAGCACAGATGGGAACGTATCAGGTGACAATAACGTTACATCCATGTTTTTAAAGTAGCGTTAGCATGACTAAGACTGATTTATCAGTCTTGGTCTGTAATATTTCTGAAATATTTCCTTTTTGTGTTTTTTAGGAAATTAACGCCCTATTTGATAAAACGAGCTTGTATATTTGCTACTTTTGCTATTTCTGAGTGGCGATAGGCGATAGCCAGCTTTTGGTGTATGTGCACAAACTATACAGAAACATTAAATCCCATTGACAATGAATGGACAATTTTGAGTAAACACAAACTTTGCGTAACACAAACATTGAAGATGAAGGGGAGGAGGCAACTTCTGATTGGCCAGAATGAGATGATAAATTATGATGTACAATGATAAGATCGCCCCTCACTTAATGATTTTTTAAGTTAAATCCTGAAAATAGTAACTTTTTATCGCGATCTGATGCTTTGTGAGTTTATAGCTCGCCAATTCAAAAAATATATTTATATAATTTACATATACGTATATCTTTTTACTTTCATTCTATAATGACATGCCCTAAATCGTGATAAGATTATTAATTGATTATCTTGATTAACTTGGTTGACTGTGGTACCACATACAGTTATATCACTCTTTGCTGTGGAGTTATGAAGTATTTTAGATTTGATGACATATTCCAGTTTCCTCATAATTTCTTATCTTTGTTAGTGTTAGAAATTACACATACTAGACCTGTGCCCGTTGGCCACCGGCCTACTTGGGAACGATGTAAGTTGGGAGTATGCAATACCCACCCGTTCTTTACCCATCTGTGTCCCTTGATCTCTGATCTATGTGTCTGTCTGCCAGTGTCTGAAGAGTGCAAACTGACTGTGAAAGTGGACTGGTTAAGTCAGTGGCGCCATCGGGACAAAAAAAGTGGGGGGACAATATTCGAGATTGAGAGTTGAGACTAGAGAGCAACTGCAGTTACTGCACGTATGGTAGGCTATATAGCCATGCAGAATGGTCATTGGTCACGTAGGGTAGGCTAGTAAAGGCTACATAGACATGCAGAATGGTCATTGGTCACGTAGGGTAGGCTATAGCCATGCAGAATGGTCATTGGTCACGTAGGGTAGGCTACATAGCCAAATGGGAACGGTACTAGAGAGACCACCAGCACCGGTTGGGAAAACCGATCGGCGCCGATTAACCCTATAGGGTTAAGTAATCAAATGGCAGGTGTGGGGCTGCCATGGCAATCAATTGGCTGGGAATTCTACAGGTGAGGGGACTTAAGCTCATTAGGTCCACTGGCAGAGCCTGACCAGAGCCTTTTGTGGCAGTTCTGGACAACCGTGTGTCCGGCCGACTCAAGGCCGGGCACTGCACTCCCTGTGGTGGGGTGGAACGCGTGTGTCGGTGTGAAGTCGGTGAGGCGAACGGTTCTCGAGTTATGTGGATTACAGATTATTGTAAGATGTTTACATGTACTATACCATCTATGAGACAAATACTCTTCCAGGTTTCATGAATATTAGGGGGAAATTGGAGAGTAGTATATGATTGGCAGGCTGACAAGGAAAGGTTTCTCATAGTTGAGGGAGCTGTGTAGGCTAGAAGTGTAGTACTGCCATAAAATCTGAGTGAAGTGTGTGTGTGTGTGTGTGTGTGTGTGTGTGTGTGTGTGTGTGTGTGTGTGTGTGTGTGTGTGTGTGTGTGTGCGTGTGTTTCCCTTGGCATTCACATTTACATGAACCTGTTGATGCTGGGCCAGACATCTGGGGAAACCCCTCTCTGCGGACTACTGTTAACGCCTCATTCTACAATGGTCCAACGACAGATATAGTTTGTATACATCAAACATACGATTATAATCCATTTGTAATGGATAAAGCCTTGGCCTGGAAGAGAGGTCATCAGGTGGTCTCCAACCATCTTAGAGTGTTTCAACCCTCAACCACTACATTCACCACTGTCACCAGTTGGCGTGTCAGCAGTGATTGGCCAAATCACTGCCCCTCTCATCCAGGCTTCCAACTATAGACGAATCCACAGAGGGGCGCCCTGGGCGCAGCCATCACCGAAGCCCGTACAGTATCAGCCACACCCGGCCAACAGCAAAGGCAGTGTCCTGCCGGCCAGGTGCAGCCAACCAGCGCTGACCACACCCCAGCAACCGCTGTGCCCAGGGCGGACCTGCCCATGTCCTTTCTCTTATTTCAGAGCCAACAGGATGCTCTCTCTGCCTTGTGTGTGCGATTATAATCCATTTATAATGGATAAAGTCTTGGCCTAGAAGAGAAGTCATCAGGTGGTAGAAATATATAGACAGAGGGAGATATATAGACATACAAAGACTACATATACTGTAGGGTGTAGGGGGAGAGAGAGTGAGAGTTGGAGGTGGAGAGAAGCCAGACTTTCCCAGTTTTAAGCAGGCCGTGTGTGGAGTGGCCTGACCAGATCCTGCAGGACCTTGCAGACCACAGGCCTGGCCAGATGCAAACCACTCTGCAATTAATGGGACTGCCTGCTGCAGCTCCAGGGTGTTCCAGATAGTAAATAGGTGCTAATAGAAATCTGACAGACCACATCCCCTTCAAGGCTGAGGCTAAACCAGTTACTTCTTACACACCTAAATACAAATGTCACATGCTAACACTAGACTCCGGAGCCCAAGTAAACATATATCCTGTAAATATATAGTGAATCCACACCCCACAATCTGCAACCCCACAAAATTAGGTGGGGGAGGGTGTTTCAGAATAACCCACTTACAGATTGGCTCACAGTTAGGACTTTCCCCTGTAGTGTAAGCACATGGCACGCTCATTGCCATTTGCTGTGACAAAAAATATACAAATAGCTGATTGCCACTTGGCCATGTCAGATCAGGAATTAGGGTGAGGAAAGTCAAAGGAGTCCAGGACGCTTCATTATGGTAGTGAGTCCATAGTTCAGTGAGGTCATTACAGTCTGCTCTGTGTTACTGGGCAGACCGCTTACAAAATACGGTCCACGTTCCCCATTAGAGGCCCAGTGGGGATAAATTGAGGGATCAACACACTTAGCTACTGTGGCAAGTGGCAACACAAGTAAATCAGATTACGGCCCTTCATGCAAACGCTATTTGTTGTTCTAAACAAAAGCTCATTTGAAAGCACAGGCATTTGCAATGTAAACGAGAACCTGATTCCTCACACAGCAGCGATTGTGCGTTTGTGTTACATAAAGTGACCAAGACCATCCTTTAATATTTAGAGTGAAGCACAAACGGTGCTTGTTGAAATATACTCATGCAACACTTGCATGATACCCGATACCTATAATCCAATTTAGGCATTTAGCACTGACACTCTTAATCCAGAGTGACGATACCGGCTAGATTAATACGCTTTGTTCAAATTTTCTATTTTTATAGCCTACAATTCTAGACAGGTAAAGGTAGAGGGAGTTGATGCAATCATTCTACTATATCTCCTAAATGTGTCAGATCAGGACAACCAGTTCACAGAGGCTGTTTCTACAGTGCATCAGTCGGCTACCATTTGTTGTCAGAAATGCCAACTTCAAGATCAATTCTGTTCCCAAAGTCAACAGAATCTGAGCCCCGAGTATTCCTACACAGCAACACACAAAAAACCTCACAAATGTCAGTGTATGGAGAAATCAGACTGCTAATCGCCCTTTGTCAGCCGGAGACATTCCTGATATTCAGCCCTGGCAACCACGGCTTAGGGAAGCGCATAGATGTTGTTTGACGGCCGTGTCACAGAGCTTAGTGCTTCCCTGGGAGGGGGGACCCCTGCCGTGTAGGATTGTGTTGTATGAACCGCCGCAAGCTAGCGCCAACACAGAATATTGACCGAACCAAAAACTGAAAAAAGGTCATTCCGCAGAGCACCAAAACAAGTTAGACAGCTAATGAATGTGATTAATGAGCCAGCCCTTCATCCAACTGCAGACGATATTGACAGCTCAAAGGGGCGGCGGCAAAATATAGACCGATTGTGGTGACTATAAAACAAACTATTGTTAGTGTGTAATATATTCAGCATGGGACTGCTCTTTCAGAATATTGAGATAAGGTATAAAAGTGATTAATACCTTTGAACTGTCAATCAACCACTATGGGTGAACACACACACACACACACACACACACACACACACACACACACACACACACACACACACACAGAGTTTCAGCAGGTTCTTACAAATTAGAAGCTTAATAGAACCACAACAAAAAACGTTTCTATAATACCTCCACTCATTATTAGAGAAGGCATGCCTGTGGATGATATGGTGGGATTAAAATGGACATTGGGAATTGCTTAGGGAGAAAAAAAAAAGTTGTCTTTACTCATTTGGATTTAGTCTTTTTTATGGTTATGGTTCAATTAAAAATTTGACCGTCTATTATTTTGCGTGTGAAAATTGCATGTTTTCCTAACCACTTTAGCTGACACAGCAACTCACATATAGCCTGGCTCCAGCCCTGAATCGCTAGCCACGCCCATTAAGAAAATATGTTCTGGCGATTGAGAATATGAATAATGAAGTGAAACAAAATGAAAATTCAGACTGTCTTTTTTTTGTTTTTTTACAGTAATTGCACATTTCTACAATCAACTTGCTGATTACAGGCCAAATTCCGCTGAACAGGGGCCCTGAAGACGGAGGTTCCTGACCCAAAATAGCCAGGTCTAACTCTGGCCATTCTCTGGCCAGCAGAGGGGCTGTTTCATGTTATTCTGCTGTTGGCTATTCCTGTCGCTTCTCTACGGGCTTCAGATAAACACTTCCATTCCTCGATCCCAAGGACATAGTTAGGAGACCGCGATTACAGCCTTGGGAGCACCATATAAATATCCCAGTCGAGTGAGGGCCTCTCGACCGCCTTTTCTCTGTTTAACACATTTCCAATGACTCTCTCTCTCTCCCTCTCTCTTGTGCTTGTTGACCTGCGAGGTGAACCTTCTCCGCACGTGCCGAGTTTCCTCATCCTGCCCAGTGCTCGGCTAAATGTAGGTCTGCTCAGACAGCATGGCTCCTTCTGCATGATTTGGCATTGCTGCGTGTTAAAGTCTGAGATATAGACCTACTTGGTTGTGAGATTTTAGATCTGCTATATTTGGTGCGAGACACTCCGTAACCAAGTGTAAATGGGGCATAAGAGCAACGTGCCAAAAGTGAACATTAGTAAACTGAAATACTCTCGCCCTCCCTAACCTCAAAATTATAATGTTTGCATATAGTTTTACATTTGTGTGACTAATTGAGCCCAACTTCAAACAGACAATGCTGAATGAGGCTTACTTGGCTACACAAAGACACACAGCAAACAAAACCAACCTTCCTGCCTCAAGTCAAAGCGAAAGGCGAGAAACACTGAGAAGAAATATGACCAACACTGAGGCTGTGCTTGCCAGGTTCCATTCAGCAGCTGCGGGTTGCCAGGTTCTGAAGGGGAAAACAATGGGAAGCGACAAAGCAAGTGAATGTGGTTGGCGGCAACAAAGTCTCCCCTATCCTTTAATGTGGCTGCTAGCTGTCTCATTGACTGCCAGCGCCCCACTGATTTACACCACAGCAGCGACTTGCAACCCAAACAAACCCCAGACAACTAATTATGTCAGGTCGGCTCTGTCAAAAGCCTATCAGCGTGAAAAGGAGAAGGAGAGAGAATGTTTCCCACAAGAGGTGCATTTCTCTGCGGTATATCTCCAGACAGTATGATCATGGAGCCCTGGTCTATTGCGGCCTAACAGTACACATAGGCCTACTGTACTATGATATGTGCAAAACATTAAGGGAGGTCCAAGGCACTTCAGTTATATCTGAAACATGGAGGATAAATATCAAGATTCAAGAATCAAGAAAGAGTATTTATTTGTCACTACTCATATACAGGTACTGTACAAGCCCCAAATTGCTAGTGTGGAGCAGACAGAGGCTTACCTGCTGCGAGGATGGGGGATTTGGGGGTGTTTTCTATAACTCACGATGGAAGGCTATATAGATCAGTGCACCATCACACTTTTTCATTGAAAACAACCACCTCTGTGTCAAGTTCATCTTCGCCAGGCCGTAAGACTGGGAGACGATGATTATGTTTTTGTCTAATGCCTACCGCACTGCAACTACCACAATATTCATCAGTCATGTTTTGTATTGTCCTTTTCCAATGCCACGTGCAAATCAGTATATCTAACACATGACACATACACATATAATTAACATGTGCTAATTAAAACTCTGACATCATCTCCAATTCCATTTTCTGACGCAAGTACTTTACCAAATTTCAAATTGAGCAAAATATATATATATTATGTTAATATACCAGGTATTACGTCAAGACAGCCAATTATTTTCAGGCAAAAAATGTTGCGTATAAACTCTGTGACTTCAAGTTGAGGTCCTATAATCTCTTCTCATATTTCATGACTGTAATTACAGAATTACTACCAGGAACAATTGTGGTCAGAAACGCCTCAGTTAAATCAAGCAAAACAAGGTTGTTGCATTATATCATCAGAGCTGTACGAATTATCGCAACAGTTTGAGGAGAAACGTGTCAACAGTGCAGTGCTGCTGCACCACAAACCTAGCGTTTGTCAGAACTGCTCCAAGGGGGTCATCAGTACCCATACCCGAGGCAGGGTTGGCGAAAAGGCCTTTCTGTGTGGAGTTTGCATGTTCTCCCCGTGTCCCCTAGGGTAGGTACCCCCACAAAAAAACCTCTCTAAACTACCTCCCCCTGGCCAGCCGGGGCGCCTTATGGAGGGGAAAGGAACTGGTTGGAATAACGTGTTCCCTCTACGTTTAACCGGGAAACTCCCCCTCTGTCAGGTGAAAAGAAGCAGCTTGAACTCCTCATGCATAGACGGAAGCATGAGGTCAGTCTGCTGCCCCCCCTGGTCTTGCCCTACAGAACCCTGCATAGCTTACATGCTTTTTTACTTCCTTTAAGTAAAAGTATCAATACGGCAATGTACGTAGAAATACTCTATTACAAGAAGAAGGCCCATATTCAAAATGTACTTGCGTAAACAGACAAAATGATCAACATCAAAATATACTTAAAGTACCAAAAGTGTGTGTGTGTGTGTGTGTGTGTGTGTGTGACTGTGTGGTGTGTGGTGTGTGTGTGTGTGTGTGTGTGTGTGTGCATCTGTAATCGACGTAACTTGGGCCTCTATATATACACACACACACACACATACTGAAAATTAGAAATACTCGAGTAAAGTAAAACTACCTAATAATTGTACTTACAGTACTTGAGTACATGTACTTAGTTACTTCCCACCACTCCAGCATCAGCCTCTCTCTCAATCCACATCTAAAGGCTGTTTGTCTGCATACTTTCCTACACACCAGGAGTGCCCACAAGTTTACAAGTTTCCCATGCAGTCTTTATGGCACCATCAAGGCCATTTTCTATCTATTTTGTTCTCCTTAGGAATATAATTTGTTCTAATTAGGAATATAAAGGTGTCAGTGAGGGTTTTGACAAGACCACATTTAGTTCTGCTTTATGAAAGAGTATGTCTTTTCATAATTACAACTCATACATATTATAAACATTATAAATGCATCACAAAACTAACATAAAATAACCCAACAACTACAAACTGTACCCACAGCTCAGCATGTTTCCTCGCAGATGAAATGGGAAGTGCCAACACAGCACTGCAGCTTACTGATACTGAACTACAAAGGGAACACAAGACATTTAATATGATGCAGATCTCCGCTCTGTATCTGGAGAGGATGGGAAAAGTCAGACTTGGCTTATCTGGGAACGTTGGCCATTTCCTCCAGTGCTATACACTCCCTCGGGGGGTAGGCACAGTCAAATGGCTATACAGTATCTTTCGCTCTTGTGCTTGGGACACAAGAACAGGGAGCGCCTGTCTGTGGTGGTCCCTTATCAAATAATGGGGGAAGAAAAATACATTTGGGCAAAAGGAAGATGCTAAGTGGCCTGTATCGCTAATTGCATGCTGATGGCATGAGGGGGAAGAAATGGTGGAGTCATGCGCGTCGGGCAGATGTCTCGGCAGAATGAGACTACTGTTAGGAAAAGAATAAGCCACTGAACTGACAGGGCTTTTATTTAACTTTCTGATAAAAATTAAATTAAATTAATTGATCCGAATTATCAGGCAGCACAGGACTAGTTTGCGCAGAGTCGGGTCACAAGCTGAAGTTATACTTACTTTTCTTTTAAACCTTGTAAAGTAAGATGTATCTATTCTATAATCAGATTTGAGTGTTTCCTAAATAATAAAGTGCATCACTGAATACAGTGTATAGTGTATACAGTGCATACAACGCATGCTGAAGCTACACACACTATAGTTACTAGGGGCGGTCCAAGTCATCATTATGATTCCAGCTGTTCAATGGGCAATGGGTCCAGATGCCTACTCCATTGTTCATACAATAGCATTAGATTTTTCTAGGCTGCCAAATATACATTAGACAAGCCTATTTCAAATTTAATGTCATTGGAAACATTGTCGTCTCAGATCTACTGACACTATTCGTTTTAGTCCTAGCAGCATGAGAAAAAACAAAAATAATACATAAAGTCCTGCGCAATTAACTTTGAAATATGTGCACTTTCATCTTGCACATGGGCCGAAGTAGACTTTTTAATGAAACAGATTAATGGCAGTTAATGCTGTTTAATTAAGCAGATCCAAACCAAAAAGTTTGCATCCAAAGAATCAAACACGGAAGCACTGACCATAAACCTTGTTGGTTGCTCTAGTCTGAAGTCTAAACAACTGACACTGTCTATTTTGTCAGAGCCTTTTGTTTAGGCGGGGGTCTGCTCAGCTGTCTTCTCCAACTAGCAGACATTAAAAAGAGCCGTTTGCAATGTTTTGGTTTATTTTTGGTAGACATCCACGCCACAGCTGAAAATAAACCCAGGCCATTTGTTTGTATGCTGAACAGAGTGATTTACATACCAACCTCACTGTGGTGGTCCGCACGCACGCAGAGAAAACACACACACACACACACACACACACACACACAGGCGCACACACACACTACTGTACTATCCTTGTGGGGATTTGGGTTTCCAGCCGTCTGTTTGCCTGGACAGTCCAGGAATTTTGTCTGTCCAGGAAAATATAATTAAACAAAATGTCCAGGAATCTGAGTATTTGTACATTGGTAATAATTGCTTAATAAGCTGTAGGCTGCTTCCAGTGTTCACCCCAATGCCTGTGAAAACCCTCTGGTTTCGACACTCCAACGACACTCCCATAGACTTGTAAATTAAGAATATGTAAAACCAAATTACAGCTAAACCCAGAAGGATTTTTGGAAGTTCATTCAAATAAGGAGTTGCATCACGACAGCTGAAAGAAACCGCTGGCCCCAGTCACTATAGTCAGTGAGGGCTAGATGGCGGTTAGATGGAATGCTTAAAGGGAGGACAACCAGGTTTTATATGTTCATAACAGAGACCCCAGAACCACTTAAAGCATATATGGTGTACCGGAGTCCCACAGGCCTCTAAACTAGTATATTTCAGTTTCCCGTTATTGTGGGCAAATTTTTGCCAAAGCTTTACGGATGCTGGGGTTTAAAGGAGAATTCCATGCTAGAAGGCTTTCTTACCTTTATTTGTAGTCGTTACGTCCCCACCAAAGAGGTCCAGGTGTTATTTTGTGCAAAAGTGCATTATTGGCTATTTCCCCTAATATAAGCCCTGAATGGGGGTTGCGTTTTTGTGCCAATTCGCTTATTTCCATCGAAATAAGTAGTAAAGTGTGCAGCTTGATTTTTGAGCGATGGAAATAAGCAAATTAGCACCCCATAGCCCCATTCAATTCAATTCAATTCAATTCAATTAATTGAGGGCTTATGGTGGGGAAATAGCCGATAATGCGCTTTTGCACCTGGACCTCATTGGTGGGGACGTAACTGTTATATTTAAGAATCCATATTTACTAATTAAATGGGGAAATTAATATCCCAACACTTTAATGTCTAGCTCCGTTGTAAAGGGAGAATTGTAAGAATGTAATCGAGTAAAAGTACTCAAGTCAGAAAGTAACTAATGTATTGCCAGTACTAATGTACTAATGTTTTCCCAGACGGATGTCTGGGTGTCGGACGGATGTGGTACAATCATGGTACTCTGTGGCTCGGGGCATGCAGGATGCCTAATCTCCTTTAAAATCACGAAGTTATTGGTTTATATTGAAGGTAGTTACTGGAGATGCAAGAAACGGGGCCAGAGATTAGCTGCTCACAGAAAGTTTGACGGACGGACGGGGACACACAGATACATGAACGGACAGGGTGCAACTCAGGCCGGCAGAGACAATTACAACTGTTTAGGTGAGCTCAGAGATACAGATCAGAAGAACAAAGATCAAGAAGAATCTAGAATAAAACATCTCACCCTTGTTGAAAGGAGCTAAGATGCACTCTTCTTCATCACTGCGATCACTTCCTCAATAAACTTAGAGCTTTGTATTTGCCACATTGTGCTCGTTTAGTTCCTCCAACCCTTCCATTTCCCTTTCGGCATCATTCTTCAAGCAGTGCTTTCTTATATAAACTGAGCTCTTTTTCTTTTTCTCTACTTCAAATGTCCCTTTCGTCAGTTTATCTTAAACCTCAATTTCTTCCTCTTGTTGATGTTGTGCTTTCATCATTTGGATTACTTCTAGTGCAGCTGCAACTTTGGCTGCTGCTTATCGTTTTATATGCCTTTACAAACAAGAAATTCCATAATTCCGAGTCACACTGAGTCAGCATAACTTCAGAATCACCATTAGTACCACTGAGGAAGTGTTGAGCCTTTTCATTTGCATTATTGAGTGCATGGCATTGAAAGGGTCATTCATTCTCCAGATTTCGACTTGAAATGGCTCTTATTAGCCGCTTGTAGATTGCAGTTAAATACAGTATATTAACATCAACTCACCAGTGTTAGCTTGCTGTGGTCAACATCATCACCATCTTCTTGAAGGTTTGCATGGCTGACTTCAGTTGACTTCAGAGCAGCACTTTCACTGTGTGACAAATTCAATGCATACAGTGTTAAATGTGTTCATCATCATCATCCTCATCATCATCATCCTCATCATCATAACCTTTATTTAAACTCGGAGTACAATTGAGGGGCAAGCTCTCATTTCCAATGTAGCAGAGATACAAAACACAAAATCAATAATATACATTTAAATACAGCAATATCAAATATATGAATCGGAAGACAGTGCTCAAAAACTAAAATAACTATAATTAACAGATAGGCCAAGAATTCATAGTTAACAGTTATTGAACAAAAGTGCTAGAAATAATTTCCCTGAATTGACCCAAGGAAGGCATTGATCAGATTTATAAGGATTTCTGGAGCTCATTCCAATCAAATGGACCACAGACAGAGAATGCTGTTTGCCTATAGCTCTGAGTTGTTAGCAAATGGAACCTTGAGGGTCAGTAAGTCACTCGAGCGGGTCTGATAGGGATTTTGATCCAACATAGATCAAATGTAAGAGGCCACCATTCCTGAGATGGCTTTGAAAATGAACAGATACCAGTGCTAATCACGCCTTTCAGACAAGCCTGCGTTCCCAATAGTGTACAATGATGGGTACCATAACCGTTTCCAGTGACCCATCTTAGGGCAGAATGGTACACCGTATCGAGGTGCTTTACAATGGATGGAGAAGCAATCCTGTAAATAATGTCCCCATAGTCTAGAACAGAGAGAAATGTGGCTTCAATGATTGTCTTTTTACAGGATGCCGGAAAACATGCTTTGTTCCTATAGAGGAACCCAATTTTTGTGAAGATTTTCAATGTTATGTTGAATTAAATGTAGTCCAATTCAATATAGTGTAAAAATTAAATAAAAGCTTTTAGGATTACTTTGACTTAATCTTACATAACGGAAAGGTGAAGGTAAATGAAGGCATCATACAGCCGATTCTGAAGAAGAGCCTTGTGCTTTTTATAGAGGGTTAGACCAGTAGGCTGACAGGAAATGGGGAGAGATGGGGGGGGGGGGACACGCAGTAAAGGCTGTCTGGAACGGGAGTCGAACCCACGGCACACTGCCAGACTGGATTACCAGCCAAGGTGCCTGGACCGCTGAGCCACGGCCCAGGCCAAAATGTCACATGTTTTGGCCCTCAGTGTGTGAGCGTTTATTTATTCTTCTACACAGCTGATCCCATGACCAGAAAGAGACAAGAAAAAGATTGCATTGCCAAAGCATGTGTCAAAAAAACCATTATAATAAAAACATCTAAAATGCTTTTGACCAGCTCTTCCAAGCTTGTTCATGATACTTCACACTTTAATAGACATGCCTGCTTGTAACCGATGGAGAACTTAATTATTATATTGCTCATGAGCTACAGTTAGTAAAAAAAAGTATCTTTCCACTATGTCCACCACTTTCATCCATGTATGTACCAGCTTACGGCCTGACTCACACCTTTCGATCTAGCATACAACATTGATGCATGCTAGATGTAAACAAAGGGTAAGTGTCAATGCATTTCAGGCCTAAGCGTGAAAACGGGAAGCATGAATTAAAAACAATAACAAGCTAAAAACAGAAAATGTACCCCCTTTGAAAAAGAGTGACCTCAAGTGGTCGATGACTGAAATTACGATATAGATTAACATGTTTGTGACACACACACACACACACACACACACACACACACATCTGTGTGTGTGTGTGTGTGTGTGTGTGTGTGTGTGTGTGTGTGTGTGTGTGTGTGTGTGTGTGTGTGTGTTTAAAGGTAGAAAAGGTAGCATCTCTGTAGCATGCAAATTAATTACATAATAGTACATTGAATGTGACTCTGCTAGACTAGAATTGTTGTACTTGCTGTAAGCAATTTTTTTAAAATTTTGCTGTAGCTTTGTGTAGCAAATTGTGGATAGCTTTTGGCTGTTCTCCCTCTATTTATTTTCAAGAAAAAGGTTTAGAAATCCGAGTATCTAAATTCCAGGAATCTAATCCTGTGGCCCAGCATGATGTTAAAATGAACCATAAATATAAATAATTATAATAGAAAGGAGGACTGAGAGAAAAGTTAGTCTACTGCTGCGCCTCAGCCAAAGAAAGGCAAGCCTGGTGCAATTGAAGCCTCTTTTTAAAGTACAAAAAGTATTGACTGACTGTATACTGCATCTTCTTCTGAGTCATGACCTCCTCCTCAAGGACTGTGCCTGCATGCCACGCACTGCTATGCTCATCCGGCTGCTACAATATTATCATTAACCTCCTCTGTAAACAACCAACTGTCTTGTTGAAATCTGACAAATTCTCAGCTCTAAAGGTGGAACCATCCAGGGAGACAGTAAATCTCCACATACGTACACTTGAGATGTAAACGTGGCATAAATCTTCTGCTGCTGCCTTTCCCCTGCCTTTCCCCTGAGGCCTCTTCTTGTGAATGGGGCCTGCCTGGTGTTGTTCACACACCTGCCTACCATTCTCAGCTAACGACCAATCATAGTTGGGACATGGGTGAGGTTTAGGTGAGATGAGAGAGCATCCGAAGGGCTTGACCCCACATAGCCTGAGAAGTCACAGTCATCATGCCGCAGGCTTCGCTCGTGCAGTGCTTTTGGTGAAAGGGCGTTTTCATCCATGTGCACAGGAAAGATTCATGACCATGAGTTAGGAGTTTGTGAATGCTGGCATGCTCTGGACTGAAAAACCACTATGTCCAGTTTGCACAGCCTTAAATAAACATGCTGTGATGTCACAAATAGCCTCACGCAGCTTCAACAAGTGGATTGCCATGTGACTGCACTGTCTGTCACTGACTTCCCATGGGGAGAGGAAGTAGCTTGGTCATTCTGAAACCACTAACCACCTATCAGATGAATGTATGCATGACATATTTCCCACAGCGTGGCTAACATTAGAATTCATCGATTCTGCAGACAATATCAGCCAAGTAAAGTGTAATTATGGAATCCCTTCTGCCTAAGCGTATAATTGTATTTTAGGTTTATCCCTGCTGTCTTGACAACATAAACAATAAACAGTTTGATTCTTGCTTTAATACTCTCGAGTGCATACATTCTGAGTCATCAAAACATTAAGAACAGGATAATTTACTGGGCTGACTTTGCCTCAGCTTGTGTGCAGCTGCTAGTATTATATACAAGTATGTTAAAAGACCACAGAAGATTAGCTTAACTAATGCTAAACAGCCAACAGGAGAGGTGCAGTGGGGTCCTGCTTTTCATTATCACTCACCAGCCAGATAGCTGGCGCACAGAGCCTAGTGTAGACTTTCCAGATGTGCTTGTCCTTGAGTGCTCTTGAGCTCTCCGCTCAGAGATCTCACCTCAGGGCTGGAAACAGACAAGGAAACACACGCAGCAAGGGAGCCAACCGCGGAGCCTCACTCGCTGCCAGGCTTAAAGAAAGTAGCATGGATGCATGCAGGAAGCTGGAGAGACCAAGAGACAGCTGCTCTTTATAAGGTATGCCACGTTAACCCCGGATCTCTGGAGTCAGTGACTGGCGACACTACCTGAGAAAATGCCAGACATATTTTACTTAATTGGTTTCACTCAGCTTACTGTTAATGGGGTTAGTAGTAGTACCCCATATCATTACTATGGATTGTCATTGTCACTATAGATCATCTCTAGTCATCTCTCAAGTGTTGGTGGTAGAAAATGTCATAATCCAAGGACCTATCATGAGAGAAAGTTCACAAATGCTAGATTGAATCCCTGTGAGGTCTCTTCATCACCTCCCAAAATGTAACTTGTGTTGTTCAAAAAGTCAACCCAGAGCAAATGAATCAGATGCTATTCTGCTATTTCACAGAACAAATTTGAAAACACATTTTCAAATTATAAACAATTAAAGTGGGAAATTGGGTGTCTTGTATGAGTGTTTGATATTTGGGTGGCCTAGAAACAAGACAACTCTCAGCCTAAATTATTCTAGTACTCTTCTGTTCAGCCCTTAAAGCAGTAGTGATTGATTCCAGTGAAGTGAGACCACAGCCTCTGGCTCAGCAGCCCACCAAATCGGCGCTATCTCAAACAATGCATGAGTAAAAGCATCAGCACATTCAGACTCCATTAATCTCTTGTCGGATGCAAGCTGAGGACAGTCTGCAGAAGGAATGCATCGCCAATGAGAACACATCAACTATAACCAGACCTGCTCTCTGGCTGTCTCCATGATATCTAAATTCTTCCTGCCAAGATTGCATTTTCTCAACGACAAAGATTATGATTGTGACGGCAAGTGTGGCAATCTTAAGTGATGCGACGGACTTGTGACCGACAGGATGCCGGACCAAAGTTGGAAACCAGATAGACAACGACAAATAAGATCAACGACAGCATCCTGAGAATATCTGGGGAACTTTAATGGATAACAACTGGATCTGCCAGAGAGTGACGCTTCCTGGCTGAAAAACAACACACTCTTTATTACCTAGTCTTTTCATGTTTGTCCAAAGCACCCAGATCACACGCAAAATATTAATACCATAACGACTTCTTACGAGGCATAAACACACATTGAAAGTGCTTGAAATCATATAATCAGAACTGTCACATTATTTTACGGTCCTTGCCAACCTTGAATTCTAGCATTCTTCCTTTGTATGCATGAAGTGAACCAAGAGAAAATGAAATCATCAGAGGGGAAGGAGGTACTGTAACTGGTGAGCATGATGAGTGCATTTCAGGCCACTGTGATGGGATAAGGTGAGGACATCAGTACCGCAGAAGCTATAATGTAATGTGAAAACGCAAAGCCAGGTTTGACAGAAGATTGTGTGTCACACATAGCTGAGATTGACAAAAGAGAAGAGTGCTCATTGGTAATAAAAGGCTGCATGCAGTTTTAGACAGCTAGCTCTCACTGTGCAGGCCTTTGTTTGAGTGAACTGGATAATTTTCTGACGAACAATTCAAATGGAATGACCACTTGCTTTTTATGTGCTGAGGGAAAGTGTCCTGTGACCAATAAAGTTGCAGAGAGTTGTTTCAGTGAAACAGCTCATGTGGAGCAAACTCTAATGACAAATAAATAGACCTGGAACCGATCTGTGTGCATGCGTGCGTCCATGACCCGTGTGTGCATGCGTGCGTAGCATAATTTACTACCTTGAAAGTCTCCAGGAGGATTGTAAAACCAGAAAGAATCGACTGTTCCACCTAATGAACTTATTATATAGATTAAATTGATTAAATATTTTTTGGAGTTGGGGTTATGAAAATATTCAGGTTGGGATTAGGAAGCTTTTAGGCCGGGTTAGGGTGAGTTCGTTTTTTGAAGTTACAGTTTGAGTACGGTTGGGTCATGTTAAAAGGGCATATTTAGTTGTGTACTTTTCTTTGATCACAAGTTGTTTTTCCATGTAAAAGGAAAGCATTTCCAGAACTAGCCTTAATTTGTCCGAGCTATTTCAGTTCCAGTGGAAACTGGCTCATCCATCCACCTCTAAAGCACACACAGTAGTGACAGTGACAGGATTTTTCAACAAGTTTAAACAAGGCTTCCTTTGAGAGAGGTGTAACATGGCCAAAGATTTTTACGGCATTAAGAACGAGTGCAATGGAGGAATGCAACAGCTAGGAGTCACTGAACCCATAGATACTCCCATCCTCTGGTCAAATCCATCACATCTCCCAAGTCCCAAGTGGCTCTTATGAACACTGGTCTGGTCTGCTGTTCTTGACCTCATTCTAAATGTCAAGGAATACATCTAAAAGATTGCAGAGAGCATGACAGTACATTATTTTAAAATCCCATAATATATGCTTCTACTTTGTCATCTGTTCCTTCAGTGGGAGATCACATCAGTTCTTATACAGACAGTGTAAAGCCATAAGTGGGGTCACGATTTCAAACGATTCAAAACAGTACTCAATGCCATAGATCCCAGTGATTCAGTGGATAAAGGGAGTTCAAACCAGACCACACAAAAACAAGTGATACGGCCTTGATTTAAACTGTGCCGGGGGCTGCTGGATTATATAACAAAAACACATGCATGAAGTTACTGCATCATTATCAAAACTAATTACAGCATCGCCTCATAAAGTTGGAGGTGGGAGAAATAAAGTATATCAATCAATGTCAGTAACTGACATCCGGTCTCTACATGGGGAATTGGGTGGAGCCCCCAGAGGAAAATTCTAGCTTTCTTTTTTTTGTCGATGGGTTCCCAGATTGCTATCAAATAAACAAAATAAATTTAATTTTTATTTTATTTGCTACATTTGCTCTTTTTTCGCTGCTTTGGCTCGGCCGGTCCCTGCCCAGATTAGCGTTCAGCTGCTGATTAAACATCATGGCTGACACTTTGATGGTCAAAGGAGTGGCGAATAACAGGGCCAGTTGCCTATATTACACAGTGTGTTTTGAATGTGGCCAATAGAATGCAGAACGGTTCTAAAGGACCTGCCTGTCTGTCTTTCAGCCAAGCCACAGCTGGCTTAGCTGGCTAGATTACAAGAGTATGAATTATAGGCCAGGACTTGAGGTAAGGATGTGTAGGAACTTGAGCGTGAGCTGAAGCCACACATTATTAAAGCATCAATGTCACCATGCACGCAGCAGCTGGCAGTGTGAAGCAATGAACCAGATTTCGCTCTGTACACCATTCTTTCTAAGTGTCTTCTGTGCTTATGTGCTATGCAAGTGCAACGTTCAAGCGTTCAAGGAACTTTTACATTATTGTTACATCTTGTGTCCAGGTAAGAGAAAAACCTATTTTGGTTTGGGTTCCTTCAGACAATACAACTGAATAATGATAAAAATCGCAGAAATGGGTATGATCCGTCTCTGGAAACATTCTATTCTACACAAGCCAGCAGTCCAACAAGTTAGCTGTAAATCCAACATCACTCATTCACTGAATGCAAAAAAAAGTTAAAACTAGGGCATTTATATCTGTGCATTTGGCAGACCACTGCTTTCAGATAATTATGACTTCTGGTCAAATGCAATCAGTATAAAGGATAACAGTGTGCACACTGAACCTCACCTGTTAAAAAAAAACCAAACCTACATGAAATATTCTTTATGATCCTCATTTCTTATGCTTTGCTATAACTCCAACCAAGAAATATTTACTATTTTAAAGATAAGCCACATATTGGTATGATACAGAATGGATGGATGTTAGTCATCTGCACATCATGAACGTCCATTGTACTTTATAATCCTTCTTTTTTTCTTCTTCTTATTTGTCATGTACTGTAAATGTGATGAAAATGGATTGGGATTAGAGGTAAAATAATTATTTGATATAGATATATATCAACATGAACTGCGGAATGCATAGGCATATAATAAATGTCCCATGAAAAAAATAAAAGGCTTGGTATCATAAACAGAACAATTCTACTGCCTTTACTGAAATTCCAAAATGGCAATAAAACCTAGCAAAAAAAGCAGCTAAGAGATAAAACGTGAAGTATCTGGAAGGTCTAGACAAAATATTGGATGGAAGATTTTCTGATCCCATCTGCCACTGAAAACAGAAAAGTAGAGCACCTCTGAATGATCTCAGTACGATAATGTGACCCAGACCATACCTGCATGGCTGGCCTTATAGCAGAGCTAGCATGTGACCCGTCCCAGACCATACCTGCATGGCTGGCCTTATAGCAGAGCTAGCAGTCCTTTTTTCATGTCAAGGACCCCCAGATTGACATGTGTTTTACCCCCATTTGAAAAGATTTTGTGCCAGGGACCACGACCCCCATAAAAGAAGACCATTTGAATAGCGAAAAGACAGAAAGTCAATATACAATTATACATGCTTAAGTATTTAAACTTACTGGAATCCCCTCAAGGACCCCAGGCCCCACTTTGAGCAGCAGTGTAGTAGCTAAATTGATCTGCTATTTATTTTAAAGGTCATACAGATGTGTGCAAATCTTTGACATTTTGTTTTTTGAAGTGAACATTTTTAACTCTTCTGTAGCACGAAATATTTTTAGATGGGTGTCCGCAGCCAAATACATTGGGTGTCCATGACATGAACTTTGTTGCACCGGTCATACTTCCACCGTGGTCATTGAAAGCTCTGTATAGTTGAAAGATGGCTCCTTAGTGAAGTGACAGGCCGGTTATTCTGAGCAGATGCCGTCTTCCCCCAGATCCTCCAAGAATAGGACATAGAAAATGAATTCATTTTCTGGCTGGAGACAACTCTGTTAACAGTCTTCAATGGCAATTAAATTTGCACTTGACCAGGAATGCCAGCTTATATCCCACCAGCACTGAGTGCTGGGGGATACGGGAGGCAGGGTTGCAGGCAGGGCTGCAGTCTCTGGCAGCTGAACAGAAACCTCAGGACCAGAGCTTCCATGTCCTCCTGATACAGGATTTTGCATGAAAAGAAAATGAAGCCATAACTCGTAGCACAGGTGCCTTGCTATGCGGAGCACAGAGGACAGGTGAAGCTTTTATGACTATTATTAACGCATGCCAGTTGGGATATTTTTTTGTTCTTTGGTTCACAATTTGGTCAAGTTGTTTTCCATGAATAATATGTTCCATGAAGCGTGTATTAAACCAGTACAGTATGTGTAGAATCAATCTCTACTATGGCAGTAAATCAATGACACTGACACCACTGTGTTGACAGCCGTTTCGACCGAAAATCAACCGATAATTAACAGTAGGTTACTTTTTACGCCGATCTTATCTAGCCGATCGGCTCGTCTGGAGCCTACTGGCTGCGATTGGCGTTGATGACACGTTAACCGATCTTATCGGTCTAGTCAGGTCTACTGGACATACTGGGAGCATACTGAAAATGACAAGCCTCCTCATATGTACCCTCCCCTAAACTTAATGTCGCAGCGCTAATATTAATGTTTCATTATTATTATTAATGTTCGCCAACCTTAATCCTGTCAGGTCGGCAGAGCATGCCCATACTCATGGAAAACAATGGTACTGATCCTAAGTGATCACGGCGCTCTTGTCTATTGATAACAGTCGAATCGGGTGCAGCCGACTGGTCAAAATCAAAGGAATTACTGCTTCTTTTTTTCACCCAATCAGCTACTTCTCAGTCAGAATTCAATATGTACAATACATGATTAGCCAGTGTTATGGTTCAAAGGTCACGCCATGATGATGACATCGAACTGACAAGGTGGCCTGCCTTTTTAACCAGAACTGATATAGGAATCCATAGGAGGAAACATCGAGCAGATGTTTGAATCCTTGCCATCAAGTGATCAAAAGGACATGTCGACCTCGTAAACCACACACTTCTCAGATTTATAATACATCCCACATTTGAATTGACAACACAAATGGATGACATAATCCCAGACATGAGGCTCTTTAAATAAGGATGGAGTTGAAGCATTTGAAATATTATGGATATTCCTGGGGGGGGGGGGATGTTCAATCTTGTGCCGTAAGTAAGGCATGTGTGCAATATTTGGGTGTATTGCAGGGGTTCCCAAACATTATTATCTTAAGAACCAAACAAGAAAATCTCCCCAGGACCTAAACTTACAAAAAAAATCTATAAAATAACTACAAGTATTGTACATCTACAGTTAGTACATCTCTTATAGGGCTGCAACTATATATTATCTCCTTAACAGTAATTATATTGATTACTTTTTCGATTAATTAAATATCTTTTAGTTCAAACTTTTACACAGTCATCACTGTGGCCTATATACTGTACAGGAGATATAACTATTCACTGGATAGTGCCAGCCAAGCCATGGACTCTCCACAGAACTCATAGTGAGGTCATGACTCATGAGTCACATAACAAACTCAGTCGGCAGAAAGCAAACATCAACAACATTTCCACACGACCTCAGGGAATTCCCAAATGCTGACCCTTGGTCATGATTCTATATACCGGTATATCAATTTCTTTACATTTTGATTTAAATTAAATATTTTTTAACAAGTTATAAACAAGTAAAAAATAAAAGTTTTCAAGAAGACGATACAATTCAAAAACTGGGCCTTTTTATATTATGTGACACTTTTTCTATTGTCATGTGCTACTTGCAGTGAAACATTTCTTTAAATGACTAACGAAGTATAGCAGCACAACGCCGATTTTCAACTAAATAACCTTTAATTATCAGGCAACCTCTTATCAGTCTGAGAGGTTCCTATCTGTGGCTGCTGCCACCAATATACCTACACAAGATAGACTGTAATGTCTGAATTATACTTCTTTACACACCAAAATTAGACGTCTTAGCACAATGTTTACAATGCCTGATCACACTGCGATATGTTGTGAACTTGTAGATCTGCTATTCTCCTTAGCTGACCACAGCCGACTCTCTGCATCCATGCCAGACCAGATCTCCATCTGGTCGCAGGAAAGCTGTCCAAAAATAGAGCCATAGAAGAGTGGCCGTGCACCACCCAAAACCAGCAGTGTGTCGTCTCAGCACCTCGCCCGCTATTGGACAGATGTTCCCCCGGGCCCGATCTGGTTCTTAGCAACAGGGTGGTGGCGTGCCACACCAAGACTTTCCCCAGTGCATCTCATGTGGTTGACCAGCAGCCAGTGATTATTTGGTGATGTATAGAGAGGAGAGGAAAGGAGAAGGGAAGGGAATGGATAAGCTTGACCCATATGTGCCACCCAGAACCCTTAGATCATCTGACAAAGGTCTGCTGACAAAGGATAAACTATAAATCAGGTTATGGTGCTTTTAGTCACAGCAAACTGAAGTGTGTAGTTATTTATAAATAAAATCACACCCGTGTGAAGTGAGGGGCGCTCTTATTGTACATCATCCATTCATTGTCAATGGGAATTTGTATAGGACAAAAATAGCCGATTTCCATGTCCACATATAATGTAAATTCTCCATTCATTGTCAATGGGATTTTAATGTTTGTGTACCCCTCAAAAATATGTTAATAATAATAATTTATAAAAAAGTTATTAGTGCAGCCGCGCCCTGCAGCCGGCGAAAACTAGAGTTCTCATCAGGCCTGAAAGTTAAGGCCCAGCCCTACCTGGGCACTCATCAAACCCTGTACACTCAAGACACTGCCCCCGCTGACACCTTTAAATCTCCATATATGGAGAACTCTAGACGGGCCCGTCCCAAAGTTATTAGTGCAGCCGTGCCCGGCAGCCGGCGAAAAATAGAGTTCTCAACAGGCCTGAAAGTTATGGCCCGGCCCCAACTGGGCACTCATCAAACCCTGTACACTCAAGACACTGCCCTTGCTGCCACCCTTAAATCTCCATATATGGAGTTGACCTGTTCTGACATTCCAATTATGTTGATTTGACCTCATCAAACCCTGTACATTCCATTTTTTATTTTCAAGACACGCTCCATATATGGCCAGACCTCATCAGACCCTGTACACTCAAGACACGCTCCATATGGCCAGTAGAGAATTCATTCCATATGTTGATCTGACCCCCCATGCTAAAATGCCAGCGGTCTGCTGTCACCCAGGCCTACAATATTCTATTGTGTTTCATTGAAGCACATTGAGTCTGAGCTTGTCGTGTGAAATGAGCTACAGTATATAAATAAATGTGACTCGACTTGATAAGAAGGGAGGGGAGGGGAGAACAGGGGAGAGCACGGCAAAGAAAATGGTTAGTAAAATTCTTAATTTTTGAGTGTGAGGGTCCATTTGTGTACACTCAAGAAATTAAGAGTGTTTGACTGTGTAGTTAGGAGAGGAGAATAGGGTAAAGGATTTTTCCCCCAAAATTAAAAATACAACCGTTTGACTGCCTCATGCCACGTCTCTGGCTTTGCTTCCTCCAACACAGTAATGTACAAACACATTTAGCAAACAGAAATGAGTGCTCGGGCTGCCACATGGCTGATTCACACGTCGCTCAGTCACTTCCGTGTTTCCTAATCGCAGCCAGTAGGCTCCCAGACTACATGCAATAGGATAAGATCGTCTTGATAAGTAACCTACTGGTGATTATCCGTTGGTCACATCACGTTCACTTCCATTCTATGCGAGTGAGCTTCCAGTTGCGGTGCATTGGCATGGCACATGCTGTCACATTAAGTGGAGTTAACTCCACATGATGGGACCCAAGTAACTCAGAATGCATTGCTTTAGCTTAACCTCTGACTTGGAATGGCTCGGGATTCATCCTCGTAAGCGGCCTCGCTCTCGGTTGTATTTCTTCGGCAGTGTACTCTTCGCTAACCATCAAAATGCATCAGCTAGTGCCTGGAAATTGGCCAAATTCCTACAGTGATACAGAGAATATAGACAGATGTAACTGTTGTTTCTTGATCACAGGCAATGTTGAAGAATCTCTGAATGGTTGGTAACCAGCATCGTATTCCCAAAATGTAATTAAAGACACTGCTGTAAACAACACGATTCAGTGAACGGTGGCTCTGGAGAAGGAACAGATGTGGTTTTCATTGTTGTCCATCATAGCTTACACGTGTACTGCAGTGCAATACCCTCTATCTCACAAAGCTCCCCATGGGACTTCAAATGACCATGAATCCCTTTCATTAGCCTCTGTTCCCAGGTATAGTCCCTCAAAGAAGGAAGGCTATTGCCATAGACATGTGAAAAATGAACCATGGCATCAGCCTTCTCCCCCCGGGCTGTTTCAAATTGCCTTGATATTATACATCATAGCTCTTATGGAGCTGGAATGCAGAGAATACCTAAGAGGAAGGCCTCTGGGGTACAAATGAAAACCTACAAAATAACTACTGTTGTTTTGGGAGGGAGATAGTCAGGGCAAGTTTATTTGTATATCTTTAAAGTATATCTTTAAAGCATAAACTATGTCACTTTTTTTCTTAATGAATTTTAATAATTAAGACAGTGACAGTGGTTGTATTTTGATCATGTCATGTCTCACCTAGACACAGGATCGGACACGGATTTTGACCTGAAGGTCAAGATTCAATTTATCCTCTGAGCAAGCAGGTAGATCTATTATTTCAGCGTCTATAAAATTCCCAATCCATTGCTCGCCGCATCCGTTTGGTCTGTGAAAAACTACATGGAAAACTGTCATGGCGCCTCTAGCATTTAACAAACTTGCCATTTTTCTGCTATTATATGGCAGTTTTCACGTTCCCTCCCGTTACCCTAGGCGGGAGTGTGAGGCCAGTGACAGTGAAATGTGTGAAAAACCAAAGAGGAATTGAGGATTTTACTTTGTACCTATAGTCTACCTGTAGTGCGGATATGTATGAAAACAACCATGGCACTTAACAGGCTCTGACAGCGAGACTTGTTACGCCAGCTGTGCCCAGACATTTCCTCTATCCTCAGACTCGATAGAACGTGCAGTGGAAAAAACATCACCGTGCACTTCCAACATCAAGTGCACTTCCCTTTACCAACCTACCAAAGAATGTCAGTGACGCATTACACGTTGCAGAATGAAACATTAACTCTGTATGAAAAGACAGGTACCTGACAGCAAATGGAAAACTAATAAAAGAGATTAAGTGAGAGATGTTTTTAATTTGGCTGACTGCTTACATGATTGACTGCCATAAACTCTGGTTAAACTTTATATAACCACAGAGTTCCATTTATATTATAGGGCTCGATCATGTCAATCTTTAAATTGTTCCTAATTGGTGTGCATAAGCAGAAATGCAATTACCAGATATCTCTTAATCAGAATGTGCAAAGTCAAAACTGACTACACAGTACACACTGCCCTCAAGCATATTGATGTGGGGAAGAACAGATGTGTGCGCAACTGCGCATGCCGTTTGTGGAGTTCAGCATTCAACATAGTAGCTGCCAGACTGGACATGAAGCTCAGCTGACCTAGGCCTGTGCAGCTGGATACTGGACTTTTTATCCTGGACCATTCTGAAAATGGGTAACATCAAGTCAGACCCTTTGACCCTCAATACAGAGAGGAGTCCCCCAGGGCTTTGTGCAGAGTCCTCTACTCCATGTATACGCACGACTGCGTTGCCAGACACAGCTCCGATGTAGTCATCAGGTACACTAATATACTGTACAACCAATCGCCTAAATATGGAGATATGGGGATCTCTGATGATGTCAGAAACTGCTGACGTATGGGTCAGGTTGGCCAATCACGGAAGCTGCTGGAAAGTGAATGCCATGCATCTGATGATCTGAATCTGCGTTGTTTAAAGTAAAGTTGTGCTCCTCGTACTTTCCGTGGGAAAAACTAAAACACAAATGGTATAATACATACAAGATGTTGCTGGTGCATTGATACGGATGCATGCGGTCTAGGGGTGTGTTTATATAAATTAGTTACCGGTATATAAACGGAACGCCCCCTAGGAAATATTTACATAAACAGTGCAAGCAAGCTAATGCTGCACGACTACACAAGTTTTATTTATTTTATTTATACAGGGTAAGGCATTTCAAATTGTTATAAAACTAACGTTAGGCACATCCAGTTGGATGTTGAGTCTGCAGACTCTGTTTGGACTGAGTTCCTGGTGAAGGCACGTACACCCACAATCCTTTCCCAGCTTGGGGCATGTCCATTGGCCATTAGCCTCCGATATGGCCCAGTCGATCAAGTACCTTGGGCAGGAGGAGGCCCAGCACATTGATGAGGAGCTCTTCATTGAGTATGGCTTCAGCGTGGACCAGCTGATGGAACTGGCTGGCCTCAGCTGTGCCACAGCAGTTACAAGGGCCTACCCACTCAGTGCTTTGGTCAAAGGCAGACCTTCACTGCTGGTGATCTGTGGACCTGGTAACAATGGAGGCGATGGTCTGGTCTGCGCAAGACATCTTAAACCGTTTGGATATGAGCCTACCATACTGTACCCCAAAAGGCCAAACAAGTCTCTCTTCCATGGCCTGACCACACAGTGTGAGAAAATGGAGATCCCCTTCCTCGCTGAAATGCCTGAGGCCAAATTGATTGATGAGACCTACAACCTGGTGATAGACGCGATATTTGGCTTCAGCTTCAAAGGGGCTGTGAGGGAGCAATTTGGTTCCATCCTTGACGTGCTGAAGAAGACCACCGTGCCAGTAGCTAGCATCGACATCCCCTCAGGTTGGGACGTGGAGCAGGGCAGTGCAGGTGGACTAGAGCCTGACATGCTCATCTCTCTCACTGCACCCAAGAAATCCAAGAGGACAGTATCACTTCCTGGGAGGGAGGTTTGTGCCCCCTGGCTTGGAGCAGAAGTACCAGCTTAACCTTCCTCAGTACCCAAGCACAGACTGTGTTGTACAGCTGTAGAAGTACAGCCTGTTTACCCAAGATTGGGTATTGGGTAAGACTGACGTTATGTATTGTGGCGACTGATACACAACTCAGGAGCGGAGAGTCAGGTTTGCCCATTCACTAGGGCATTTATTGTTTATAATTCAGTGTGTTAGTAAAAAGCAGGTAAAAGAGTAACGTCAAGCTATCAGTGACTATCAGTCACTTTCACATTCAATGTAGTATCAGACCTGGCTGTTTACACCGCAGATACGTTCGCTGTGACCGGGGGACCCGTCTCTGAATGCGTCTATAAAATCACACCCGTGAAGTGAGGGGCGCTCTTATCATCGGTTAACATGTCTGCTCAGACCATACTCTAAAATAAAATATGGACAAAGTGTTCTCCGGGTCTGATATGGACGTAAGATGAAGCCTGTCAGTCCTTGAATTGTAAATTGCCATCTTTCTATCCGTTTGGGCCCAGCTGGCCATTGGCTGGCCCAGACAACGAGGCGGGACTTCCCCCCTTCTTCTTCGTTGGTTTTTATTTTGACTCGAACGGGGGGTGGATCCCGATCATAGACTGTAACGGTAGCCACGCCCCTCAGAACATACTTGACTTTATGGTAATCTTTTTTATAAATGGGACCATAATTTTCCAAAAAGAATATTATGACATGTTTATTAAGGTAATACAGTCTAGGTGAAGTTGGGCCCAAATACATGGACCTCTATGGAGCTACAGTAGGGCTGTCAGAACGAATTTCATAATATGAAAGAAATTCGAATATTAAAAAATATATATATATTCGAAAGCTAAAATTGCCATTCGAATGGAGCTTTTATAATTTATTAATTCTATTTAATATTTTTATTTTGTTTTATGTTATTTTATCCACTCACTAAATGTATTGAGTAACGCATCTACCGCTGTGAAATCTCCCCGGCCGCTTCCACTGCATGTGAAAAGGTGCACGCCGGTCACGTCGCAGAAGAGGTCATTGATTGGCTAAAGTAGGGCCAGATTTCAGGGTAAGCCAATCAGAGACAGTCTACAGCGTGGGCGGGCTTACTGGCTGTTGTAAACGGTAGCAAATTTAATCACAGACACACAAACCCTTGTAACACATACATAGATACTAGTATACTACGCAGACAGAAATCGCCGGTAGAACGAAAATCATAATACAGTCTCACGACGCAACTTTATTGCACATCTGTGCTTGCCTTTCATCCACGCTTCTATAGCCTTTTAAATCTCATTTCCCATCCACGGGCACAAGCAAAGTGATATCAGCATCTTCCACCCGATCTGTGGTGTTGTTTCTGACGAGGGTAGCAACTAGTTAGCATGGGAGCTAACATTAGTTTAACTCTGGTCCATATCGTTAGAAGCCAAGGAGTCCTCCTTAATAACACACTCGATGCTGCGTTTACACGGGCAGACACAGACGAATGCTAATATCATTTGGAGCAGGCCGAGCAGCTACTGTACACGTCTGTTTGCTGGCTTCACAATGAATGATAGATTTTATCGTTGCCTCTGCCCGTGTTTAATGGTCAGGATTTCACTGTCCACAAAAGGCAGACCTGACAAAACTATGCACTTCCCAAAACTCACAAGACATGCCAGCCACGTGTATTATTATAGGCTAAATATGAGCTAAAATAAACAATGTAAATATTCGAATATTTTCGAAAATTACAAATAATTAAGCAATGAAATTCGAATTGGATTATAGAGGTGAACTGACAGCCCTAAGCTACAGTATAGGTTTTTTTTGGGCCCAATGACAGCACCACAACAGGCCATTATATGAACTTTCAGGAAGTCCCGATTTCCTTAGTGGCTTCACAAAATATCTGTCTGACTGCCCCCCTGGCTCAGACAATATGACGTAAAATTGTCCATTCATTGTCAATGGGAATTTAATTTTTGTATAGGACGAAAATAGCAGATTTTCTCAGACACATATCAATGGGAATGTGTAAGACGAAAATCTACACAAATAGCTGAATATAGGAGGGGCTAGCGCTCCTCCAAAAAACACACTTGTGTGAAGTGAGTGGCGCTCTTATCGTCATACATCACATTCGTGCTCAGCCAATCAAATCATCACTATGTGGTACACACAAACACACAAAACCGGCCAATCAAATCATCACAAATGTGGTACACACCAACACATAGGGGCATAGGAGGGGCTAGCGCCGCTCAAACATCACACTTGTGTCACAGGGTGGCATGCTTAAAGCAAACATAAAAAGTCCAGTACTCAGCTGCCAGTGCCACATGACATGTCTGAAGAATTTATCTGTGCAGTGCCCTGTGTCCTGCCTCTCAATCTTGGCACCAATCTTGTAGAAAGAAGAGAGACGAGCCTCCTCCCCTGTTTCACAGCAGGAGGATTGACTGACTGACTGAAGGGATTTAATTAGCTAAAGTAACACCAGTGGTGCACACAACAAACACTTTTACGTGATTACTAGTCACTGACCAGTTGGTGCAACTGGAATTACTATATTGATGTAGCATTTGACCTCTTCTGCATTTTGAGACATGTAGACTTCAAGTTGAAAGCAAACAAGTTGAACTCAGATTTATTAGAATGTTGGTTTAAATTATATTGATGGCTTTTCAATGACTAGGCTTTTTTGAGACATGTGCGCCACACATGACAGCTAAAACTAACCGATGGTTCGTCTGTCACTGAAGTTCCAACTTAATGCACCCCATCTCCTGTTTCAAAGCCAACCTTGTACTGTAGATATACACACGGAAACAGTTTGTGAACTGCAAACCTTCCTCTCCTTTCTTTCATTACGCATTCATACATAAAATCCCGCCCCATACAGAGGGCACTGTGAGGCAGGATAACAAATGAGTCTTTGTTCATTTGGCTTCTGTCTGTACCTTACATCATATTTAGGTTCCAATGCAAAGGGCCCACCACTCTGGAGGGATCAGTATGTGTTCCCAATGGTACACATGAACCCGTAGTGAAAGGGTCCAAGCTTCACATTCTTACAGAATGTGCCGTTTATTCCATCGGAACATGCAGTGTTCCCATGGAAGGACTCCTAGCTCTGTCAGTATTTCTCAGCAGAAATGTCACCTCCGTCGATCCCTTCTTACCCTCCCAGCGTTGCTGCTTTGGATCAGGGGCTGTCAGGGACCTGGGACCCACTGGCACAGGCCTTCCTAAACTTTCCTCTCCTTTCCAAGGGCCCCTATACTTTGAATACCTGTACACTGCCTGTGTGACTTCTAAACTTGCCTGTAGCTGCTGCTGCTTCTCCATCTCACCCTGCCTGAGCTCAGCTATTCCAGCAGCAAGCTGGTCATAATTAAGTCAAGGGCTCTCGACCATCCATGATGAAACCACTTTCACATGGGAAGCGTTCTCCTTGTTTCCACCCCCTGGTGCCCAAGCACCAGTTAGTGATGCAATTAGACTGAGAAAAACACAGACAAGCTTATAAAAAATAATAATACTCTGCTCTTCCCGCAGGTCACTTTCACTCCATGAAAGAAGTTCCCCTCACATAAACTCAGCTCAGTCAAATATGTGAACATAAACAATTGATGGAAATACTGAGGAGGTACTCATCTTTCATACAACAAATTAATCTCACTTGACACAGAGAAATAGCTAAATATACTATATAAATATTGTGTCTGTCGACCTGCCTTTGCCTGGTTTTCCTAGACGAAACCCCGGCCCTTACCCCTCACAACAAAGTTCCATTGATCAAACCTAAACACATTATTAATGATCTTTCAAGTTGACATTTTGGCTGTGACATCAGTGATTCAAAAGTTCCAAAGCTGCACTCATTCGTTTGACTGAACTGAATGGCAAGCTGGTTGTAGGAAAACATTTAGATGTACTTCAAATACCCTCCATAACGCTGTTCAGTCTTCAGTTACATTGTGCTGAAATGTGGCCTTGACCTTTGCTCCTGTTACTGTTGATATACTATACCTGCTGTAAGTCAAGAAATATTTTTTCGGGTGGGTTCATTATAAGGCACTTATACCAAAATTATTTGGGTAGATCAACTTCACAGTGAATGGGACTAGAAGTAAACAATGCCCCGAGAAGTCTGGAATATCGCTTTGGGACATTTCAGTTAATTCAATTGTGTACCATACACACTCTTCTCAGGACATTTTGCCCTTGAACATACAGTATTGCTCAATATAAATGCATTCTTGCGACACTGTGCCCACAAGCATTATATACATGCTTGCGTTTTGGCTGTACATCGTAAGCCGTCTGTCTTTATCATACATACACTATGCAAAGACAAGAACAACAACATCGTAAATTCTTTTTTACTATGACTCACTTTGGCTCGCTTTACCAGGCTCTAAAACCGTGTCCTGGTAGCGACAACAATCAGACCCTGAATAAGACACCAAGAAGTGGACAGCTATGGGGTTCATCCATTGTGCAAGGTATTAAATGAAACACAGTCAAGGCACTATTTCCTTGAGAGGAGGGGACTGATAGACTTTAATGAGCGGGAACACAGTCCCAGACTCCCAGTTGCCGTGTGATGGAACCCAGTTAAGACTGGATAGCAGTAAAGCAGAATCTTTTATTTAGCCTTAAAAGTGGTTGGAAGGATGAGAGAAAGAGATGGAGCAAGAGAGGGGACAGAGAGAACAAGAGAGAGGGACAGAGAGAGAAACAGACAGAATGGAAAATAAGTAGTCAGAGAGAAGAGGAGAGAGAGAGAGAGAGAGAGAGAGAGAGAGAATGGTTACAGACTTGAAGAAACTGGAGTACAGAACATCCCCACAATTTATTTTTCAAGATGTTACTTCATTGTCTCCACCAGGCCGAAGGCATGTGGAGAGAGTAGCCTATGTTTTGCACTGCGTCCATGTGTGTGTAAGTCCGTGTATGTGTGTGCGTATGTCCATCCGTCTGTTAACAGCTAATCTCCAGCACCGTTAACCCGGTCGATGCCAAATTTTGCACACACACTCCCTAGATGCCAACAGCATTGGCTTTCTTTAGCCTGCCTACACAGATGGCAATGGAATATCTGTATTCACTTCTTTTTGTGTACAAAATTGGCTTTGGGCACCAATGTTTAGATTTTTGTAAATATTTGTTAGACACTAGAGTAGCAAGAGGTTATAGAAGTGAGAGGTTAGCTTACAGCAGGTGTGTTATCACGCCCAACTCAGAGTCTAATTGGTTTGACTAGACAGTGGCCTTGTGGTTAGAGTGTTCGCCCTGAAACTGGGAGGTCGGCCGGGTTCGATCCCCGGCCAGGTCATACCAAAGACTATAAAAATGGGACCCAATGCCTCCCTGCTTGCCACTCAGCATCAATGGGTTGGATTGGGGGGTCAAATCAACTAATCAAATGATTCCCGAGCGCGGCATGGCTGCAGCTCACCGCTCCTTGGCTGTGGCTCACCGCTCCAAGAGATGGGTCAAATGCGGAGAACAAATTTCAGTGCGGTAACATGTGTGACAAAATGGACTCACTGAGGGGTCGGTCTCTGCCAGCCGCGAAGCGTAGCGGGCGATCAGTTTGTGCTCTTCGTCCTGTCTGCTGCTGGTATTTTCCGCCGCACTGAAACAAACAGAGAACGAAAGCTCATTTACACCAATCATTCTCCATGGGTTCCAGGGGAATCCGTTTAACAACTTTCACCCTATTTTATACTTTTTATTGCTATTATACTTGGTTGGCTATTCGAAAATATCTTGTAGAGCTTGTACTACTACTACTACTACTTGTCTGCCCCAAACTTTCCAGAACGGCCTGTTATAGTGCCACCAGGAGGCCGACTTTTGAAAAACTACTAAATTACTCGTCCAGATTCTGTCCAAAAATCCCGCAAATCATTACACACTATCTCTATAGTCATGTGTTCAAGACGGATCTGTCCGATATTTCAGATTACATCCTAATTGGCTAACATTGGCTTTCAAATTTGCAGGATTGAACAAAAAGCCTCAAATCATGAACAGAGCGTGCAATTTACGTGAAATCTTTCAGACTTTCCTACTATGCTGAGGAATATATCCCACCCTTTTAACATTGGCCTGTTATAGCGCCACCAGGAGGCCACAACCTGACCTGCATGCCCTGGTGGAGACCTGTGCCCCGAGGGGCACTTTTTCTAGTTCATTGTTGGAATTAACCACCTGAACCATCGCGTAAATATTCTGGGCATGCCATAATAGGAGAGCACAGAGCATTTTAGAAAAACATTCAGTAAAATTAGCAGATCTACAAGCTCACAACTCATCATGTTGTGATACAGTGTGAGCTTGTAGCTCAGTCAGAGAATCTTCAGTGAACGTCTGAAATAGGGACTGCCTGCTGCGCAGACTGCGGTATTAAAAACATTATAGTTCTCTGCTGGCTCCAAAGGAGTTCTATAAAACCCAGCAGTATTATGTCTTAGTTAGGCTACTATGTCAAAAGAGCAAAGGCATGAGCCAATGAGCAGACTTCCCCTGGCAGAGTTGGTCAGAAACGTTCAGAGATATATATTCTTTTTTTTTTTAAATATCCCACGATTTTGTAACCCATTTTTCACCCCTGTGTCAATCATCATGTGATCCTGGTCTCTACACACCCTCCACCAACCTAGTCGCCATATATGGGGGACAAGGGGAGAGCAACGGACTTGAACTCATGCTTCCTTCATGCCTGAGTGTCCAAGTTGCTCCTTTACACCTGACAGGGGGAGTTTCCCTGGTTGGACGTAGCGCGTGGAAGGAACACGTTATTCCAACCAGTTCCTTTCCCCTCCATCAGGCGCCCCGGCTGGCCAGGGGGAGGCTCGTTCAGAGATATTGTCGTTAATGTAGTTATTTGTGATATGCACTTTAGAATTCCAAATATGTTGACTGTTTCCAAGATTGTGCTAATATGCGAAATCTCTGTCCCCTGCATAACTCGAGAACCGTCAGACCAATGGAGTTCAAACTTGGCATGCATATCACCATATATGAAGATCCCTGAAGAATGCACAGAATCTCAGTGTGAACTGTCCTGACCGATGTCAATACTATGACTTGATGACTTCAGAGATTTCCATAGGGGCATAAAAAGAGGACACAGACAGACAGATACAGAGATCTCTATTTTGACTATGAGCATGAACGAGAGAGAGAGAGAGAGAGAGAGAGAGAGAGAGAGAGAGAGAGAGAGAGAGAGAGAGAGAGAGAGAGAGAGAGAGAGAGAGAGAGAGAGATAGAGATAGAGATAGATAGAAGCAGCCATAGCCTAGTCTAGTGGCTAGATAGGCCGTGTGGTAATAGCACGTCCCCAGTAAGGCTATCCAACGTTGAAGCTGCCACTACCTACTGGTGAAAAGAGGAACTGCAGCACTTTCATGGAGGTGGACGGACGTTCATGATGTCATGTGCGTCAGCCCCAGACCTCAAATTTGAGGTCCGGGCAAGGCTAAGCTTCCGCCATTGAGTTATAATTGTACTTCCGGCAGTCTTCCGGGTGCTTCAAAACGCCACTGAGCAACTCCCATTGAAATGAATAGCGTAGGAGCAGGGCTAGCGCTCCAGTTCGGTCTCTATCCTTTTATTACTCTATGGGTAATATAAGGTCACCTGTTCAGCTGGTGCAAGACACCAGCCACCAGCTTGATGAAGCATGAAGCTGAAACAGAATTTCCCCTGTGGGATTAACTTCACCCCTTTTGCAAGCAGATCTTACTTTAATGATGTTTGGGAGACAAGAAACACTTTTCTGGGGGTTTTATGCAGGTAATATGTGTTTTTAGATATTTTAGTATTTCAAAGTGTCCATGATGTCATGGACACTGGGACACATGCACTGCTCCTCCTTGTGGATAGGTGGAGGGCTGTCTTACTGAGACAACATGTAGTCAAGGAAGTAAGTGAGCCCAATACTAAAATATCTAAAAACACATATTACCCACATAAACCCAAGGAAAGTGTTTCTTGTCTCCCAAACATCATTACAATAAGATCTGGTTGCAAAAGGGGGGGAAGTGTCCCTTTAATAAAGGTCTCAGTTCCTTCCTTCCTTCCGTCCTTTCCCATTCATTGCGACTGGCCTGGTAAATACAAAATTGGCTCTGAGAACTAAGACCATGTTTACCACTTTACTCATGCTGTTTTGTCAGCAATGACCCAGTTAATTAAAACTAATTGTTTGGTAAATTGGTTAGGCGAAGGAAAGGGGTTGTTTGTTTGGCTACTGATTGTTATAAGTCCTGGCCTGCATGCATTCAGTGCAGCTCTTTATGAAAAAAAGTCAATTTGCACTTGGCAGCAGCTTTTGGAGCTGAGGTGAGAGTCTGTTCTATGGTCACACATGTCCACCCCGACTCTATCCTTTCTTCCAGGAGCACTTGCAAGCTGATGTAATGTCGTAAAACGACACAATGTGGCCTCGAAGCCAGGACAGTCATAAACCAGTAAATCTTATTTGTTTTTAAACATGCTTCAAAAAACAGTAGTAGTTTTTGCATTTGCGATTGAACTTTATTTATACTTCTCTCTGTGATTGTCTGCCAACTTACCTGACACCGTGTTAACTGCTGCTATGACGAACCCCCTCCCATCTGGTTTTCTAGGTCTGGTACTCGAAACGCGCACAGACAGCTTCATCTTTTTACTGCAAGGACACATGGGCAACATTTTGATAAAGTGGTTGGGCAGTTTTCCCCAAGAATATTAATATATTTTCTCTGTGCAGTTGAGCATTACCTCTAATAATGTGGTCCATTTGCCTCCTTCCCTAGCCCCTCTCGGGCTAGCTAGTACTCCTTCCCCAGTGAAGACAACATTGTCCTTCCGTATTGCTAAAGGGAATTGTCAAATGTCAATGTCTCAATTTAAATATCTAATGACTCCATTTAGGCCTATGTTGGCCAACATGTGTAGGCTAGTACCATAGATATTATATTTTCCATATAAAATTGGTTGGACGTAGCTAGACGTGCTAATAATCAATAAATGCTGTGTAATTCCTGTGCCTAGTGCATGAGGCAATAAGGCAAAGGCTCTGGCATGAGGATGCCTTAGTTGTTTGTGTCCAGCAGGTGGGGCTGGAACACTAATGAACAACAAGTGTCGGAAATCCATAGAAAAAAAACAGGTAGAAATCAGTCGCAACGCAAGTCGCAATCTACTAACTATGGTGACCAGATCCAAACATTTCATTTTATGCCCAATTAAACCGCACCAATGCAACTCCTAGCTTGCAACAAAACAGTTTTAGCCAAGGACATGTTGTCACACCAATGCACTGTGTAGCTTGCAACTGCCATTGGGGATAATGGTTGTGTCATGCAACAGTTGCATGGTGTTTATTGGTGCTACAAAATAAAATAAAAATGGGGAAAGTAGGCCCTATAGGCTACAGTTGGAGGGGGTACAGCAACAAAGCTATGTGATATTGCAATGTTAATTGTATAAAGCTTTTTGAAACAAATATCAGTAATCTTTCAGGACTTGCAGTCACTTTTGGGACAATTAGCAGCATTTTCCCCAAACCTATTTCAAATATTATACAAAAAGATTTCAAATGTATTTAAAGGTAGTAGCTTCCTTGGTCAGTTCCACAGGTACAAAGGATAAAGGTGCAGTCAACTCGTACAGTCATTTTGATGTATGCACAACTATACATTGCTGAGTAACGTATAGTTGTGTATACCGGTACATCATAATGTAATACACTTTAATTTTTTTAATTATTTACAATTTGTTCGATCGATTTCTATGTTGTATTTAATTGTTATAATCATTACTATATTTTCAATTTTTTAGTCAACGGTGGTTGGTGCTGGGGGTATAGGATTTTAAAAAATGAGGCAAGGGGCAAGCCACTGATTGTAGTTGGAAAATATTTTGAATTATTTTCTTTGTATGCCTGTACCTGTATGCCTGTATAAAAAATATATATAATGTAATACACTCTCTGCACAAACCAGTCAGAGGGAAGTAACTTCTGACTTAACCAGACTAAATCCAAACTGAGTGCAAGTGGTATTCTTGTGACCACAAACCCTAGGCTGTGAAGGAGAAGAGAACCCCCTCAACACATTCATTATTTGTATTTTTTTTTTAACTGAGACCACCCCTGAGAAATCCAGCCTGGTCAAGCGGTCATATCTGAGTTGCTGGTGGGCTGGCTGAGGTGGGTGCTGTTGTCGTTGGGTATAAATATCCATGTGTAAATTACACCTTTGGTGGAACAGTAGGCCTACAGTACCTGTGTTTCTCTGTGCTGCTATAGTACGGTTCATGTTGATAGAAAACAAATCACAGTGTTTCAATCAGCTGAAGCTCAGCTAGGCCTCAGGGCCATGCAGGCCACACATGAGGGCCTTTATGATGTGAAGCCCATCTTTGTTCACACATACCGTCAGTGCTCACTTCACATGCAGCACAGCACAGTCATTTCTGGCCCGGCTAAGAATAGCATCGGTGGTCCATTGGTTTAGTGGTCTTGTTTATGGAGTGCAACCACAACGTGACTGCTTCTGTAGATTTATGTCCCTGTCAGCATCTTCATAAGCTAACATTATAGCCACACACACACACACACACACACACACACACACACACACACACACACACACACACACACACACACACACACACACACACACACACACAGTTTTGGTGGAGAGGGAAAAAAGGAGTGGGCCTACAAGTTATTGGTTAATGTGTGTGTCTACTTTTGTTTTCTTTCTCTCTACTCCTCTCATCACTCTAGTCTCTGTTCTTCCATTCTCTCTGCAACACGAGAATTGCTTGGATCTCTATGGTGACATTGGTCTGTACAGGCCTGTGAGGGGGCTGTCAGCCTATACCTTTTGTAAACCAATCTATAGTACAACCTTGGTGCCCATGCTAATCACTGCTAATTACTCCCATCGATTTGATTGATCCAAGCCACTTGATACATTAGCTGGCGGGTGATTGAGGGGTACTTATAGATTTCTTTCTCGAAAAATTACTTTACAGTCAATGACGCCTTAGTATGCTTAGTATGCTGCTGTACAATACAGTACAGTACAGTCAAGGACTCAATGTTATCTCTAAAAGGGCAGATAGGCACTATACATGACAATGAGAAAGGACCATTATATGACATGAGCCTTGACCTCCTGAATTGCTGTGACTCCACTCCACTCACTGTGAAATTAAACATGCCGGTCTCACGTGTGACAGCTGCGCTCCGGTGGTGGGTTGCTGTTTTTGTTCTCTATTTTTAACTGTCAGGAATGGAGAGCAGGCAAGGGACAGGGTGAAGGACTCATTGTTACAACCATGCAGGATAACTTGACCCTACTTAGGTAGGCATCACTCACATCATCTGTCACATTTTTGTTGTTTTTTGTCAGTTGGGTTATCGTGGGTAATAACAGTGATGAACATATGTGCGATTGACAGTGTGCTGCATAGTGAGCTCCAACTAAGCAAGTCCAGTGTCACATTGCTGCTTCCCATTCCCATTATTTTGACAATAATCTAATGCATTTTGTTTTAATTTATGTCAAAAAGAGAATATATGACATTTCCTTGCTGATGTATCATTAAAAAGAATATATAGCCTAAATTGGTGGAGAAGTCCATTATGCCCCTGCAACTGTAATCTATGAGACACTAACGCCCCCTATTGTCAGCACACCATTTAGGACATAGAGTAAGTAGCCTACAGTCACAGTCCTAAATTATTTGGAGAGGCGCCCAAAGACATGGGCTCTGTGTAATCGAACTCCCCACCGGTGTCCCCGGCTAGAGAACTTCAACACCCTGCCTCTCCTCTCACTGTTCCAGCCTACAGATCACTGTTGTAGCAGCCTCCACATTTCTCCGGGTTATCTCCATGGTTATCTATCTCCCTGCTTGACATGCCTTGTCCTCCAGACACCGGGACACCCAGGTGCTAAATAGCCATAGTCATAATTTCAATGGATGGACAGGCTATTTCACATGAACGGTGTTGGTACTAAGATATTTGAAGGGAAATATATATTGCATCGCATTTTCTTTATATAACTGTGTGCTACGGTTGAACACACCCAATTGCGCTGTTATTGGCTAGAACAGCTTATGAATGGGCCATAGCAGGAGGCTTCCCAAGCCTGACCTAGCAGGACCTAAACATCTCTGACAGGCCTGGAAATGATGGTCTTGGGTGCACTCTCTCTTTTCTGTGTGTGTGTGTGTGTGTGTGTGTGTGTGTGTGTGTGTGTGTGTGTGTTAGGGCTGTCCCCAAACATTCAAGGTTCGAATGTTCGCTCGTTAGGGTTGGCACTCAAATCTTAATTAATGGGTTTGAACCATTCGTTTTTTTATATTATATATATATATATTATTATTTTTTCCCCTTTTTTATTAACTCGAAAATATATCTCGGCGAGAATGTTATATATGTTAAAAATGTTAAAAAAGTTTCTCGTGCATTCCTGTCAGAAGTTATGTCTATCTCCTTGTTGTGCTGTCCCGTGTTGTAACCTGCCATTTTATCTACTTTCTAATTATTTGTTTGGCCCGAAAAATTGTGTTTGTCATGATTGGTCCGAATGTTAAAAAAAAATGATCAGAGACATTATTGTAACCCAGATCTTCATGGGGATAAGTGGCGAGGGTTACCATGGCATTTTCAGTTACCATTCACCTGCAATGATAATTGTCACTCTTCAGTATGTTTCTGTCTCACACTCTGAGGCCCGTTCCATTGTTCCCCACTTTAGTCTCATCATTATGCCTCTCCTGGCTACCACCAAGGCTGCTAGAGGCATTATTCTAACACCCAAATTCATAACGCCTCACACAAGATTAACCTGAAGGTCTGAATTATTCCAGAGACGGTCAGAAAATAAAGAAGATTTGTATCATCTTCTCCTCCTGCTACTCTAAAGTGGCTGAACATTTTAAGCAGATTATTCATAAGCATTGGCAAATTCTGGGATCTGACACACCATTAAAACCTTTGGCTAGTGTGCGGCCACTCTTTTGTCTTTTTAAGACTTATCTCCTTAGATGTGTCTGCCGTGAGCTGGCATGCACCACTATAAGACTGGTGTGTGTGTGTGTGTGTGTGTGTGTGTGTGTGTGTGTGTGTGTGTGTGTGTGTGTGTGTGTGTGTGTGTGTGTGTGTGTGTGTGTGTGTGTTTAGCATCCTCCTGCACAGTGCTAGAGGCATTATCTCAGCGGTTCTCACCAAGGGGACCAAGGGGTCCTTGAGGGAGTTCCAGGGAGTCCCCAGCTATGGACCCTTAACTGTAAATGTAAATGGTACCAAATCGACCAATTTGGTTCCATTTGTACACTCTCAGAGTTAAATTAACGTTGATTTTACAATACGAATAAGGGTCCCAGAGATAGAAATGCCATTAAATGGCAGTACATATGCAAGTCAAACTGGGGGTCCTTGAAAATATAATGGTTGAGAGTCACTGCTAGAGCTGTAAAAAAATCTTCCAATGGGGGTCCGCGAGATGAGTGTCAATTTGGGGGTCCTTGACATGAAAAGGTTTGAGAACCAAATAACCAATGCATTATGTTACCTGAGGCTTACTGTCCATCCTTCTGTGCATACAACGTACATCCATACAGTATACGTCTGTCAATTGCTAGTTGCTAGTCAATACTTTTATTTCTACCCTATACATGACAGAGGAAACTATTGTCTACTTTTACTCCACTACAATTATACGAAAACTTTAGTTACTAATTACTTTTCATAATTACACTCACACTAATATATATATTTTGGACTTTGATAATAGCAGATCATCTTTTATGGTCATCAATGTATTAGGATAATTTTGAGACTTATACATTTGCACATACGTGAAAAATGGAATGACATTCCTCTGCATTTAGGAAGAGGAAGAACATCCAGTTTGTAGAGACTTACTTTATTTTAAGGCAACAAATTGCAACGTTTCGATCGACTAGGTCTTAATCAGGCAAATATTACAATGACAGAAAAATTCCTCTGCATTTACCCATCCTAGCTATAACAAGGGAAGAGACACTCCAACACTGCGGCCGGCCGGGGAGGGTGAACGGGAACCTGTTGTTTCCCAGACGGCCTCTACCCATTCCCCTTGTAGGAGATTGTTTTTTGTGCTTGAAGGGGGCTGAAATAGAATTGCTAGCTCCTGCTGTGGTGTACACCATCATAAACGAGCAAGACTCTTGCACACCTTCAAGGCTGGGTAAAAGAAGCCCAAGATCAAATGTTTTTTCAAATGTAAAAAAGTTTTATTTTTGGGGGGCATTTTCAAGCTTTTTAGTTAGAGAGGAAATGGCAGGACAGAGAGATGCGATCCCAGGTCGGCTGAGCAAGGTCTGAGCTTTAAAGGGACATTTCACCACTGGAAGTAACTGCAGTCACTCAAATGTTAAATAATGAAGCCTATGTGTTACTGTTTGACTAGGGTTTGACTGGATTGTTGAATTATTGGGCCTCATTCACACGTACCAAACACCAATCAAGCAAATATTTGGTCGTTTTTTGTTTTTTTGGGCCACCACAATGCTTTTCCAATGGGAGTCACATGGTTTGACCAAACATTTTTGATTGATGAGGGGGGAGGGGCAGAACACCACCAGCAATCAGCAATCAAACACAAATGTTTGATCAAACCATGTGACTCCCATTGGAAAAGCATTGTGGTGGCCCAAACCCCCCCCCAAAAAAACGACTAAGAGGTGTGACAAGTGAGACCACATTTTCATGACAAACCCCAGGAAAGTGTTTCTTGAAAGTGTTCCCCATCCTTGCTGGCATTCTCCAAGGCGTCACACTTGCCCGTTTCTATTTATTATTGTTGTTGATTATGTTCTTCGTATGTCAGTTGATACTATCAATGGTAAGGGCTACAAACTAAACCCTAGGCGAAGCTCTAAATACCTAACCGACACTGACTTCGCTGATGACATATAATCAGTCAATCATTGGAATACACTCAGACTCTCCTGACTTCAGTCTCTTGAACAGGCCTCCAACTGTGTTGGTCTTTATCTCAATGAGACGAAAGCTGAATACGTAAATATATGCAAATCCAACAATAACAACATTATAAAAACACTTAACAACACTCCTCTGAAACAGGTTGATGACTACAAGTATTTGGGTTCATATATATCTTCTTCCCAAAAGGACTTAGTTTCAAACTAGGAAGGGTATGGCCTGGTCAGCCTGCAATGACATGCATAAGATCTGGTCATCCCAGTTTAGTAAGATGTTAAAACTAAAAGTAAAAATGTTTAGGACAACCGTTGAGCCGATTCTACTCTATGGCTCCGAGACATGGACACTTTCAAAGAAACAAGAGTAACGGTTGGATAGCACTCACACCCGCCTTCTAATGAGAGCGCAAAATCTGTCTTGGAAGACTAATCTAATATATGGCAACCTTCCCTGTGTTTCTTCACTAGTCCAATTTAGAAGAACACAGTTTGCCGAGTCCTGCCTCAAAGCAGACCAGAGGTAGAAAACTGTCGTTCCCTGATGTCATCGCTAGGGACACATGCATCAGTAAGTGGGAACTGGGGATGGTAATGAAGGACCGGGAAGTCTGGCGTGGCATTGTGAAATCCATGATCTCGACCGCGGTCGAAAAATGATGATGACAACTCCTTTTTCCCTTTGAGGTTTTGCAATGTGCATGCAGGAGTTTTTCTTGTATACACCATCATCTCATCACCCCAAGCCCAAGACCTACAGTAGGCTATACTGTCATTATGCATAGAACTGGCTTCAAACATCTGTTGCCTGGCAACCACACAAAATAAATATGCCCCTCCCCCCCACCCCCCTTAACAGTAGGAGTAGCAACAGAAAATATTCAGGCTGTTTAAAAGTAATTCATCAACATACCTGACCTGTAGATGTTCATCCAGTATCTGTTCAGCATCTATTCATGATCCTGATAAGTGGAGTTGTTGCTAATGAGGAGTCGACGTGGTGCTGATAACAACACCTTTGATTGCTGCTAGATTTATTTGATCATAATGAACATCAGTTCTATATGTAGGTGAGAGGCATGGTACATGCTTATCTTTTCTCGGAGTCTCTTACCGTACAGCTTTTAATTAATCATCTTCAGCCGATAGCTGCATAGAATTATAGAAATGACCAGGAAGGATATGTATTCAACTCATTTTAATTGGCAATATTTATTGAAGATTAAGCAGAAGGGAGATCCAACCGCGCCTCTAGCCTATGGTGGGCCAGTCTGGTGAATATCAGAGGCAGGACAGGTCACAGGAGAAAAGGAGGCACTGGAGAAGCTCAGACCGTTTAAGCCCTTATTTTATTATCAGGGTGCAAAGTAAAAAAGCGACAACGTTTCGATGTTTCAGTTACATCTTCGTCGAAACGTTGTCGCTTTTTGAGTGGTGCAACCACTCCTACAACCAGCAATGTCCGTGTCCGCCTATGTGTATCTCAGCATGAGTATATGACTATTAGTACCAGTATGGGCGCTGTGCCAGAAACAGAGAGAGAGATAGTGCTGCTCAGTTGCCTGCTAATGAGAGAGAGAGAGAGAGAGAGAGAGAGAGGAGGAGGGGAGGGGGGGAGGGGAGTTGCACCACTCAGTTAACAGTGTGATTTTTTACTTTGCACCCTGATAATAAAATAAGGGCTTAAACTGTCTGAGCTTCTAAAGTGCCTCCTTTTCTGTAATTTATTGAAGATTGTATGTTATACTTTAGTGTCAGGAGAGATCGCAGCCGTGATGCACGCATACGATGCTGTCTGGAGTGCAATTATGGACCAAGAGCTTCCATTTGAACAATGGAACATAAATACTGTCTTCCATTCCTTGTCCAAAGTGGAAGTTGTGTTCCAGATGTTCCTTGAATACTGAGATGTTCCTTGAATACTGAGAATAACAGTGACATCTGTGATCACAACAATGACGCCAGGAATAATACTCTTGACGACAATGGCTGCTGAGATTAAAAATAAACCAAAGCCAATAACAAATAAAGACATTGTTCCCTTGTTTCTATGCCTCAAAAGCTCCTCATGTGCTCCCTCTAAAACCTTCTTTTTTTACAAGACTGAGCTCTTAACTGTTTACAATGGCAAGGATCTCTCCTTGTTTAAAACATACAACAAAATCATGGTTACAAGTTCTGAAAATCTTACAGAACTTTAAAGATTACAGGCTAATTTATACATTGCTTATCATATTGCATAACAGAAGTGTATTTTCAACTGAAAGAGTGTCACTACAATTGCATGTTTGAAATTCAGCCACAGTGCATCTCTGAGACTCAATTAAGACAGCTGCAAGCCAGGCTCTGATCTCTCATTTACATCTGTAGACTTTCACCTCTGCAACAATGGCATCACTCACGGCAACAACCATGGCAACAAAACAAAGAAATAAATAGAAATAAACTGAAGCAACTAAGCAACATTTCAAGCTCAAGCGCTTTGGGCTCTCCAAAGACCACCAGACTCTCATGTTGACTCCAATACGGTTCTTGTTTGTTCCCTGCATCATGAATTAATTTACATTATTACATTATACTGCCAGTACAATTACTCTATTGAAGAATGCCACCTCTCTGACAAGTTTGTAAATGAAACTCCGGTGTCAACCAACCATTAAGAACATGCAGTGAAGTGATAATTTAATGTGCAAAGCAGTCTCCTTTCCTGTCCGTGCATGGGCTACCATAGTAGAACATAGAAAGAGCATAATATTGCTTTCGGTGATCAAATTTCAAAGAAATATAGTCTACCTAGTCCACACTTCTACAGATTTTTGCAGGCCCGACATTATGTGAGTTCTATACTACCTGGCTTCCCTAATAAGCCTAATACTAACCCTATTGATGAATTTCTGTCTTTTGACCCAACGATTAAGGGCGCCATTTCAATATTATATGATATCATTTCAAATTTGAGGCCAGCGCCCTTAGATAAGATAAAGGCAGACTGGGAACATGATCTGGGGCTCACACTGTCTGATGAAGTGTGGGATTCTATTTTTTCCTTCTATACACAAGTCTTCTCTTTGTGCACGACATTGCTTAGTGCAGTTTAAAATAGCCCATAGAGCTCATATGTCTAAGGCTAAACTGGCTAGTATTTATGTATTTAAGTGCAAGAGCGGTGATGAAACTTTGATCCATCAGTATTGGATGTGTCCGAAATTATAACCATTTTGAGGGAATGTGTTCAATACTCTATCCAACATTCTACATCAAAATCTAGACCCAGATCCCTTAGTGACTCTCCTTGGCACTGCTGGAAGGGATGACCTTCCTCTAACACACGTAGAGTGTCGTATATGGTTGACTTTGCCTTGTTGCTCGCTAGGCGTGCCATTCTGCTCAAATGGAAGGATGCTGCCCCGCCTGTGCTCCGTCAGTGGCTTCGTGATATAATGTCCTGTGTCGAGTTGGAGATGTTAAGGTTTTCAATTGCCGGCTCTGAGAAAAGGTTTTACAAGACCTGGGGTCCGTTTATGGCATTCTACCACAACACACAAACTGCATAGTGTGCCGTGCCTATGCCTCGGCCAACGCCAAACCACAACAGAAACTAAATCCGCTCTGCTATGAAAAATCTGCTTTATATTATTATCCTTTTATTTTTATTTTATTTTTTATTTATTTTTATAATTATGTATGCATGGTGCAGCCACTCCATTACGGAGCTTTCTTTCTTTGGCTGATCCATGCCACAGAATGCATCACAGCGAGCAATGGCAGAGGCCATTTAATTATTTAAAAAACATAATATTAATATTTGTATTGTGTTATACCCTTACATAGGTAGACCTTGTATGCCTGGCACTTTTATTTTTATATTTTGTGTACTGTTGGACTATCAACCATAGTCCCATGTACTGTACACAGTACATGTACTGTAAGAAATCAACCATAGTCCCAGCATGTACTGTAAGCCAACACTTTGAATCCCCCATGGCATTTCAGGCTTAACCGTCGATCAATGATGGCTAGTGTGTGCTGGCTGAAATACTCTAGAGAATTGCTCTTTGACGTAGAAATGTCAGGATAAACTATCTTCTTCCCACCTTTGAATAATAGAGCTAGATTTTTTTTCCATTCAGGCATGAGTGCACAATGTTGGCTGATAATGGTTTGTGGAGAGAAGTAGTAGTAGCTTCTGTTTCCTTGTGGACAAAGCAGGGGATTGTGGGTAGCCCTGAGGGGGTTGATGGCTTGACAAATATTTGAGGTGTGACCTGGCTGTGTTTACTTCAGCCAAAGCATTGGTCTGGGCCTGTTGCTATCATCACAACATACATCAGTGTGCAATGGCCATAATACAGTATCAGAATCAGTTGAGATAGAACTGTCCTTTTGAACTGAACATGACAAAGGATTATAAACGGAGACAATTCAGAATTGAGGCTTTCACATTTAAATTAATGGATAAATGATTTGTATAGCACATTTACAGTATTATATGTCCTTACTCATTTGTTCCGGTTTATAAACTGTACATGTTAAATGACCCATTGATTTTCTGCGTGCAATCAATAGCATGGATTAACTTCACAGGAGATCCCCAACCAGGAAGAAAGCAGTACTTCCTTATAGGCAAAGAAAGAGAAAGAGAGAGAGAAATAATAGGTTGATGGTTATATCTAATTTAACATTTGTGGAGTTGGTCACCTGACCAAAAGCGGTTAACAAAACTGGTCGACATGTTCTGTTGCCCCAACAGGGGCAGAAACGGGCAGAAACAAGGCCACAACCACGCTATTTACACACACTACAACTCGCTTACAATTCGCAAACCTGGCAACACTTCTCCGTGTTCTCATAGGCCCTCCAGGCCCGCCCCCACAGCTACTTTTCACTCTCACAATCGGCCATCTTGCTTTTTACTTCGATGCGCGAGTGGACATTTAATGCAAATACATTAATTATAGCTCCAGCAAGCAAACACAAACACCTCAACTCCATCTCATTGTGAATAAGAATTCCGAGGGGAAAAATAATTTTTGGAACGCCACTTTCACCCAGTATGAAGCTAAATGTGGAAGCCGTGTGTGTCACACCAACACTGGTGACCCAGAGAATCCTGTGCCGATTCTCAGGCATCTGGCCTGAGGCACTGCCTGCGAGTTGGCTCTGCGTGCGCTTTTTCCAACTCTCACTGATTTATCCAGCTCACACGTCAATCACAGTCAGCAGCTCTCAGCCTGCACACACACGCACGTCTGTCTTGCGCACACGCGCACACACACACACACACACATACACACACAGGCTAAGGCGAGTGGCAATTTAATGCAAATAAATTATTTATAGGTCCAGCAAGCAAATCATGATGGTCTGTAGGTCACAATCACATTCCGATTTGAGGGGTTGTGTTTTGTATGACATTTTGGCCAGTAGTTTTATATCTATCTCAGCTTTTGCCTGATAGCACACATGCTAACAGTGCTGACCACAACGTTAGCAGCATTTGATGACAGCTTGCCATAGCAACGTACAGTGTGCGCAGACCTAACGTGAGCTTCTGGGACAGAAACTTGCGTTTTCATGACAGCAGCAGCTGCTGCACCCTGTGATAGATACTGTGCTAAAGATGCTAAAGCAACACAAAACAACATCCACACGCAAAACAAACCAGGGACCAGGGTTGCCACATATCGTGGATGTGAGAGTGAAACAAGCAACCAGGTCTATAAAAATGTTAATAGGCCAGTTCAAAGTAGGTAAATCAGAAATGGTCCGGAAATTAGTCTTAAAATAATCAATTATAGTGTTGACTGTCACACTTTGTTGTCTAATGTTGTTTCAGAGCAGTGGAACTCAAACATTTCCATGTCAAGGACTACCAATAGATAAACAAGTCCAAAGTAGCTTATAATGATCAGACTTGGCAACACTGTCTCTAGGTTGAACGTTCGACTTTACAAGCTCACACATATGAAATATGTTTTTTTGAATCTTCAAACTGAGACATATTTGATGATAATACTGTTAGCACAGTCATCATACTCCAAGAGCATACAAATGGAACTAAATGGACCCTGATTTTCCCAGAGAGCAAATGGTATCAAATGGGGGTCTGTGGCCTAATGCATTTCAAACTGGGGCTTCTTGGTATTATATTCTCTGCATATCTTATCAACTTGGGGTGAATATTTCACCACAATACTTTACTGAATATTTCACAAGAATATAACACAAGAGTCAAATGTACGGTCAAATGTAATCACAATATAGGCTACAGATGTAAATATTTATGACAGAGTAAAATGTCGAAAATTAGTGCTATCCCCCCCCCCCCACACACACACACACACACGACAGGCAAGGCTGTTGTTTGCATCGTTAGCAGGCAGCAGCTACCTTGCCACTGCTCTCTGTGACTGTAGTTGTTTCACCATGTTTGCGTATTTATGAGAAATAAAAAACACTTTCTGTTATTATAATAATTTATAACCCATCCGTTACTACATGTGCAGGGCACACTACTGAGTTTAAAAACACAGCTGAAACATGAAGTGGAGTCTGTCAACTCGCAATTTCCTTCTTCCCATATTGTGCTGCAATGTAACTAGGATTCGCCGGCCGAAGGCCGGCGAAATTCTAGTAACATATAAGTGGAAAACTGCTTCCCTGGTGTTGCTGGAGTTATTGTATTGACAGTACGTCATAAAGAGACGAGTTGATCGGGTTCAGGTTTCAGCACCCAGCATTGGCTGGGATTTGCATTGGTGAATTTCTCTGTCTCTCTACCTCCCTCTACCATACATCTCTCTGTCTCTCTAGCTTTCTCTCTCTCTCGCTGATCAAGTGTCATGTCACACACAACAGAAACGTTGTTGACATCAGGGATCTCACGCACGCACGCACACACACACACACACACACACACACACACACACACACACACACACACACACACACCTTCACTTTTATTACACTTACCCGCCATGTGTGTGTGTAATCTCAGATTTCAATTTATCAAAATCAAGTACAAATGACAAAAACACATCTAGTACAGAACATCATGTATACACATTACACATCCATTTACAAATTTATAATGAAGTTAAAATACAGCTATCAGAAAATAAAACCCATATAGGGTCAGTGAATGAACAGTGTAGGGTGGGTGATGGCTTACTTAAGAAGTCACACCTGGCATAGCCTCAGAGACCACAGGTGTTAATTGGACAAACAAATTGGACTCAGAGGTAGGTGTGACCTAGCCTGCGATCCATACTATTTTCTGGTTTCTGATCCGATCAGGAGCAGAAATAACCTTAAGTTATGTTGTAATCACTGGTTGTCCAGGTGACCGGAACCAACGGCCAAAACCAAAGGTGCCGACATCACCCCAAATAATTCCCCGCGATCAAGGACATCATAACTTAAGGACCTTCCCAATAAATGCAGCATAGTTTACCCTTTATGCGGCATAGTTTAGTTTATAGGAATAATGTGATTGGTATATCCATCTTTTATTTCAACTTGTAGCGCCCAACAAGACTAAACTAGTGATTAAATGGGGATTGGGTAAACCAAAACAATGGAATGATACAGTAGTGTTTGAAACTATTGATTGCCAAATGGCAGGCATTCTATACCTTCTTCTTCTCTTGTTATCTCTAAGCACAAACAAATTCCAAATCAACTGTATCGGTTTGGGGAATTTACGTATATTGAATATGATATGAATATTCTTCATGCTAAATACGATAAGGTTATCGCAACTGGCCCACCTTTGCAGTTACTCGCTCTTGCGCCATCTGTGAGCCTAGTAAGTCTATGGAAGTGTCCAATTTGTTTGACTCAGGCTCAAGTGTGACTGCTTAAATCAATCATCACCTAAACTACAAAATTATACAAAATGTGTACATTTGCAGACCATCAGTATCATAATCTATTCAGTGAATATTCATAATAATTAAACAGTGAGGATGAGGATTCATAATAGCCTTCATTCATTTAATCTTGTGGAAATTTGTCACGCTTCAGGGCATCTCTCTGGACTGTACTGGATTTGTACAATATAGTAACCACAAGAACTGTAGCGTCCCTATCCTGGGCATGTGAACAATGAGAAAGAATAGCTCATCTACAAACTTACGTGTCGCATTGCGAGTTGCAACGCGGTGTGATCTTGTAGATCATCTATTTTTGGTGAAGTGATACAGTACTGTAGTGTAGAGGGGGAAAAAGAGGGCCCCGAGTATATACCCCTGGGGCACCCCTGTCAACTGAAGTATATAAGTGGTTAAAGTGAATAAGTGATGTTAGCTCGCTAATCAAAAAGTATTAACGTTTGTAAAAGGTATACCTTGTGAATTTACTGTACATTTGTGGTGGAGTAGCTTTCATGCCTCTGTCTCAAAATGTGTACTGCCACAGCCTGTTTTGCTTTGAAGGTCACAAGACGAGTCTCTCAGGGAACTGAATACAATTCCTCCCACAGAGAAACTAATATAATTTGATGTCCACTCTATCAAGAAACTACTTTCAAGCAAATGCTTGCGGTAGGGCAGAAAACTGTATACAAAATAAATAAACAGCAAAATTCTGAGATTTATTTGAACTCTTACGTGTGTAAACCTGAACCTCACTAATTGGTACTTTAATTCTGAGAGTGTAAACATTGACCATTAGTGTTAATTTAACCCTGAAGGTACATGGACCCTTAGGATTTGTCTGTACCAGTGAAAATGAGCACAGTTTGTTTTTTTAGAAAATAAAAACACAGCAAAGTCACACAAAAACAGAGTCCGAGCCTCTTGCTAAACACCAATGACTGGTGTGGCACTGTGCCCAGTGTTCCAGATGAGAGCTCAGGGGTTCTGTTTTCAGAGGTCCACAGTGGGGATGGTGCTGACCTTGTTGTTCCTGCTGATGCGGCGCTCCGGCCGAGGCCGGGTCTGCTTTGTCTGGATCAGTTCCTCTGGGGTGTTCCCCAGTGGCGGCAGCAGCCTCTTCTTACTGTTCCTGGTCTCAGGGAGCCACTGAGGCGGCAGCTCAAACGGACCGAACCCGAACTGTGTGGCGTCCTCAGCATCCGTCGGCGTAGCTGGGGCAACTTGTGACGAGGAGGTATAAGCACAGATGTGGGCCGGAGAGATCCTGGGCGCCGTGGGCAGAGGGGGAACGACCTCCGTGGTCATCACCAGCATGTCCTTGGTCATTACCCCCGCCCCCTGCTCAGGGTCCTTCTTCTGGATCCCCTCGGCTCGGAGACTGCCGAGTCGGGACTCGCCCTGGTTGTCCTCCATGGATTGAGCGCATGCTCCTGAACGCAGAGATGTGACCCCGTTCTCCGCCTCCTCCTCCTCTTCAGAGGGCCTGAAGATCTGCTGCTGGCCAATGTTGAACATTTCCAGGAGCTGACTTCCAGATCGGCCCGCCATCTCCAGGCCGCCTGACCCCGCCACCCCGCCCTCCCCCGACAGGGACGCCAAGCGCCCCGTGTTGACCACGTTGCGGCGGCTGTAGCGTCTGTGGACCCTGGCCAACAGGTCCATTAAGCTGCGGCGTGCAGATCGGTTGACGGTCAGAAACAGTAGCGGGTTGGTAAGCAACGACATCTTGGGCAGCCAGGCGGCTGTGAGGTACAGGGACAGGGGCAGCTCCTCGCCCTCCACCAGGACAGTGCGGTAGACCACCAGGGCCCCGTAGGGGGCACTGCAGGCGGAGAAGGCCAGCACCATGGCCAGCAACGTGGCGTGAAGCTCGGCCTCCCGCTGCGATACGTAGGGGATGGAGATGCTGCTCTGTGGCGTCCTCAGCGCGGCAATGATGACCTTCTTCTTCTGGCTGGCACTGAGCGCTCTGCGAATCAGCACCATGAAGACGAAGACCAGGGCGAGAGGAAGGATCACCGTTGTGACGTTGTAGACCAGCACGTACACCAGGTGGCCGAGGGACTGGGCGTGGGCGTCTGAGCAGGACGAGGTGACGTACACGTCGGTGACATTGGTCACGGCGAACACGGGCACACTGACCACCACTGCATGGACCCAAATGTAGATGACCAGGTCTCGGGATCTTGCATCCGAGATCTTCCTCTCTAGCGGGTACAGCACAGAGTAGTATCTAGTATACAAGCGACGGGGGGAAAAAACAAAGCATTATAACAGTGTGACCAGTAGAGCCATGGACATACGCTAACTAGAAAGGTGCGCTCCTCTGAGCACAGATCTCCACTAGTCTGGGTTGCGTACCCAGGGCTGTGTCAGTCGTGAGGTGCCAGCCATCAGGACACGAGGAATCTGCGGGGGAATTGTAATATGATTGTGGCACCCCCTATGGTCAGAAGTGAAATTGTTCAATTCTACATTGTGACCTGGTCATGTAAATGGTTTATTAGAAGGATTTGTTGAATATAATAATATTGTGTTTAGTCATGGCATTCTGCAATCAGTTCTTTCAAAAGAACAATGTTCTGAGGAAAAAAACAACTACTAGAATCAAGGACAGGTGTTTTCGATGAATCTATCATGGTTAAAATGGAGTTTGAAGTTACATAGGAAGGGCTTGTCTGATCAAATGAATATCATTCAAATATCTAAATAAAACTTTGTCCTGGGTGCAACAGCCTGAGTAGACATTAAAATGACCCCAAACATGTTTGAAAGTGAAATATCCCTTTCCATATGCTTTGGCTCGCTTTCAAATACGGTTCTCAGAGCCTGGTCCTGCTCAGAAGGTAGTACAACATCCTCAGATAGTATACATACATCAACCTGATGAAGGCGTAGTTGCAGTAGTTGCAGTTTTTGCGTAGTTGCAGTTTTTAGTCTTGCAATGCATTAGCCACTTTTCTACAAGAGTGCCTTGGTAAATTTAGTTCAGAACATATAATTGTGTGTGTGTGTGTGTGTGTGTGTGTGTGTGTGTGTGTGTGTGCGTGTCTGCGTGCGTGCGTGCGTGCGTGCGTGCGTGCGTGTGTGCATGCGTGCCAGAGGGTTCTGTGTGCTTCTGGCTATAGCTCTGAACACTCAAGTCTTGGAACATATCCTCCCAGCATGTGCTCTATCGATCTCCTCCAATCTTACCTCCACAGGAGGTAGATGAATGAAGCAAAAAATACTTTGTCTGCTTTTTGCTGGTCCTACTGTGTAGCATCGATTTTCTTTTCTTTTGTACTTCGGAGTCTGAGGTTTGACTAAATGAATTGCTCCTGCAGACTTGGTCAGGCAATATTTTGATTCATTGGGGGCTGCATGTGCATTAGTCTGACATCCCGTTAGTCCGACTACGTGGCCGTTTAAGGCTGCCTTATACTTGAATACTTTTGTACTTTTTTTTACAAAAGCGTATTGACACAAAAATGTGAGTATACTTCTTCCATCACTGCTAATGAGCAGAGAAAACCGTTGAGTTCCCCACTAGCAGCCTGCTTCACCATTTTTAATTTCTAGCTCCAAACCAAACCCTATACCATTGTAGTGAACACAAAGTTAAATGTTTCCAAGCCAGTTGCAGTGATCATGGTTGATTGTTTTCTTCCCTGGCTTTTATTAAAGGCCCAAACTGTGATACAGGCAAAAGACGAATCAAACGGGTTGTACAAAATAGCAGTGGAGAGTGCTTTATTGTGTGTAGAGTGTACAGTGACACATTTGAACCTTATTACTGTATGCTGTATTTGGGGGCTGTAATAGGTCTGTTGATGGGATCCTTGACGGGATTCTTAAGGTATGGGGGGTGGTTTGAGAACCACTGCCATGAGGCATTGGAGCTTTTATTATTCTCTGTGGTTAAAGAAGATGAACTGACCTGTCGAGCGCGATAGCGGCGAAGCTGAGCACGGTGACGGAGCAGAAGAGCTTTTGGAGGAACTTGATGGCCTTGCAGAGGAACAGCGTGTGCAACCACCAGCAGCAGCGTGGACTGGCACCCAATGCCACGTCGAAGGGCACGCATGCCAGGCTGGCGCAGAGTCCAGAGCATGCCAGGTTCTTGATGAAGCGGCTGGTCACCGTTTTAAACACACTGGTACAACAGGTGCACCACAGCACCGTAGCATTGCCTATAGGGAGCGAGAGACACCGGGTGTTTTACAAAATTGTCTATTTATTTATTGGATACATTTTCAATTGAGGTTGTATAATTTTTTTGGCCAGAAGAAAAACTGTGACTGGAAAAGGAAATATGGCAACTTTCTAACGGTTTGTCAGGTCAGGTGCAACTTTTCTTTTGTCAAATATGTTTTTATTGAACAGATTATAAATTGTTACAAACATTATGATATGAAATAAAATAATACATTTTAGGCCAGGTGCAACTTTACAAAGAAATAATCTGTATAATCAATAATCAATAATGTAAATTAACAGCTACAGTATGAGTACAGAATGGTAGATTGTGTATCAAAATCACTTAATTCCTATACTGTACTTGGTCATATCTGCCGATACCGATTCTGACTGATCACAATGGAAACAAGCCTATGCCCTAGGGGGCTGGGCCCAAAGCCTGTTAATAAAGTATTCAATCAATCAATAAATAGCCTATACTCTTTTCCAAGTGTCTGCTAGTGTTTTCACAACTGAATGACTACTGAATGAGATGAGTACACAAATTAAATGTAGAAAAAGGATTGTACATCCTATTTGGATTTGGCTTTTGTTCTAGACTAGAGGTACTAGAAACTTTTGATTTATATTGAACTCAATGATGGATTTTGAACTCATTTTTATTTTGGCTGGTGAAAACGATTAAATAATCAGGATTTATTATTTCTTTATGGCCGATATGACCAATTCCGATTATGCTACCGATTATATCGTGCATGCCTAAGTACCATGCATAATAAAGGGTATGCGTGTGCCATCTAACTGAATGGCTAAAAACTACTTTCTGGCCTTGACAGCCCATAAATCCAAACAGAAACGTCCTATTTGACTGCATTAGACGACATTAAACGACGTTAAACTCACTTAATTGCCACTCACTTTGCCACTCGATTTGCCACTCACTTTATGCATACGCATACCCTCTATTACTATTTTTCAACTACTACTTCCATCAACAACCTTCCATACAGACACACATCACATTGATTCAAACCATTGTGCAGCATTGTACAGTTGAATAGAGCATTCACCATGCAGGCCTCTCAATCAGACACAGCATGTGAGGCCACACAGCAATCAAACAGGCTATCAAACAGGTTTTGCATTATACTGTAAGTCATGAAAAAATAGGCCAATAGGCAGCATGACCTATATGAGGACTGGACAACATTATGAACCAAGTAATTCAGGGAAAAACCATAAGGCCAATTTGAAAAATATAGCTACACGAATTGACTTCCTTGGCCTACTGGCAGGATTGCACCACAAGTTATTTACAAGATTAGCTACAGACAGCCTGACACACACAAACACACACGCACGCACGCACGCACGCACGCACGCACGCACGCACGCATGCATGCATGCATGCACATAAAAACATAATTTCTGGACTCAAACTTTGGCTTGGAGTATCCACAATTGTGGACTAACCTTGGGTATTGTACGTGTTCCTAAATGTATTCAATCCAATATAGTCCGGGCTGATAAAGCAGGCATCCGTGCTGTCTTTTGTCACTTGTATTGATTGATTGATTGATTGATTGATTGAAGAATTTATTTTACAGATTGGAGAATTACAGTACATTTCAAGCACAACTCAATACAAATCCACCTTTATGTTTCAAATTCTAACCTGGGAGTTGAGGAGCACCATGGCACCTTTTATCACCTATAGCAATAGCGTATAGCAATAGCTATACGCGATAACACCCACCAAATCTAAAGAAGTAAGATTCAAGTATCACATAAAAATTATTATAAACTTGTCATATCACAAATGGCACCAGCGAGTGCTATCTACCTTTCTGGAAGATTTAAAATTAAATTATGCCTCCAATTGTTTAAATAATGCATGTTACGTAGACAGCACTAGAATTGCATTTTATGTAGTCATAGCACTTTATAGTATAGTATAGTATAGTATAGTATAGTATAGTATAGTATAGTATAGTATAGTTTCATTATAGATATTCCACTGTTACGTACTTACATATGTTTCATGATAACTACTTTTATGTATGTGATGTATGGCCATGCTTTTGTTCTTGCTTAATGTAAATCGCTCTGGATTAAGAGCGTCTGCTAAATGCCTAAACTGTACATTGTAAATTGTAATACCACATTGTGTTAGATGAGTGAAACATAACACCTTCTTATTAGCAGCTGTAGAGGAATATATTTTCTTTAACACTTTCTCACACAGCTTCACAAAATGCTATAGTGTACTTCACTCAAATGATTGCTCCTGATTCTCTTTATTTATTTTTATTTCCACCTTTTCCATTCTGTATCTACTGCACTGAAGTATGCTACCCAAGCATTGCAAGCACTGCAAGGATAGGTATGTGACAAATAAAACTGTGAACCTTTTTAAGATTTTCAAAAGAAAAAAAGAAAAAAACATTACCTGCATAATTTGCAGCTGAGCCATTTTCTGCTTTACAAGAGTGAACACTCGAAAGGCACTAATAACTAAATGACTATCCATTTGAATTCACTCATAAAGAACATCTCTGGTGAAGGGCAATTTCAGTATAATGAGAACCCGGCCTATACCAATCATTTAAAAAGGACTTCTGAAAAATCCTAAACATCATCCTTTTACCACTGATGCCACTTCACCCATTTTCAACCTTATCTTCGTATAATTGATCCTTGATTCCTTACTAATGCTTATTATAAGATGGTACCATTTCCATCTACTCACTCTGTGTCTCATTGGTGGGCTGTGGACCAGTTGACATAATCGATGGAGATTCCAAGCTAATAGAAACTACAGACTCATGCTATATTAGAAGCAATTGTTCTTTCATTAATATAGGCCTACATAATATATGAAGATCACGACACTGACCTCGTCAAACCCTGTATAGCCATATAGAGAAGACTGAATCATCACCTAGATCTGCATACAGTATATGGAGCCGCCCAGCAACTCTACATCTGACCTCAAACCCTTAGAGATAGGCTACCTGTCCATTCGAACTCTAAACGGGCCCGCCCAAAAGTTATTAAATGCTAGCGAAAACTCATCAAACCCTGTACACTCAAGCCACCCTTAGATCTCCATATATGGAGCTGACCTGTTCTGACATTCCATATGTTGATCTGACCTCATCAAACCCTGTACACTCAAGACTCGCTCCATATATGGCCACTTTGGCCATATAATAATAATAATAACACAAAATGGTAGCCTGCTTAATATTAATGAGGACCAATTATATAGAGATTGAAAATGGGTGAGGTGCTCTTTTAAAGCCACCCCTTAAGATCACTCTTTATTCCTTGGTCTACACAATAGACTCATATACAGCTCAACCACTGGCCATAATAAAATATCATTAACAACAACCGATTTTCATTTGTTGAGATTGGTGATGGGAGCATATTATGTAAACTAAAGGAAAGTGCACCACTTTGGGGCAGTAAATGCACCTGTCTGGGACTGGGAGACCCAGAAAGGGGCTGCTTCAGTAATTTCATTAGTGTAATGTTTACTTGAAGATAAGGTTCTTCTAACCTTTCTTCTTTTAGTTGTTTTCTCACCAAGTAATTTTTTTCTGTCATATAGGCCTGGTTTATATATTAAAAGTGCATTTATGTTCATGACAGACCAGGGGCCATCATGGCCAAGCCAAACTGTGAATATATAGGCCTATCTATGTCAAATAAATAATTGATTCGGTCTTAAGTGAGTTAACAATTAATTTGACATTTTCACCAGAAATTGCCCCGAAGAGGAATTAGGCAACTGAAGGTGCCTGGTCTGCCAAATGAGTGCCACGTAGGCATAGGCCTACATATTCTCACAAGATTCTACTGTATTTTTGGGGAGAACTCAAAACAGTAAATGCATAATGCCCAAAATTGGGTGCAGGTGCACCATCAATCAAGTGAAATGAGACCCCCGGGGGGCTGGGCCTGGTCGCCTGGATGTGATGTGACTCTGAGGTGAGTGCATGTGTAGTGTGTAGCTACAGTGTACGTGTACTACTCTCACCAATGAGCGATCCTATGAGGATGAAAACTTGTATGGTGGTGGTGAAGTCCCTGTAGGCTTGGTGTTCGACGAGTCGCTGTTGGTGATCCAATCGAGTCACCTCGTTAGATGGACCGCTGTCCCACTGCGTTGGGCTGGAAGAGTTGAGGAGGTTGGCCGGAGTGAAATTCGCTGCACCATCTCCGACCGTTGGAGTCGGAGGCCAGCTCCCAATATCCATGTTCGTTCACAAGACTGTTAGATGTGTATTAGCCAGCCTATGTTTTAAAAACATGGCATGGCGTGAATAAGAGCCTGCACTGCAACAGCACATCCCCCAACTGCGCTCGGAAGCGCGCTGCCCAAGGAGGTGATGCTGGTGCCTTTTCCTTTCCTCCCAAAAACATAACTCGTGTCAACAAATGTATACGTGTGTCAACAGTCAGGTGGTCTATCTGAGAAACGAATGAAGAAACGAATACTCCATACTCCAAAAATAATATAACATATACCGGTACATTAAAACAGGTTAAAAAAGAGAAACAAAAAATACCACAGTTTAAGCTTAGTGCCTATCCTATTTCCATCTGCGGATTTTCTTTTCCAGATTTTTTATTATGCTCAGTCTCAGGTCAGGGCAGCATCCGTGCGCAGCGGGTGTATTACGATACGAATAGAGTGAGTGCATGCGATCGGTTGACCGTGGACGATGTTGAGGACCGGTGATGCTGTTCGCGAGTCTCGCAGTAAACGGAATAACGGATTATAGCCTATTGTCGCTCAACGTCGAATAAATCGGTGTGCCCTGTGTCCAGACGAGTTTACAAACCGCTGCTGCCATCCGCGCTGTCCATTTTATTGGTGGACTCGCTGGTGTTTGTTGAATACCGGTATTTCAATGCATGATGAGGTGCGACGTGCGAGACTGGAGAGACGGCTCCTCCTCTTATTAACAATCAATAATTCAGAATCTTGAATTATACTGGCTAGTGCCACAATTCATTTAAAATGTAATATAGCCTAGGAGCCTATACCAAACAACGAGCAATCACCCAAGTGTCAATTCCGTAGTCAATTCCGTAGCGGTAAATCTTTGTAATTTTAGAGGCAAAACTTGTAACTGAAGACAAGTGTGTTATTTTTCGCAGACCTTTGAGACATTCCTCTTGGGTTAGTTGAATTCTCTTTTGAAAATACCCAAACATGGCAGTGCATACCATGGTCATGCCAAACAATTTAAGTGTATAGCTACTGTGAGTGAAGTTGTTGTAGTGGATGTAGCTATAGGCCTATTAATGTTCATCCAAATTTGATTGATTGATTGATTGAAATATGTATTAACAGTTTGCAGAATTACAGTACATTTCAAGCACAAACTCAATACAAAGACTGTTAACTGTGAGTGGACGATCCAATTAAGCATTACACTTGTTTACAAGAGGGTCCACCTTGTTCAATTCATCAAAACATTTAGAGACTTCTATATAGTCAAAGAACAGAACAGGCGGAATTAATAAAGGAGGTAAAAAGGGAAAAGAAACATATACAGTGAAGGGGAAAGGGGGTGGGGGGTATTCAGATTTTACGGGGCCAGTTTCTTAATGACTGTTGGTAGGGCGTTCCACATTTTGGTGGCATAGGAGTGAAAATAATTTAGTCCCTTGTTTGTGCCGAATCTGGTTGTGCACTCCCTCATGGTGTTGTGGGTGTGGACTTCGTTAACATTAAGTATCTAGACAGGTACATGGGTAAATTGGTGGTGTATCGAATGGCCAGTATCCTATCAACGGAAATTGACTGATCAATCAGTGACTGATCAGTCAGTCAGTCAGTTATAGTTACTGACAGATGCAACTCCTGCATGTGCTTATAAACAGTGGAAGACCATGCATGCAGTCTAGAAATTATGGTTAAAACAATAAGTAGCTAATGATTTTCATTCGAATCCGGTGTAAACACACATCATTTCAGCACATTTCCCCCATGTGATAAATGATTTAGCTAAATGGAGCGTAGCCTGAAGAGTTAGTTCAGACAGTCATACTCGAGGGGGTTCATGCCATGCTCAAAGGCGCATACTATACTCAAGGGGTTAACATGCTGCATTACTATGTGGGCGTATAAGTGTGTGCAAGTCCCTCACGTCATTCGCTGATGTGGCAGTCAGCTGACCAATTGGGCGGGCTACTTAAGTTCACCAGTCTGCATGCTCTTCCTGCCTTCCTCTTCCTCTTGGTTGTTATGTGATGTTTGCTCCCACCACCACCCCAGCACCACCGGTGGGCTCTGTTATTATCTATCTCCCTGCTCTTAATGTTTTACGATGGTGTTTAATCGCGCCGAGCAGGGAGAAAATGCAGCAGAGCCGAACGCGAAGTCTAATATCGTATGCACACTTATGCAATATAGTATTCTCATTCTATAATAAATATTGGTTAAATCTATTCGTGAGTTGTCTGACTGAACTTACCTATGCTTACATTGAAGTTTTTGACATACTTTACTGTACATAATACAAATCGTACCTTTCATATATTTTTTTGTAAATTAATGCCCTAGGCCTATATATACTTCATCATACAAGTGTCGCACAAAAGTAATGAAAATAGAAGATCAGCTATTTTCACTATTTTAAATGTTTGTTTAAATAATAATAAAAAGGAACGGTTTTGGACAAGGTTTGCACCAACACAGCAATAAAATGTTGTTTACATGAAAAGTATTAATCTAAAATGTCTACCGGTATGTTAAAATAAAGTAGGCCTTGCTTCTTATCTTATAGTCCACTTGCCAGAATGTGAACCCAGGCATGTTGAGTACACCAAATTTTTATGTTAGAAATGTTGAGTATGGGTCCCCAGCATGTAGAAACTGCCTACAATTTTCATAATTGCCATAATATGTGACCATACCATTAATAACCTATAAGGGGAAAATCTAAATTTCATCATGCTTTAAGAAGCATTCATGTGACATGTCAAACTAGGAGGTTTTCATGATGCTGAATCCATTCCAAGCCTTAGTTTTGCACAAAAAATACTCCTTGGGCTATAGCCGTCATCACAAATGTGATGATGTCACATTTGGGCAAGTGGCTATGGCCCTTTGTTAGCCCAATGAGTGTTTTTTTTTATTTGTAAAACTAATGCTTGGATAGGAAACTTATATAGGTTATTAATGGTATGGTTACCTATTATGCCAATTATGAAAATTATTAAAAATATGCAAGTTAGCTAGTATCCTGCAGTTTCTACATGCTGGGGACCCATACTCAACATTTGTAACATAAAACCTTGGTGTACTCAACATGTCCGGGTTCACAATGGGGCTCTATGGGCTGACAAGTAGACTATTACACCCTTTTTCTCTTTGACCGAGCACGGAGCACCGCACAGTGACAGTGAGTGACAGGATATTGACCTGACAGCATGAGACTGTACTGCAGCCAGCAGGCTATCAAGCTCTGCATCTACTGTATAGAGACATGTATGCATGCACCTTATCTAGCATGGTAAATACAAAGAGATTCCTATATGTTTTGAAAGAAGCTACAATCATCATGTTACATAACAGAATTGTGGATGGAAATCTTAATGCTGACTCAGAACTCTGGACCAAGCGAGAGCCTGATCTCATGGCTACTTAAATTAATTCACAAAATACCAGGAGAGAATATTGTCTCTCTGAAACCATAATGGGAAACCAAAATGTATTTATTCTACATTTATTTGTCATTATTGACACACTCACCTCAGCAATGCAGTCAGTACTCAGTAGTACATACAAGTTTTAATTGCTATAGCTGTGAAGGCAAGAGCTCAGGGCATTCCCATTTTACCTCCTTTATGATGATTTCCTGCATGTTATTTGGCTATAGGCATTTGGCATAAGTGTATGACTCTAAATGTTATGATGAATTGCAAACTGTTAAATACTTCAATCAATCAATCAAGCTCATATGATCAGATCAGAGCTATGGTACTGACAGGGGATACTGCTTATGAATAATGTGTACTTACTTTACTGGTCAAGATTAAAATTGCCTTTAGCTTCACTACAGATACGGTATAGACAACATCAGTAAATCAAGTCATAAACATTCACAACTGAAAGATGTTGTGTTGTGTTGTGTTGTGTTCTAATGCACTTATTGGCATATGCTTGAACAGGGTTCACATATCCTTTTTCACCTCTCCTTTCAGAAGAAGACCAACTGAGGCCATATCATCTGCTTATTTATACAAACTGTTGAGTGAATTCTACCCTAGTAAAATCAACTGAGTAATATGGCGACAGCCACTACAAACGTGCTTTGTGTTGTGTTGTGTCATTCTTGAGGAGTCTATATACCATATGTGGAACGGGACTGATTATAGCTTCCCACTGGAGTGCAGCGCATTCTAGCCATGCATGTTATCATCATTGAAATTCTTTTCAATTCCCTCAGATGTCTACAAGTTTAGACGTCAGCAGCTCATTTGACTTCAAATTACTAAGTACTTATTAAAGCTGTTTGATAAACCACAGCTACACAATGTCTTCAACATGTAGGCCAAAATGTAACAATTCAGAATGAGTAAAAATACAACTTTGCATTCACTTCAGTATCTTTTCCCTTGTTGTGTCTTCCTCCATTCCTTTTCCTTATTGGCTACTTTGAGACTACAACACCATAGTAACACCATTAACCAATTAATCAAGGACAAGGAAAGGCACAAAAGTTTACCCTGGGGTTTTACTTCTTTCAAAAACAAGACTGAGGAATACCCCTATAAGGCATGACCGAAACTTCATCCTTTCAAGGAATACCACAGACTTTTAGACTGAATATGTTAATTTGTTCAGAAAATGTTGCACTTATTATATAACTACATTCCAATCTAGTCCTATATTTTTGCTGATCAGAGCGGTAGTCACCAAATTATGGTGTTAGATTTACTAGACCGGTTCCCAGCTGTAGTGCTGTAGAGTCGCTAACGATGCAGTTGGAGATCCATGCCCCACCCGGCTATGCAATACCCGTTGTACCCGTGTCAGAGTACCCATTCCACCCATCTGTCTGTGTCCTTTTTATGCCCATCCGTATGCAGATTTCTGAATCTGTCTCTCTGAATCCGTGTCCCTTTATTCCTATATATGGAGTTCTGTGTCAGGCAGGGCCAAATATGGAGTGCTGTGATGTCAGAACAGGCCAGCTCCATATATGGAGCATGTGTAGGGGCTCTGTCGAGGGCCCGGGCTGCCGGGCATAGGCCTTTTGTGGGTCCCACCGACTCAACACCGGGCACTGCACTCCCTGTTGGGGTGTGGAACGCATGTGTTTTTGAAGTCGGTGGGGCGAACGGTTCCCGAGTTACGTGGATTACAACCGTAGGCCTACACACACGTACATACGTACAGAGAAAGGGTGCATATATAGACTAGACCTGTACGAGCCCGTCGCACCAACCATCCAATGCTGTCCACACGCAAGGCAATTTAATACAATATTTTCATTTTTATTAACAATATATTTATTGCATTTTTTTTTTTTGTACAAACAGACAATACAACAAACAAAACAATACACAATACAGACAATACAATTACCCAAAATGAAAAAACAAACAAAACAAAACAACAACATACAGTACGTACATAATAATAATGGCACTCGAATGGCAACAATAACAGAGTCAAACAACAAACAAGACCAAAAACAAACAGCTGCAGAGAAATATTTTCATTTTTGAGCCGAATGCGAATGAAAATAAAAGCTAATACAATGTTTAGGCCTACAATAAACCACAAACAAAGGGGTGGGAATTTTTTTTTCTCTGATGAGAGGTTGTGTAATTAATTATTGTCATGGTTAGGTCATGTGTTATATTATTACTAGGCCTACTATTACTCTGGTGCACAATGTCAGTGTTGTGTCTCAAGTACCTATGAAAATATGTGTGGGGAAAAGGTTATGCAGGAAATGCACACATTTGTGCAATTGAGTGGAGTATCCACTAGAGGGCAATGTCAACACAATGGTAAAAGGATAAAATGTTTATGTAAGAATTAAGCAAACACTGCAACATTTCAAACATTTCAGTCCCAGTAACACCAATATAAACAATAATGAAAGGTGCAATGTTCAGAACAACAGGACAGCAACATTAAAATGAACGAAAAAAAATATATATTTAAAGTAATTGGGCCTTAAGTATTAAAGTATACTCCAAGAATTTGGCAATAGAGCTACAAGTCTTTATTTGGCTGGCTCTGGGTTCACTCACGCCTCCAGCAAAGGTACAGTAGTCTGGCCTGGCCTATACAAATCCACAATGCCAGTTAATGGACTCTTTCCTGGATGAGAGACAAACAAAAAGGGCAAAGAAATTACTGGGGGGCAGGAAGGGAGACAGGGCCGGCTGCAGGATGAAATGACTAGATGAAAATTGCTAGGGTGCACAGTTATTTTATTTCAACATACAACTATAGCGAACTATACAAGTGCTTCTGCCTCCAGAGGGCGCTGTGGACTTTGTGGGGGCTTGGAGAAGTGTTTATCAGCCTATTGACACATGTTGACAGTTGATTGATTTAACAATGAATAGCTGAATGCTGAAATAAAATAACATTTACTGCTGTTAAATAGGCAGCATTTATGTAAGTGTGGTATAGCTACAATCTGCAAACTATTTATACAGTATTCAATCAATCAATAAAAACCTGAGTTTGTCTGTTTCTATACTGTAGCCACAGCAGCATGTATTGAAAGTGTAGCCTACAATCTGCATGCAAACTGTTATAAAGTGTTCAATCAATCAATACAAATAAATTGTCTGAACTGCAGCCACAGCCAGGTCAGACACATTTTCTAAAGCATGTAACCAGCATAAAGCATTAAGTGTACACTGTGCAAACTTATAAACAGTCTATTCAGTCATCAGCCGGCCCTTCCTATAGGCAGAACAGGCAGTTGCCTAGGCGCCATGAGAGGAGGGGGCCAGGGGGAAACAACCAAGCATGCATTTTTTTTAACTCGTATATACAGATTTTTATATAATTCATTGAAAAAGCTCCTTCAAATGTTTAAGTTTTGACAAATCTATGTTTGGGGCATCACAACACATATATAACATAATATGGAAATCCATATTATGCTATGTCATTTGCAGTGGTGGACAGTAACTGTTTACTTGAGTACTGTACTTAACCAAGGGGCCTACCAACTCATTTTGAATACTATAGTACTTGAGTATATACTTTATCCACTACTAGTCATTTGAATTGTATTCTTGTTAGTAACTGGTAACTAAACAGAATAGTCTCAGATACCTTGTTCAGGAGGATGTAATAAAAGAATGCTAGTGTAATTTGGTCATAATCCATGTATTATGATACTCTTTTACCATCTCTTTCTTTCCAGTGTCCACAGTAACAAAGGCTATCCTTATTACAGACTATAGTATTTTTTATAAATTACAAAATATCACCATCCATAGGCATCATGATGTTACTGCAGCATCATAGTGGATTGAAGAAGTCCAATAAGAAGCTGAGAAAGCAACTTTGTTTTGATGCAGCCAGTGACCAGTGACTTTCAACTTCACTTGGAGAAATAGTAATTACTTGAGACATCTGGACTATGAATCAACATGCATGATGCATGACTACCTCTGTCCAAAGATTTCTCTCAGTTGTACCATATTAACGTAATGACAGTCCTTTTTATTATATTCTTCCCACCACTGCCTATATCTCTCATATCTCCACGTAGTGATGCGAGCAGCTCTCGTCTGAAGGCTTCGGTAGAGAGAACTGTATATGTCTCAGCCAGGTGCATTAAGATTCAAAGATTCAATACTGCTCTAAAAACAGACAAACATCACAGATGCAGGCATTGTGAAGACAGAGTAAACAGCACAGACCCTGGTAGACCAAGCTACAGCATAAAGGGGGCTGTGACATCATACAGTAGACTGAGTAGAGGAGTACAGTACATGTCATTGTGGTATGTTTTTTATTGACTTGCCTACCACATCTTGTCACTTATGAAACTGTTGGATGACCAAAAACATTAGCTGAAATCGATGACTATGAACAATGTTTTGACCGAAGCAACAGCTGTAAGTATTTGAAATAGTCTTGCACAGGGCTCTGCAAGCTGAGCGGGCCCTGGAGCTTAAGCTCCCCTATTAAAGTTCCATTGTTAATCCGGGCCTGGACAGAAGGTTGCAGAGAGGTAGGGCACTCCTCCTGGCAGAGATTTGCACTCTAATGTGTGCATCTAGTAAGTTCGAGATGTGTACAATTCTCGTTTTCTTCCAGCACTCACAATCTCTCTCTCTCACACACACACACACACACACACACACACACAGGCTGTACCCTAGCCCTTATTTTAGGACTCGAACTTGGGCAGGAATTTTTTGCCTGTGCCAAAGTGCTTTGTTTGCGACGCAACGCAAAAACCTACCCTTGTAGGAGCCCTGCCCTACCCTACCCTACCAGCCCTACCCTACCAGCAGCAAAGAATACAAAAACAGATACTTACCCAGTTACCGTGAACCATCACGTTCTTCTGCAGATGACAGGCAGTGTCCACAAGTTAGGTGAAATGAGGTGAAATGACAGAACCGGCCGAAATTGTGGCAGTCGACGCAAAAGACGCAACGCAAACGAGTGCAACAGCAGGCAGCCCGACACGACGCAACCGCAGGAAGCCGGAACGCAAACCCAAACGAGAGCAACACCATCAGTAGGCTACCCTGCAGAACCACACCAGCGACAGCAAAGGACAATAAACAAGTTTGTACTAACTGCGCCGCAAGCAGCTCTTCCCAGCAGCAGCTATAGTGTACAGTTCCTACCTCAATGTCTTGTGCAGGGAGGGGGGGCATCGGTCTGGGACACTTCACATGGGCTCCAGGGTAGTGTGGGGGTCCTCGGAAGCCTAAATTAGTGGTGCTGTGGGGCCCACGGACATGGCTCGTCTCAGGATCCAGGGCTTGGTGCTGCCTCCTACACCACTGGTGCAGTGACTCTTCATATTCTGGAATTACATGAAGAGTGTCATTAGTGTTATGTAGGCCTACATCACATTAGAAACACATGTGGCTGTATAGCCTTGTCAGCCCCCACAACTGATATTTTATAATATATATAATTATATATTATAATAGAATACATCAATATTAATTATTAAACCAAAAGTTCAAACATAAATCATAAATCAAATGCTTTCAAAATAAACAAACAGTTAACCAGTTGATCCAAGTTAAGACACCAAGCCTATATGACTCACCGAAGAGTAACCAAAGGTTGTCACAGTGGACAGGACCATGCTGCTGTCAAACATTTCGGCCATCTTGCATAGGTGGGAGTGGAGAGTGTAGGAACTGATGTCACCTTTATACTGCCTTGATTGACAGTTGACATGGGTTGCCATTTGCGGGTTGCCATGTTGGCTGGGTTACATTTCCATTGCCAAGGCAAAAAGCAACAATACAATCAAAACTAAATGTATGTACATTTGAATTGAAAGTCAGAATATTCAATAAATCAGTGTCACACACACGCACATGCGCGTGCGCACACACACAGTGACACACACACACACACACACACACACACAGACGCAACAGCGCAGCGAGAGAGAGAGAGAGAGAGAGAGAGAGAGAGAGAGAACTAACCTTTTTCTCAAATTGTGCCATGCTGGTGTGTGTGTGTGTGTGTGTGTGTGTGTGTGTGTGTGTGTGTGTGTGTGTGTGTGTGTGTGTGTGTTTGTTGCTGATTGGCTGATTGGCTGCAGGCCCATCACCAAATTAATGTGCACAGGGGATTTTGGAGAGAGACACCTGGGACAGCACAACAAGGAGATAGACATAACTTCTGACAGGAATGCACGAGAAACTTACTTTTTAACATATATCACATTCTTGCCGAGATATATTTTCGAGTTAATAAAAAATAAAAATAAACGAATGGTTCAAATGCATTAATTAAGATTCGAGTGCCAACCCTAACGAGCACACACACACACACACACACACACACACACACACACACACACACACACACACACACACACACACACACACACACACACACACACACACACACAAACCATGACAGCTTTCCCTGACATTTTGCCAATATCATCCCAACACCATACAACTTTCTATTTCAGCACTGACTGCAAATAACATTGCTGATATTGTATTTCAGAGCAAACAACACAACTTGTGATGCGTCTGGGTGATAATGTAGCTGCCAGCCTCCGACCTTCAAAATGACAGTACATTGGGCAGAAGATATGTACAGTATGTGTGCTGTCTGGCAAACACACACACACACACACACACACACACACACACACACACACACACACACACACACAGAGAGAGAGAGAGAGAGAGAGAGAGAGAGAGAGAGAGAGAGAGAGAGAGAGAGAGAGAGAGAGAGAGAGAGAGAGAGAGAGAGAGAGAGAGAGAGAGAGAGAGAGAGGAAAGTAAATTCCCATACACGTAGGTCAAGGACATTTCTCAAGACACACACAGAGGCAGAAGACCAGCTTGCTATACAAGCTGGCTGGTAAAAAATCTCTTCCCTGAACAAACAAAACATGAGAAAAGAAATGTCCTTGAATCTTACAGTCTGAGGTTGGCAGGTATACTTAATAAATTAATTAACAAAATCACCTTTTTCTTTGTTATATTGGTCTAGGTAGGGAGTCAATTGCAAAAAATTTGCCTAAACCTCAACCTTAATTATAGGTCAAGCCCAAAGTGCGTAAACCATAAACCCCTTATTGTTTTCGTGTGGATTCCGCCATTTTTTGCAGTTTTGGCAGTTCTGTGCTATCGTTCTTCACGAAATTCGACAATATGGTAGAGGGCCATGAGAATCCCACAGGAACTGAAGCTCACAGTCATTTGTCAAAATTGGTCTACCTCTGACCCTTAGATCTCCCAATGAGTTAATTTTATGATTGCTCGATACAGGCTTGACACCACCTTATAGCTGCTTGCAGCTATATTATTTTGATTAGCTAAACATGGCCTGTTGAAAAACAGGCTCAAACGTGAATTTGTAAAAAGAAAGAAATCTTAGACCTAAACCTAACCCCCTAAAATCCTAATATTTAAACCCCAAAACAATGTTCAACCTTGTCTTGGGGTCAAAAGCTCTCCTCTTATTTGGCTTACACATTTCTGAATTTGATGGCCTTTGCATTAATACCGCCTTTGTCCTTGCAAACAGGCTTTGCTTCCTAACTCAGTAAAACAAAGCATAAACTAGCCTTAACTTCATTATAGCCAACCTTAAACTCAAACTAATGTAACATTTGTCATGAATTGTTTTGGATGGGTGGGGGGGTCATCTATCTAGTTTCATTCCAGTAATATGCATGCCAGACAGGCGCAAACGTGTTCTGTGGACACAAACCCTATGGGCCCAGGTCTTATGACTTAACTTAAGACATGGAGGCGTGACCAATGCGGTTAAGAAATGCAAAATAGAGCGCAAAAAGACTTCAAAGTATTCACATTTTGGTGCCCGTATTTCCCCTAGTGCCCACTCTGCCGGGGTCTGGTACCCAATCTGTTTGGGTGCATACATTTCCCTAGTGCCCATTTCCCTGGTGCCCACTCTGTTTTGGTGCCCACATTTCCCTAGCACACACTCTACTCCCCCCAAAGTGCCCACTCTTCCGGGTACCCACATTTCCCTACTGCCAAGAATGTTTTGGTGCCCACCTTTCCTGTTACCGACATATAAGTAGGTGGGGATCTCTGATTGACTGGCTACATAGACTAAATCGTAGGCAGTGTTTTAGTTTAGTCTTCTTTTTATCTGAATCCAATCCAGTAGAAGCAGGCCTATTGTAAAATCAAATATATTAAAATCAGAGGTTAAACAAAATTCCACCACCATGGAATCTGTTATGGTTTGTGGTACCCCTCTGCCTATTTTGGACATTGTTTTGGACTTTGATTTTGTGTTTTGTTTTCCCCACCTCCTTATTACTACCGTAAGCAAGACACTGAACCCCCCTTCCATGGCTTCCGCCGCAATCGGTGTATGAATGTGTGTGTGAATGGGTGAATGCAATGCACATCTATATGTAAAGCGCCTTGGATAAAGGCGCTATATAAATGCACCATTTACCAGACAGTGATTGCATTGATTTGTTTCTATGTAAACCCTGTTTGCCTTTCAGTTGGTGCTTGGTTCTTGTGAGTAATTGTACAGGTACAACAGAGCTCCTAGGGTTCACTTTCTAGTGTTCAAAGTTTAGTTTTTTATGGTACGCTGTAGCTAATAGACTTAAGCCTGACTAAAACGTACTGTTTTCTTGCCTTTTGCTTTCTTCTGCGCTTTTTGAGCTGTTGGATACATTTTAGTTTTTTATTCTGCATCTGAGCCTCCACCCCTTGGCATTCTTTAGGGTCCCCAACCTTGACAGAATCTAAATTACTTTTCAATAATTTTCCTTTTGCTCTGAGCTGATTTGGTGACGGTTAAGACACAGCAACCACTGATCTACAATGTTGCTGGGGTCCCCCAAAAAGAACTGAGACTGATGTAGCAAATTCATCTCTTAGAAATACAGTAGATTAAATCACTGCATGGTAGCAGTCAGAACCTCAATCTAATGGACAATGTGACTACTCTACTCCAGCGATAACATGTAGATAGATAAATCATTGCATGCATCATGCATGCATATATAGTATACATACATATGCTACAGACATGCACACATGTACAGTATAGTAGCCTACAGTAAATCATACAGGAAATGTGTGGAAGGCAAATGGCCAGTAGAGGGCAGAATATAAACAGCTAAATAAAAGTAAAATCTACTTTTTTTTTATTTTTGTGATTTTAAAGAACTGTAGAACAATAATGACCCTCTGTGTCTGTCTCCTCATAAAAGTGATGGCCTCTTCAAAATATTCCAAGTCAAAGTGTTTGTGGGTGGAAAATCCTCATAGCCCAGAGTCAGAACCACAAAGCATGTATATTTACTAACAGACTGGCTCTTACAATGGACTCTTTTCCTGGCCGGATGAGGCAGAAAAAGATCAATAGAGGTCCTCCATTGATCTTTTTTCACAGGGTGACTGTGGAAAAGGTTGTACACTGCATGAAATGGATCAAAGCTATATATACATTCAACCTGGTGTTATGAACAGGAGTCAGGACTCCAATCTTAATTGTCCTGCTCCTGCCCTGTCCTGTTGCAGAGGCCAAGCGACTCACCACAGTGTCCCCCTTCTCTCCACCAGTGTCCCCCTTCTCTCCACCAGTGTGTCAGACTCGCTCAGAAGAACAACAAACCAAACAAATGTGTTGTACTCCAGTCCAGCTAGTGTAGCATTCTCCACACATTCACCTGACCGCTTCCATCTGCTGTGCACATAAGCTGTGCACAGGGCAGCAGATGCCTTGAATATTAACCCCTCTTGCCATCTATGAGTTTAGACATAATCTCCACTCACTGTAGTGGAGTGAGTTCCCATATATTATTAAAACTGTTCTTTCTTTTTTTTGTGCAAATATATTGAAATAATTCCTTGCCCAGAAAAGTAGTCTATCCTGGCCTTGACCCCTGGCAAAACTGTCCTTCATCCTTTGCCTTAAAGCCACAGCATACGCTATGGACCAGAGCTAGTAAATATGAAACTGTTGCATTGCATTTGTTTAAAACAAATCCATAAACAAATTGTTTGTGTGTAGTTACCCCACTGATGTTACCTTAGAGACATGAAACCATACAAATGTCAATGCACTTAATTGATTGATTGAATAACTGTAGCTGTCATCTGCATAGAGATGACAGATGTCAAAATTATTGTACAGCAGACTCTATACAAGTCGCAAGAAAACCTACAACTTTCTTTTAACGTCCTCCAGGATGCCCTTATTGGTCTCAGAGCAGCATCCACTCTTAAATCCCTAGACTCGATCTGTTTATCACTCATCGATTACGATTTATTACAGGTGATAGCTATGGTACTACTCACCATTGTAAATTTGTATCTTATATAGCAAGGTTGGATGGTCCTCCCTAACGGAGAGACGAGAACTGCATTGGCACCTGTTCTTGTATAAACTAAGCCATGCTTGGAGATTGTCCAAAATACATCTAATCTTTTCTGAAATGGGACTCTGAACCCTACCACACCCGGTCAAGTAATTTCCCCAAATTGAAGGTACCAAAAGTTAACTCTGAACTTGGTAGATCTGCTTTTAGCTTCTGTGGCCCTAATACATAAAATGACCTGCAAACGACAAAGTATGGCTGCAGCTGCATGTGTACGCTCTATTTGTAGTCTCTATCCCCCGTAACTGCACAACCAAGTATTTCACCCACCTTACTTGTAATGTGATGTGACAATAAAGATTGATGGATTGATTGACATTAAAACTGACCACATTGGGTACCCTTGAGTCGTTTTAAAACCTTGGTGAGCATACAGACCCCCACAATATGTAACTGTTTTTAGATCGTTTTGAAATTTGTCATAGCTTTTTATTTGTAAACATATGTAATTCACATGTATACCTTTTGTTTTTCTTATCCTGATCTTCTGATGTATATTGTGATGTTTTTTTTATATGACGACACTGACAATGAGTTTGATTACTCAGTGTAATTTCAAGAATAAACAAAACTTGAATGAATGATTGATTGAATTTGCACTTTCCAGAATGGGTGCAGGTCAAGGAAGGTCAATACAGAATCTGCTACCATAAAAAAGACTTGTTTACATAAGGGTCGTCCATTTTCAATTCATCAAAACATTTAAAGACATACAAATAGGCCTATAGCCTACACTTCTATGCAATAAATAAAGGGGGAAGGGGTACTACACATTGTGTATTATTATTATTTACAATAGACACACCTACTAATATACAATTCCTACAGTGTTGTGCGAAGCTGCGTCCATTGGTTTGTGTACTGTACGTTACTGTAATGGACCCGCCCCTCGGACATGGTTCCTATGGCGACGAGGCAGCGAGGCTGCTGGTCGGGTTCTCACACAGTGTTTCCGCTTATCTAAATAAAGAACTGGCGTAGCAGCGGACGAGGAAGGAACACAGCCTTACTTACACAGTCGATCCGCTCATTTATACACTTAATACAACCCCGGATAGTTCCATCTACACCAGAGTTAATGTCGCGATTGTGAACGACGAGAGGGGGGCTTGCTGATAACCTTCAAATTGGTGAGTCTGCCTTTTCGCCAGCTAAGCATAGGCCATTCTGAAGACCAAGCACTGTACCGTATGCTATGCCTAGCTCTGTGTATATTGCTGTTGGTTCCAAACAGGAGTAATGTCATTAGGCTGAGCCAGTGTAACCATTTGTCAAATATTGTCCGTTTGAAAACTTGTGTCTCCTTATGTTTGTAAACTCAAGGTCTTTAATAGTAGGAATGGTGGATCTGTTTGTCTATAAGTCTTTTGTTTTGTTTAGATAGACAGAGCTGGAGTGTATATAATATTAAAGCATATTACATACCCGGTTATCAGTGGTCAGACATATCTCCACTTTGCCAGTCGCTTATTTGTGGCAGTGAAACTTCAACCGGGTGTCACACTGTGTCTAGTCGAGGTTACAGTGTTGCTACTACTCTGTACTGCAACATTGTTGTTATCATTGGGGAAACATTTCCCCCAAAACAGCAACAGGCCCGAGGCTGTTCTGAAAGTGAAAAAGATTGTTGTGTTGAATAAAGCAATGTGTTTGGAGGGAGAGATTGAAGACATAGGTAGTAGGTACTAAGTGTCTAGTGTCATGCGTTGGGCTAAACCTTTGTTTTGTCTTTGTCCGACATTGTGCATTGTGTGTACTGTGTAGCCCCGCTGTACAGTCTGGCAGCCCACCGCACTCTTTGTTTAAATAGATTGCTGTACAGTCGCACGTGTCGACGCGTGTGACTCGGCTCTGGGCTGTGCTGCTATCAAGGCATTTAACCTCCGAGTTTAGAAACATCCGTAGGTATACGGGACGTCATGTTTTCATTACTTTGTTGCCTCTTTTAAAGTCAGTTTGTTTTTGGGACACAGCGTTCCATTTCATAACTCACGAGGATTTTCTATTAAAACAATGTATTTCTATTATTTATTGATGTCCGCATCAATGTCGGATTTGTTTGCTGTTCTAAGTAACAATCTGTTACTCTACTGACTGGTCAGCGTTACAATTTGTTGTGGCTTGATTTGAAATGGTAACATCATTTCCTATCTAACCTAGATCACTTAATATTTTCTCAATGGACTTGTGTCAAGTGTCTTTAAAGAACAAGGATCCAGTCCGGTTTTCTTCCTAATAAAAATGGCAAAATCAACAGGAAGTTAACATTTTTATTTGAGAGAGAGAGAGAGAGAGATATTGTGTATGTATGTCTTTAATGCTTTGTTTCCTAGTGTAAGGTAGGCCTACTGTTTGCCTGATTTGTTAATATGTTTTTAAGGGGGGGAGACTGCGGATGAAAATGAGCATTTTTGCTAAATCCGGTGTACTTACATTGCATACGTAGTGTCCATTAATATGCATTGTCCTGTCTGTACCTTAGTTACCTTTTACATCACCATCAACAGCCAATAAGGGAGCACCATTCTTACAGTATACATACATACATACATACATACATACATACATACGTACGTTACCTTTTACCCACCCAACACACTCTTTACCTTTCGTCAGAAGTTTTTACATGGCGGCAGCGTCGCGGTACAAAGGCACAAATTAAATCCGAAATGTGGATGGCAGAAATCCACCAAGGACAGCGATCCTAGAATCCGACTTATGGAGGTTTAAAAATCCTCCTTTCAACTGCTTTGCACTGTGAATATATTTTCAATCCCATAGTTGGAACGGTGGGGCGTTGCTATAGTATATATTCATTTTTCATCCCACGATTTTGCAACCCATTTTTTCCCACCCAGTGTCAATTATCTGATGTAATCCTGGGCGCTACACTTCCTCTGCCAACCTGGGGGGCAGCGGACTGACCTCATGCTTCCTTCTATGCATGAGGACTCCAAGCTGCTTCTTTTCACCTGACAGGGGGGAATTTCCCCAGCCAGACATAGCGAGTGGAGGGAACACGTTATTCCGACCAGTTCCTTTCCCCTCCATCAGGTGCCCCGGCTGGCCAGGGGTAGGTCGTTTATAGATCAGGATTACTGCATGTTTTTTGTGAGGGTACCTACCCTAGGGGACACGGGGAGAACATGCAAACTCCACACAGAAAGGCCCTTTCGCCAACCCCGCCTCGGGTATGGGCACTGATGACGCGGAGGAGGGAACACGCCCACAGCGTCCCGGGATCGAACCCAGACCTTCTAGCTGTGAGGCGACAGCACTACCGACTGTGATTTTGGTTACCCCATGGCCTTTATTTTAAAGCCATTGGCATGAAACATGTTGAGAGCATTAGTGCTCCCTGGAAGATGGACCCTATTGATTTTGGGGACCCCATGGCCATTCCATTTCCTCTATTGCCACCCTTATGCCAAAGTTCCACATGCACATAACATATTTAAAAATCTAGTATGCAGGGCAACCCGATAGGCAAATGTTTGGGGCGCGTATCACAAGGGCCCACGCAGGATGCCTTCCTCAGCACGTCCTCCTCGGTTCGACTTCCGGTCGGCCGGACTATTTGCTGTGTCTTTCCCCTGCTCTCTTTCTGCCTTTCCTGTCTCTCTCGCTGTCACTATCAAAACTAGGAAGAATGAGGTTATGGATATCTGAAATGACAGGATAGGAGGAATGTCATTGTAGATATCCGAAACATTAATTGGAACTAGGAAGAACTGAATTCTAGATATCTTTAAATACAATTTCTACTAGTACGAATGTTACTATGGATATCTATAATTACAATTATGACTAGTGAGAATTCAGTTTTGACTAGGAGAAACGTGGTTTTGGATATCTAAAACATATTACAGATAGGAGGGTGGAGCGATTAAAAGTTAAAGCGGCTTACCATAGACCCCTCCACATCGTCGTGGAGCGAAATATTCTGTGGGTCTGCTAATTCTCTCCTTTTTTCTTATCTTTCTTATCCTCTCCAACCCTCCTCTTCATCCTGCTGGCTGTAGCAGTAAGACTAAGGAGGGATGCCCGGGCCCGGCAGGGCTTTAGTTTAGACCACATACTTCTTGACAACAAAGGGGCCTTTCTACGTTGCCTCTTCTCAGGACTCCCTCCATGGGCCCAGCCTGGCTCCTCCACCAGAGGCTGAGGCCATTAGCAGCACTGGGGCCTATCGGGTGGCAATCTCTTCACGGCTGTTTCTCTCTTCCTCGACACATGTCTGTTACACAGCTATACCCAGCTCCCTTTGAGCACCAGAGCCTATATGCAGCTGAGAAGCCACAGTAGCAGCCTGGCAGGCTAGCTGGTTGGTTTCTGAAACTATTATAAATCTCATAGATACCAAGATCAACATGCATCATCAGGAAGTCTGGAGTGCACAAGTGGTGAATAAGATCCTTTTTTGAGACTTTAGTTTCATTGACCCTCTTTCTGTATGACTTTACCTGCATGTTTTGTAATCTGATAGAGCTAAATCACACATCTATCTAGTATCAGAATGGCAGAAACCTCTGTGAGTTTTTGTGTGGCTTTCTATCTGTCCCTGGAATAACCCCGCCACGATCTACTTCAAACTTGGCCGTGTGCTGCCTATGACTCTGGTATGTGCTGATTGGTAACTCATCGGACCGGCTGTTGTCCAGAACAGACAAATCACACCCTGACAGGCACCCATGTGAAGCGAGGGGCGCTCTTATCATCGTACATCATCAAGAATGGTGGTCCCTTATTGGCCAAGGGGTGCCACGACATACATATCCAGCCGATTTGCTCACACATATGATGTAAATTCTCCATTTATTGTCAATGGCATTTAATGTTTGTTTTCAGACACAATCTACACTATAGCTATTTATAGGAATAAAAAAATCACACTTGTGTGAAGTGAGGGGCGGCATTGGCTTCCCTGATTGACCAACCCAACCACTGGCTTGTTTGTGTCACTACACCAGTCCAAGTGGTAGCGTGTGCAGTGGTAGCATGTACATAGCATGTCAATCCATGTATACATTTCAGGAACACAGGTGTCTCTCTGAGGTATAACTCCGGGCACAACCCATCAACTGAGTTAAAACTTGCCACATGTTTCCCATATGGCCTGGGGACATTGTCTCTGGGAATGGAATGCATTCACAACTTGCACTGTTCCCACTTGCGTGGTACCTGAGTAGGCCTGTGTCCCTAGTACAGTAAATTAACCTAAGGTGCATTGAAGATCTGATCACCTAGACTTGTATGGCCAGAATTGGGATGGTCACGTGAATAACAAAAGTATGAATGCTTTTCCAATCCACACATGCTTGAACAGGAATAAATAGTGTATAACCATCAACCACAGATCCAACAGCCACGCAAACCTGCCATCAACTAGTACTGTACATAACAGTGCATGCTTTCCAAAGAAATTGCCAGCTTTCCAAAGGAAATGGCCAACTTATTAGAGTTAGAGGGGAAAAAGCACATTGGCACTCTGCATTTGATATAGTGCAGAAGATCAATGAGATTTGTGTACCTGTAATCTAGCTAAATAATATCTAGACATACCCAAATATTATTTTTTACATTGAAATAAAATAATATGAAAGTATGAATTATTGTGTCGCTGTTGAACACATTTTAGTGTGATGATGCAGCACCACACAGCCCATCTTTTTACAGTGCTACCTTAGAGTGAACAGAGGGTGACTTCAGTCTGTTTTGGCAGTGGCAGCGTTTCTCTCATAAGGACATTCTCTGCAGTCCTGCTGATCCTGTAATCTCCCAGAGAGCTGTGATGTGATCAGCTGCATCTAGTGCTTTTGGACTATGTTTGGACTGTGTTTGCAGCTCCTAGCAGAAGATGAGTCATGAAAGGTCACAACTAGACCAACCGGTTTCCCGGTAAGGCTTGTCGGGGTTTTTTGGTGACTGATCGATTCTGCTTCCTTTTTAGGCCATGACTGAGCACAAATACTAGTCTGATGTTGACTGTGTTGTCTAAGTCTATTTAAACACCATACCCCTGGACAGGGCCATAGAGTGATTTTATGATTCTATGTCCTTTTATGCCAGTTGTGTTTTGTTGACATGCTGCTGAATTATAGCTGTACTGTATTTTGTACCCTGTTCCAGCACTTTGACATATCAAACAAGGAAGTAGGCTTTTTATTTTGTCTAACAGGGTAATGGTTAACGTTCTTGAAGCAAGCCAAGAACGGTAAGTGCTATTGCACATAGTATTTCTTGTCATTCTACACTCACGCAACGCAACCACCTGGTTTCAAACCTGTGTCTCATGGGAAATCAAACATCTACCCCTCAGCCAAAGTGGGATACCCCTCACAACGAGATATATTAGGCTTGTGATTTACTAGGCTAGCCTACTACATGCACTGAGTCTACTATTATAAGTAAGGTAATTCACTAAGAAATCTATGGTTGTCATTTGGAAGCCTTTACTGGAATTATGTTACTGCATTTCACTTAAGTGGTCTTGTTCCAGTGGCTCTGACACAGTGATTCAACCTAATTCAAGCTTATGATAGTACGGTAGTTTGCATGTTACTCATATGCAGTTAGTAGCAAGACTTTGTTTCTGTACTGCTCTTAAAGCAAAGCATGTGTTTAAGTAAGTAGCTTGATGTGCAAATATCACAGCATATCTGTCTGGAAATAATTATGTTATTAAAATCTACAAGGTCCATGCACAAAGTTTGCTGATCATATCTTTAAAGGAACATACCGTCCATACAGAACATAGCTTCACAACACATTCGAATTGGCTATAATAAACACTAGCCAATTTTCCAGTGTTGACTAAACATGACATTCTGCAATTAATAAGTTATGGATGTTTGAATATCCTTTGTAATTCAGTCTTAAGCTAGACTTTTCAAAATGAAAAAGTGAAGCGGGTTGCCAAGTATAATTTAATTGATTGAAGGTGCTCATTAGCTAAACTGGGAGAGTCAACCATAAGAAAAAACATCAAATGAAAAGGTAGTTCTAGTTGTAAAGTGCTGGTTCATAATAGAAGACTTTAAATTCTACAATATCTTTTGGTCCTGTATAGAGCCTCTCCAAAGGGCCTACCTCTCCATGATAGCCTAGTTATGACTGGAAGTGGGTGGAGCAACAGTCAAAAACATGTAACTTTGCCCCCCTTAATAGTGGGTATGCAGCTGCTTTGCTCATTTCCATTTCACAGGCACCAATGCCTACCTATGCAAGTTTGAAGTTTCAGCAAATTGCTTTTCATTCCTTACTGAAATGAATGGAATTGAATGACAAGCCGTGATATGCTTTAGAAATGGTTGGCAGTACTGGCAGTAATATCAAAGTTGTGGTCAATGGGCTAAACATGTCAGACCACCAGTATGATCGTTTAAAAAACAAATGTTGAAAGGCCACACTTACAATTATTTTTGCTATTACTGCTTCACAACATATTGTCGTAAAGCAAATCTGTTTCACCGGGGCCTTGGACTAGCTCCTTCCTCGTTCACAATTTTCAAAGGAAGGTCAAATAAAATACTGGTCTGACAAAAACCGAGACAAACTCAAACCCAAGCTGAACAGCTGACTTTCAGTTCATGAATACATTTAGGCTAACCCACCCATGCTAATGCTTTTGCACTCTAGTTGCCCTCTAAAATCGAAATCATTATCCCATTGACTGCATCACTTATATGGCAATGCAGTAAAGGACTGCAAATAAAGAGAAGAATACAGAGCTTGTCAACTGAGTTTCTGGCAAATGAAGGAGGTATTAGATGTTGGGAAACCAAAAAAAGAGTGGTGGGGGATCCCCCGAAGGCACCAAGCCATCTTGTTCCATTTAATTGGACTGCTATACTTTGAGTTTGCAGAATACCATAACACACAATTAATGGCTTTCTCCTCTCTCAGACTCTTGTGTGAAAGCAATTAAGCAACTTCTGCTTAAGTTTCACTTTGCAAATGTCCTGGCCAGTCAATATTCAGATCCCAGCTGCCTCAGGGAGTCAGTTCATTTGGTGATTATATTTATAAACACTATTCCACGAGAGCAGTACACAAAGTGTAATTTTGATCTGCGTTTAACTTTTGTGTTGTCCTTGTCACAGTATGGGCTTGCATTCTTCAGACTGGAACTCATCTGAGTAATTGTAGAAGCCTTGTGGTGTAACCTTGGCCATAAGCAGCGACGATGTAATGATGCCAACACAGAGAAAGCATCTGTGATCATACTGCCGATGCAGGTCTGGTGCTCGTGTTCTTGAGTATCTGCCTTTTGGCAGGATGCAGTAGCCAAGCTGTCCTGCCAAAAGCAACTTGCGTCATTCTCTCCCACCAGCTGGCGCTGCATGCAGGTACCTCTCTTCCCTTCCCTTGCGAAAAAGAATGGAAAGGTGGCAAGCAGTGTGGTAGGAAGGGTGCTGGTTTTGTATTACTGTGCCGTGTGTGTGTGTGTGTGTGTGTGTGTAAGATATGTGTGTGCATTCGCCCACATGCCGTCTCATCACATAAGCCCTGAGTCCCTCTGTGGCAGTGCCAACGGCAATGCAGCAGCTCCGAGCTCTGCAATCAAATTGGCGTCTCTCACAATGCAGCCGTGCCATTACCGTAGCCATTAGCTCAGCATCCCCGTGTAGCAGTAATGGACCTCCTGGCCTCTCCAGAGGATATACGCTGCCTTCTCGTCTTCCAACAAGTCCAGCTACTGTTACTGGCTAATTCACTGGAATCTCACTCACACAACACAACCCACGTGCACCTGGATCTCATTTATGTAATGATCGTGTACTTCCCCTGCACCCCCATTCCCCATCCCCCACTAATCAAACAACAATTGCTTTTGGGAAGCGAAGTGAGTCTGGTTAGTGGGTGGAGGGGTGTTAATGTTTCTCAGGCCACCAGCACTTTTTAAAGTGTTGTAGCCATAAGCCATTGTATGCTGACTATGCTCTAAACTAATTTGAGCAGATTCTCGTATCTGAAGCCACGAATGCAAAAGCAAACATTGAATAAGCTTGAATTCACACGTAACAACATTACAGATTGACTATGAGCGATGGGGTAAATCTGCAGCGATGAGACTGGGCTTCAAACACAACACAACAAAAGCTGATTCTGACAGGATATCACATCAGGAAAACTCATGCGGTTATATTTTTAATTAAAAAAAATCTACGTTTTCTTGTTTTGACTAATTTGTGTACAAAGAAGATCCGGTAGGTATGCCTACGCCGACCGAATCACTTCTGTTCGCGTTAAGTAAAAAACTATCTGATTGGTCCAAATATGTACACCCACTCCTGAAGTGTATTATTGGAATGCCATTGAGCCACTACGGGATGTAAACAAACTTATTTGATGTCGTCCGATTGTCGCTAAAAACATACACAATAGATGTGTTTGAGGGAGACACTTTAGTTTAGAAGACACTCTAGGAGAAGTGTCTGCAAGGCTGCAGCTGGGTGCATCTCAAACAGCGTGGCGTCTTGTTTACAAAAGAAACCTTGCAAGATGTCCCCGAGAGAGTTGGGAACGCTGCATTACCACTTCAACCAAAACTAGCTACTTTATAAATCTATCTTAAAAGACGAAAATAAAACTGCATGCGTTTTCCTGATGTGATAGAATCAGCCTTTGTTGTGTTTGCTTTATGTGCTAAAAGATTGACTTTGAGAGCTGTTTCCCCCGTTACAATGGAAGTCAATGAGAGCCTATTTTTATTTCTAATATTTACTATTAAACTGCACAACGGAGCGAAATAATTCATGGAATGGACTAGTTTGCTCATAACAAGGTAAGAAAACAAACCCTCTTTCTGAGGTCCACAAATGCTACACACACAGCTTAACCATTTTGACCCGCATTGAAAGCTTGACCAGGATCCTACCGTCGCTAACGTGGTATTGGCCAAGAACTAGCCTGGAAACCAGAAGAATCCCCACGAAGGGAGGGACATTCCCACGAGGGAGGGGCTGGAAGGAGTTCCGCGGCTTGTGATTGGGTGAGATGGGCGCGCTCCCCTGTGTTCATTGTAGGGGGGACGAGGATTTACTAATCGTCGGCCCTGCCGCGGTCTAAAACTAAAGGGCGAAAGGCCCTCCCTTCGTGGAGCGGAAAACTGTGTTGCATTATCCCACAGCTATAAAAAATAGCCCTGGGCAGCTTGGTCTGGCACTTCACACCGACGTTCCAGACTAATATCTACGCAGTACGCAGTGATATTGGTCTGGCCATGCCAGGTTATCGATTCCCAGCTGTGGTGCTTCCAGTTTGGCCAGGCATTCCACCAACAAATATAATTGCCAGTGTTCAAGGGGGGAAACCGGCAGGGTATATGTCCTTGTCACTGCACCAGTGACTCGTACATCTGTTCAGAGAGAGCATGCAGTAACCTCCACATCATGCATTACACTCTCCTGGTGAACTCCTCGCTTTCAGGTGAAAATAAGCAGCTGGTGGTGACTTCGTGGGGGGGAATTGACAGCAACTAATAGAGAAACTGTTGCTCTCTCACAGCTGTTGTCCCAGTAATCCTACCTTTTGAAATATATACGTTGCATCACCCACAGTGGAGCATGATGCCTGATTTATACATTGTTGCTGCCTTCCATGCATTGTCAGCTTGTAGATCTGCTATTTTCAGTGTACTGGTGTGCAACCAAGTATAATTCAGGCGTAATGTCTGGTTGATTCCATCACGAGAGCGATGCTGATGTTATGACAGAACGGCAAGATCAGAGCGAGCCTCCAGCTGTTATTGACGCTGCTGAGAGGCAGAGAGAAAGACACAAAGTCAGAGAGACGGGAAGAGACAGCGAGCTGGAGAATGTTTATTGTTGTCTGTCTAGGGGGCTTGGCTGTGGGAGGGAACAGGCCTCTGTCTGCTGAACCCCAGCATGAGAACAGGAAATGCGCGAGCACAAACGCAACCATCGACTCAGTCATGCATTCACTGTAACAATAATCCAACTACATCATGAGCAGGCCCTATTTCTCTCTCTCTCTCTCCCTCTCTGTCGGTTGCTCTGAGTTATGTAATCCCTACTGAACGCCGATGGTAATCCACCTCTTCTCTCTCGCTCCAACCCTCCCTCCCTCGTGACAGGTTACGACGAAGAGCACTCGCCAGTCGCCTGGGGGGGAAAAGATGTGCGATGGAATGGTAGCGTTTCTGACGAGATCCCCGTCCTTCACCTTCCATCACTCCTCCTCACTAGCCCACAGGCTGGCTGCCTCCGCTCTCTTCCTCATCCTCGCCCTGCTCCCTCATGGTCACACATCAGGTAAGATTTAGCCTACACACACACACACACACACACACACAACCCATTGTGCACAAACGACTCTACCACAGCTCCTCTCCACACATCGACCTACCATCACACACACACACACACCTCCACAACCACCATCATCTTGCGGGTCAGTTATATTAAATTGGTTTCCTTTACCCTTGGGCTGGTCGAATTTCCTTGCTTCTGAGCGCTGGCCGAGAACAGAGGGCCGTTCCAATGCCCCCCGCCCCACCCCCTGTCTGTGCGCTCTGTCCGGACTCCTAATGAGTCACGGTTTTTCCTGCCATTTCTTTATTGAGTTAAACAGAGGCGCTCGGTCTGCGGTCACACCACTGTCATAAGGTTTTTAATCAGCCGCGACATTCACTGTCCTCGGAGGTTTGTAGCTAGCCAGCAGGGTTAGCACACCCGGCCAATCTCGCCATGTCACGACGGGCTCCACATTGAATTCAGCACAGTATGTTTTTTTCTTTTTGTCCTGACATTTGGTTCACACTTTACAGTCGTTGCAGGAGCCACGACTAGATGCACAATTGTGAAGGCTTGTGCTTGGAGGTTGTTTCACGTATAGCCTGGTGATATGCTGCCTGGTTGAACCCCTTCACTTCTATCCATTTCATTTTCCCGTCACTCATCTGACGGTAGGCATACAAACGTGCTCCCCCCCCCCCCCCCCCCCAACACACACAGACACTCCCTGCGCACATATCCAGCTTGTGAATGCTGCCAGATGTCCTTGTCACAGCAAGAAGGCGGCGGATTGTGTGTGTGCGTGCAGGCCGGGATGTTTTGGCCCTAGGGATATTTCAGCTATAATAGATTTTTCCGGCAACACTTAACCTAATATATAGATGATGGAAATGCATGACTATTGCAGTATAAGAATCATAATTGCATCATAAAATGTCAATACTTTATAAAACATCATGTGTCATCATTATGGGACTCTTTTGAGTCATGTACCAGAATGCTCGGTACATTTCTTTGTGCGATAAGACGTTATGAATACCACAACCAAACCAAAAACACTGAAATAGTTCAGTTTGTACTATGATGACGGTATTTGTATTAATTCATTCAGTACACACAAGCTTATGATATGCGTATAATACCATCACGATGACTTATAATGCCTCATAGTCATATAGTAGGTGTCGTATTCAAGCCAGACCCTACTGATTTTCCTTGTTCGATGCTTCATCAAGCATTGCTTAAGTAAATAAGTGTACACGCCTATTATGTCTGAGGGAGAGAGAGAGAGATAAGTGGGAACGAAGGGAGGGAAAAAGCGCTAAGGGACAGTGACAGAGAGAAGGAGAGCAAATGAGCTCAAGAGGGAGAAAGAACGGCACGGCACCCCATGTGTAGCTTCTGTGATGCTCTTATGTAATTCACGTGATTCATGGAGCGCCCAGAGGAGCACGTTTCACACTCACATTCTCTCTCTCGCTCTCACACACACACACACACACACACACACCAAAGCATACAGTATGGCACACACACACACACACCAAAGCATACAGTATGGCTAGGTACAGTATTTTACCCACCTATCATTCTCCACGTGTTGGAACAAGGTGGTGTGTTTCTGTATGTGTGTTAAAAGGCTGTAAGGATGTTACGCTCTATATGCCCAACAGTATGCGTGCGATTGCACTGCTGCCTTTTTAATTAAATCTCCATGCTACTCAGCCAGGTGGGCGGCGGCAGCATCCCCCGATTCTTCCTTCGTAACTCATTGATTTTTGAATCGGTGTTGTCTTTTTTGTTTCCGTTGCCGAGCACATCTCTCTGCTGCTGAGATGGGTCATTATGAGTCTTATTTCACAGGATTCTGTCATCTTCTTGGGTCACTAATGGTTCCTTGGTCCAGTCGCACTTAATTTCCATTCTTTCTCTCCTCCTCCATACATAATTCAAGCAGGTAATCCCCCTGACATATAGGCTATACCGGGAATGAAGATTGCCCCGGACGTTTTCATGAATATGAAATTTCATCACCGCTGTGTGATGTGACAGGCTTATTTTCACGGTCGACACAAACAGTGCACACACTGTATGAATAGGAATGGATACGGCACAATAGAATCCTCAGTGTTAATTTATCCATTTGTAACTGAGAGGGTACGAAATGTAACCAAATGGACCCATGAGGGTTGCATTTGTTTGAGTTAAATTGACACTGAGGATTTTGCTCTGTGAGAAATTATGGATTTGCATTCAGATAGAAAGGACGGCATACGCAAGCATAGAACTCAGTGTGTGTGTGTGTGTGTGTGTGTGTGTGTGTGTGTGTGTGTCATTAACATGAAATTGTACCTTTTTATATGTTTATTATAGCATGGAGTGTTGAGGAACATGGGAGAGAGGGGCGGTGATGGTAACAGAAGGTTGTGAGTCATACTCCTACTGCTATGGCTTCACGCTTTCCACTCCAGCATGCTGAGCTACAGGGTTCATTTGGCCAAATTGGCCCCCAGGGGGGAGATGACTTGAACCACTCTCGTATTGGTGGCTTTGTGTTCTTTGTGAAAAGGTCACACCAACAGGCTCCACCGTTTATAAGCTCAAGCTGCAGTAAGATGCTGCCACCCACCACAATGCCACTTCAAAGCCAGCTTTAGCGTTACCAGACATGCACTGTAAAATCTGTGATAATTGACCTCTGAGCGTGTACAAATGGGCTACATTTCGCCCATTTTGGGGAGTGTACAATTGTTACATTTGTACGCGAAGGTTAATTACTTTTTTCACTATACGGTGCTCAGCTGTTCACACAGTAAACAGGGTTAGCGCATGGCAAAGATATCATCTGCAGTGTCCCTCGAATTACCCGCTTCTTGCTTTGATCCATAATAACACAGGCCTCCAAAAGCATGAGAAGCAGCAGCAAAGCTAAACAAATCCTCCTCTGCATTCCCATCTGGGTGCCAGTAAAAACGAACACACTTGGCATTTGTTTTGTGTTGCTCAGCAGCAGAACGCAAGGGCCAGCTGCTGTCCTGCCTGGAAAACGATGGGTGGCTTCACTCAGGTGGCCTTGAGGGGGGCAGGGTGTTGTTTTCACCGCTGGCTTGTATCGTGTCATCCCATGATGTAACGGAATTACGTCCATTGTTTTGTGAGGAGTTTCGTCCCCTATGGCCTATGCTATAGAGTCACTGAATGAAAAAATGCTCCCACTTGACTGAATGTCACGTATACCCGTTTTGTATCATGTATAAATGTACCATGTCTTCTCTGTGTCTCTCGGTCTATCGGCAGACAGAAGTGAACCGAGGTACTTGTAACTCACAAGGAGCTAGTGTGGTTGACCTACCACCAGGCACAGACAGAATTACACACAGAAGTAGTTCATTTTTTGTGGTTTCAGTTTCGCCATTATGTTACAGAGGATATGGTCATAGACAGTGAGTCAGAATTGGGAAGTTTTAAGGAGAGCAATAATGATGGGAACTTGGAAGCTGAGCTTTCGTTCTCGACATGCTCATCCGCCAAGATACTCCATTGCAACAGTGTTATAAGACATTAGGCAAGCCGCATTGGACTTTGATCTATGTAGGTGCCGTCAAATAGACAAACAATGGCTCTCTGAATTCAGCTGCCTTGTGAAGTTGAAGAACGCTGTACAGGAAAATGCCATTGAGAGCCAGAAGTCTCTCACGCACAGGCCTGCTGTGTGCTCTGTGTGGGGCTGACGTTTATGTATGTGCTTGTGTGAGAACGGGAAATGGCTTGCCTCTGGCCCTGAAGACTAGAGAATGTGAAGTTACTGTGTACAGACAAAAAGAGAGGTAGCAAAGAATGAGAGCAAGAGAGGGAGCTTAAAACTGAGTGCTGCCTTCCTGTTTCCCCTCTGAGTCACGTTTGTTTTTCGTTGGCCAATCGATTGTTATCCAGTCTGAGGTTGACTGAATAATATTTTCCCTGTGCCCAAAGAACTCGTCAATGGCTGTTGCAAAAACCGATCAGCCTCTTGTTTGTATTGGCAATACTCGTCTTGATGTGTATGACGACTGACTGGAAAGGGGTGTCTCAAAAGTCGAGTTGCGAAAGAAAAAGGCTTTGACAACTCCCTTTTCTCTGGTTAATAACAGACTAGGCTTTAGTGGCTAGCATAACGTCACTGCTCTGACCACAGAGGAAAATGTCAAAACGAGCCATGCGCCCCACTTCTGGCATCCTTAAACAGCTATGGTCTCTGGAAGGTTTGTCGCTCTATCTGAAGCACTGCAAAAATTGTTAGATTACTTCTAAAAGCCACAATAATTGCTGTGGTCCTGCCTTCTCATTCTTGGGTCCTCCCAGCCCTCACAGAAAGCTTGCTAGCTAGGTTGGGTTTGCAAGCAAATGAAAGGGAAGGGTAGGGGGTGCAATTGGTAATGTTCAGTTAACTGTTCCAAATGGTCCCCTGAAGACCTGTTAGTAAAGCAGTAAAGCAATATACTGGCTGCTGGCTAATTTCGTTTTTTCTTTCTTTTTTTTCGAAACGTGAGAACAAAGAGGGCTTTTAGGAGGGTGTTGGATACCATTGGGCCAAACCACAGAGAGCTGCCTCTCCACAAGAGATCACCATGCAGTCTGCAATTAGGATTGCTGGAACCATGGTCTTGTCTGCGTGCATGCGTGCGTGCACCTCTGTGCACGTGTCTACTGAGCACACTGCACAGCCTCCTTTTCCGTAATGCCCCCATCCTTATTTTCTTTTCCTACCTTTATTTTTTTCTCTCTCACACTCTTTATCTATCATTCTCTCTCCCCTCTGCGCTGGCAGCCATTAGCCAGGTGAGTCAAGAGGCCATTAGAAGCAGCCCGATAGCATGAGCAATATGTCTTCCTCCACTTCAATTACCTGTGTGTTTATCAGTGCAGAGGGACAAGCACCACGCTCTCTCTCTCTCTCTCTCTCTCTATGACACCCGCCCGCCCGCCCGCCTTGTCATTTAATAGCTCTCTCAACCAATCAAGTCCCACAGTGGAAACTTTACAAACGGCCGGCTACACAAAAGAGACACTCCACAGGGAAAACAATGAGATGCCGCAGTGCAGAGAAGGACAGACATCGCCAGTCTTGCTTTTTCTAGATCCCAGATGGTGGGGGGTGGGCGTTCAAGGACTATAGCCTACGCATCACCACATTCACCGACCATTCACTTGTCTACAGCTGAGCACAGCTCATCGCAGCGGTGTGAAAGTAATCTGGTCTTCAAGTGCATGCATCATGTCCAAGTTGCACTTGAAGATGCACGGTGCAACATCTTAAGTAAGTAGTAAGTAGCCTTGCCGAGCCATGAGGCCCATAGGCCAGGAGCCTATCTCCTGTTTCTGTAGCGTGAGGCAGCTTGATGTACAAGTACACCCCCTGGACATGACGCTAGTATGTCGCAGGGACAATCCAACCCTTGATGCTGAGTGTCAAGCAGGGAGGCACTGGGTCCCATTTTTAGAGTCTTTGGTATGACCCGGCCAGGTATTGAACCCCGACCTCCCAGTCTCAGGGCGGACACTCTAACCACAAGGCCACTGAGCTGGTGCAACATCTTACTTCCTGCTTAATGGTTGCAGCAGTGGCCCGAGAGGTAGAGTGGCCGCTTGGGAATCACAAGGTTCCCGGTACGATCCACAGTTCCTCCTGGCTGCTTGTCAAAGTGTCCTTGAGCAAGACAAGTTGGTGCCTTGCGTGGCTTCTTCCGTCCTCTGCGTGTGAATGTGTGTGTAAATGGGCGCATATAAATGCAACATTTACCATTTATCCAATGAAATGATCTCATTGTCCACACACAGGGGTTAGACTGGTCAATGTGGTGTGTTTAACTTAAACTCCTGCCTGAACGATTGTTTTAGTTTCAAACGCAGTGAAAATAGAAAATCTACAAGCTTGTGACGCGCTGTGAGCTTTTGTCTTGTTTTACGCACCATTGATTGTACAATGCATAGTACAAATGCAATAATAATGCATAGTTAAGTGGTTAATCAGACTAAACAATTTTCAATTCTGTATAAGAAATAATATAACAAAAAAACCACTTGCTTCTCGATTATTCGAGTGACCTACATGAGCAAGATTAGTTGGTTATTGCTTGTAAATAGTCTTTTATGACATGGCCAGAGTGATGCTAGTGTAAAAGGGCGTTTTTCACGACGCTGCACTTAATAACAAACCTGTATTCTAACTTCCTGGCAGAATTGTCCCTGACGACGCAGATGGACTTTGGGTCAAAACCTAGTGACCAAGAAACACGTGTTATGGTTTTCTAGTACAGATACAGTATGCAATGTTTGTATTGCTCTAATGAGCTGCTAAATATATCCCCCCAAGTCTTCAGTCTCTCTTTCTTTAACTTTAGTTTAGTTTCTCTGTTTCTGCCTCTCTGCCTTCTTCTCTGTCTGTCAAATTATCTCTCCTCATCCTCTTCTTGTGCATGTTATTTTGTTTTGTTCGCAACGTGAGTTTAACGGTGCCATCCAGTTCAAATGAGAATGATAAGTTGACGCATAACACACACCACAGTACATGTGCTGGGGACTCGATGAAGGTTGATCATAAATTCAACAACCTACATCATCAATGCCCTCTAATGACGTTACCCATACTAGTGCTCAATAACGCTCGCTCACAGCAAAGCGACGGCCAATTGAACTCAGCACAGACCGTAAGAACTCCTTGCCCTGGCAGCTGACAGTGAGCCAAAGACGAAGGGCTGGGTTGCTGCACACACACGTGTTCTGTCCTGCTGTCTCACGTTTGTTGTCAATTGACAGAGGAGTGAGGGCTTTTGCTGCAACAGGACTCAGGAGTGTGTCACTCCTAGTCTAGTCCGCATACGTCTTTGAGTGTGATGAATAAACAATTCGAAAATGTGTTAATATTTCACATAAAATTTGGTTTTATTCTCTGTGAAAATCTCTTCCGGTATGTAAGGTAAGGACCAGAAGCCCTGCAGATTTCTAAGTAGTCTTCAATGCTTGCTTGTTCATTTTAACCTCAATGTTAGGGCCGAGCACTGACCGGTACGACCCTATTCTAATGCAAGGAAACATTTCTATGCCAAATGAATAGCATTTATTTTGAGAGGCTTGCCTCAAATGATTCACAAGCTCACAACATGCTGCGAAAGCTCACAAGTGTGAGCTTGTGGACCGGCTATTTTCTGCCCCGACGGTGACAATACTAATTCTATGGTCACCCCACTGATTCCTAAAGAACATTTGGGGCTCTATTTTCGTCCATGCTAAACCCCTTATGCCTAAACCACTATTTTGAAAAACATTTTTGAATAGATCAACTAGCCGATCTACATCAACATGTTGTGAGCTTGTAGATTGGTTATTTTAACTATTTTTAACTGAACTAAAAATATTTTTCAAAATAGTAAAAAAAAAAAAAAAGGCAAAGTAGTTTAGGAATAAGGGGTTTAGCATGGACGAAAATAGAGCCCTTGGTGTTTGCCTAATGCCCTTCCTCCACAAGTACTTATCCTCACTGTTTCCCTGACCAGGGGCACTGGCCTGCTGTGCTGTTGATTACATCTCTGCTGCACTTCCTCAGTAGCCTATAGTCTGTTGGCTATGTCACTGCAAGATTTGATTTCAGATGATGTACCACATCACTCTGTAATTAGTATTATGAATTATTATAATTGTTTTCTTGGACCACTGACCACATACATACTGTAACTACTTCGCCAACATACATCCCTAGTCCCATGATCTGCCATGTAGGTGAAATTGGGCCTTACAATACACAATGTGCTAATGTCTATTAACAACATAGTCATTAACTATATATGTGTATAGCAGGTTCCATACATCAAATCCTGTTGCTTTGTAAAATGTCCCGCCTGGTTATGCAAGACCAGAAAGCTGAGACCAAATCCATATGAACAACTGCTTTGCTGCAGCTACATGTTCAACCATCTCCAACACCAGTTGGACAGTGGAGGATGACAACCGCTCCAACATGTGGCTTTGTGTGTCTATTCGCCCCCCTGTCACATCATGTGGGCCAATGGTACATCATCATCATGCATCATCATCATGATAAAAGCATTTAATAGGCACCGCTCACTTCACACAAGTGTGATTTACCTTTTTCTCAGAGGGTATACTGTTATTATTTAGAGTCTGCAACACCGGTATGAAAACTCAGCTCCACTGGTTTATTTGATTCAACGTTTTGATCACTAGGATCTTCTTCAGGAATAGATAAAGATAAAGGTGCACACCCATTCCCTGTCACACTATTCCTGAAGAAGATCCTAGTGATCGAAACGTTGAATCAAATAAACCAGTGGAGCTGAGTTTTCATACCGGTGTTGCGGACTCTATTTTTTTTCTCTTGTACTGCCTTTTGTCCAGCACATGGGCTAGAGTGGAGGTGCATGCTCTATTCTATTACCTTTATGCTGTGATTATTCCCTCCACACACACTCAAACATACATGCACACACGGTCACCGAATGAATATAAAAATGATTAACCCAATTATAATAATTATATTAGGCCTATATACATGCATCCACATATACTAAGTAAGACTGGGTATGTCTAACTAATAATCATAACGAGATTGCCCCCTTCTCCTCAGTGGCTGGAGCAATTGATCTGATTTTTCACACGGGCATTGATGACGCATTCCTGGGGAGTGTGGTTGCCTATAGGCAATATAATACATATTGTGATATTACTGACTGTATATTGTCCAATCATAGAGAGAGAGAGGTGTGGTAAGACTGAGGAGATAGGCCGTGTGGTAAGACTGAGAAGTTATGCCGTGTGGTAATACTGAGAAGATAGGCCGTGTGGTAGGACTGAGAAGATATGCCGTGTGGTAAGACTGAGAAGATAGGCCGTGTGGTAAGACTGAGAAGATAGGCTGTGTGGTAAGACTGAGAAGATAGGCCGTGTGGTAATGGCACGTCCCCAGTAAGGCTATCCAACGTTGAAGCTGCCATTGAAGTGAACATCTTGCTCCCCCAGCCCCTCATCTTGCTGCGTTTACACAAACACACTTACTAGCTACTAGCTAGGATGGTTAGCAGTGGGTAAACGTATAATGCAGGGTATGCTGTACGTGTATATACTGTATATAGCATTTATTTGTAGTCTACTGTGTACAACATCAGCCAGGGAGAGTACTGTATGTCGGTGGTTACAAACAATGTGCCAGGTGTCCTTTGCTTTGAGATTTTGTGACATCCACACATTATTGTTATTGCAATTAAGCAGTATAATATTATGAATATTCTTTTTATTTTCTATATTGGTCGTATATTATGTCATTGTAGATCTGCTCTTTTTGTAATGAATGCATGTGTGCAGCGTGTGCTTTGACTGAGATTTTGTCATGCCCAGTGGCATGAGTTTGAAAACAACTTACTTACGCCCCTACTGGGGTATAGGCCGTCCACATGAGACCTCCAGAGTTCTGACACCCCTACTGGGGTATAGGCCGTCCACATGAGACCTCCAGAGTTCTGACACCCCTACTGGGGTATAGGCCGTCCACATGAGACCTCCAGAGTTCTGACTCCCCTACTGGGGTACAGGCCGTCCACATGAGACCTCCAGAGTTCTGACGCCCTACTGGGGTATAGGCCGTCCACATGAGACCTCCAGAGTTCTGACACCCCTACTGGGGTATAGGCCGTCCACATGAGACCTCCAGAGTTCTGACACCCCTACTGGGGTATAGGCCGTCCACATGAGACCTCCAGAGTTCTGACACCCCTACTGGGGTATAGGCCGTCCACATGAGACCTCCAGAGTTCTCCGTCATTGGCATTCTTCTCTATCTGCGACCAGGTACATCCCAGCCTCTTGGTGTCTGCCTGGAGATCAACCTCTTTAGAGGATTAGAGGTTGAAAACTACTGCTGTAGATAATGCAGTTGTATCAGAAAAGATTACACGCTGCGTGTTAGAATTATTAATAAAATGTTAGACAACATATCCAGAAAATGCTTGAAAGCATTATGCTCAACCTCTTGGTGACTTGCCAAAGCAGTTGCTCTGTCAAAGTCCAGTCCAACTGTGATCGTAACAACTGCTATATTGAGGCTCTACTGTAAAAAGAGGCATTCCAATCCACAGGGTTTGGGATTATAGCTTCATAGCCAGTGAACTAATCCCAGGCCTTACTACTTACTAATTCATGAATTACCAATATTCTGCTTTCGGCAGTGTGACTGCATACCTAAAATATCATGCTGACTGTAAGGGTGCCACAGTTAATAGATTATAAAAAGAAGAAACTTTAATCAAAAGGGCAAACTTCCAGTAGGTGAAGTTCTAGATGACTGGATAACTCTGCACCCTCATCTACTACAATCTGAAAATATATTGAAACCGATATTTACAACCAATAACCATCTTAATCCTGCTCTTGTGTGTTAATCGCAAAATTTAGAAGCAGTTTATTTTTCTTTCTTCTATTTCTCAACGAATCCATATCCATAATTTTATAGAATGTAGTCTTATTAACCCTGTATTAGGCTATCCTACTGTTTCGGACAATGGTGGCGCACATAAATAGCAAAAAATTCAAATCACTACTCATCTCACCAGGACGCTTTGTGAGCTTGTAGATCAGTTATTTTCACTTAAAAAATAGTTAACTGTAATCGAGGCAAAGTTTGAAATGACCATGATATTGATTTGAAGTCATATCCACATGCCCTAACTCTGCCCACATAATCCTGCCTATCAGCCTTTTGGTCAGCAGACATCCTTCGCAGTGCCATCTTACACGACAACATCAATTCCTAATCATATTTGCCACTGATACCTTCAGAAGGACCTGCTGTTGTTGAGTCTACTATACGGCTGCGGTACTGCGGTCAGCACCTCTGTGTCACTGGCTCTGGCAAGCAGCCTCGGATCTGGGCTTTGCTTTAGTGACTTCCACCTTTCACCTTCCGACAAGGGAGCAATGTCCCGGGCGATGGCACTCGTCGTCTACTTCTATTTCAATTCAAAGGGCTATTTCACGAACAGGCATGGGCTGCCTGGAGAACACGATCGGCGTGTGTGTGTGTGTGTGTGTGTGTGTGTGTGTGTGTGAGTGACGTGTGTGTGTGTGGGTGTGTGTGTGTGTGTGTGTGTGTGAGCACATGCACGTGTGTGGGAGGGGTCCCACAGAGCGTTGTCTCTTTGTTTTGTCCCTGAAAGCTGAGAAGAAGGAATGTCTGCCTCCCAGCTGTCCTCGGGAGTGTGAGTGGGGGGTGTTAAAAGAGAAAAGAGAGAGAGGGGGATTCCTCCTGCCTGCCCCCCTGCCTGCCTATACCCATCTGCTCCTAGAGATGGGGGGGCGTGCGCGAGAAGACCAAGGGGGGTTGGTCAGCTCATGCATTATTTACCCTTCAGATGCAAAGTTTTGTGTTCTTCCATTCAGAGGCACGCTGCTTAAATCCCCCCCACCCCCCCAGTCACTCACACCCACTGAGGTGAAACAATAGGTGTAATAACACCACACGTGTCCTCCAGTTAAATGATTCGGCGGGGAGGACGGGTGTTTCTTTCGCAGTTTTTGTCAGAGAGACTTCCTTCAAGCGTACTGTGTGTGTGTGTGTGTGTGTGTGTGTGTGTGTGTGTGCATGCGCGGAAGAGAGGTGGGAGGTGAATTGTGCAGCTGCAAGAAGGCTGTGTGCGATGCTGACACACGGGAGAGTTCCAGGGAACTACCTCGTTCAGACAGGGGTTCTGGGAAATAACGCATGTATTTTGTACTGTTATTCTTTTTTCCTTTTTTCCCCTCTTTTCCGTGGGTGATGCACACCACGTCATGTTGTTGTGCATCTGACATGCCCCCGGACGCTCTGATGCTTGTTGTCGGTGAGCCCCTAGCATACTATACCACTGCAGTGCATACTATACCACATTTTGTGTTTTTGTGCACATGAATCACGCCATACAACACTGTAAAGTACACTGTGTAGGTGAGGCTACATCTATACCCAACCCTGATTTTCAGAATCCCCTCCACCACACACACACACACACACACATCAAAATGTGTGACGTCTGACGTGTGTACCATCCTTCTACGGGGTGGGAGGTTGCATGATGTACACAGACAGGACATTTGCATACTGAGAGCACTGACTGTTCTGCGTGTGCTGCTCAGGCATGTGGCTTTTGTATAAACGTGCCGGCACCTCCCTTGCGCCGCCTCCCCAACCCCTGCCCCCTCCTCCCCAACCCCTGCCCCCTCCTCCTCGCCTTAGTCAGGGAGTGGGACCTCCGCCTTCCCCCAGAGGTCCAAGAGATGGAACAGAGTGTCTGGAAAATAACCCTCACGCTTTTTAAAGAAGGCAATGGTCTCCTCTGTCCTCCTCTCTTTCTCTGTCTCTCCTAGAACAAACCTTTCAGAGGCATATGACTCAGTACATGGTACATTCCTCTGTGTTAATTTACAGTATATTGTTTGTTACCCAGAGAATTTACAAATGGACCCTTACGGATCCATTTGGTTCATTTGTATATATGCTCTTAAGTTAAATTGACAGAGTAGTTTACTGTGTAGGGCCCCCACAACCGTCCGTTATGTGAGCAGAGTGAAGCTGTATTGGTTGTCAGTGATGGCGTGCATAGCTGGCCAACATCTCGTGTTTCTTGGTGTTGGCGGCTTGACACACTCACACACACGGTGGAACATTAGATGACTAGTATCACTCTTGCAGACGGCGCGGCCCCCTGTGAACTGTCCGTGTGTCTCTCTCTCTCACACACACACACACACACACACACACACACACACACACACAGTCACACACACACACACACACACACACACACACACACACACACACACACACACACCTACCTCAGAGTATCACATTTATGTCACCTTCTGACTTTAACACAGTATAGTGTCAAGCGTTCTGAACTATTATACGGCGTGCGTGTGAACGAAAAAACATGAGTTAACCGCAAAGCATGTGCACAGAAACTAGGTGTGTCATATTGGGATTTCAGAAAGATTGCAGCTGCAGTATTAACTTGGGACATGACTTCTAACACAGATATTTTTTGCTTTTAGTTGGAGAGTGATTATATATATTATAATATATATACAAACAAATGAGAAAAGCACACTTTGTGCGCGGTTCGGTTGGCCAAGTCATAGACTGTGACGTAAGCTAAAGTGCCATTTACGCCTCTGCATTGTGTCTGTGATCTGTGTGCGTTCGCAGTTTCCCTATCCGTGATGCGATGGACCGATTACGCAAGTTATTTTCTTAAAATATGCCCTTATGTTGGTGGTGTCAACGGTGTTGAAACTCTTGCTGATCACTGCAGAAGCCTGGGTTCCATTCCTGGTGTTGTGTGGCGCCTCTGGCTTCTCCAGGTGCAAATACAAATGCTTGATGATTAGGAGTTTGGATGGAGCACCAAGCGGTGGGTTTCATCGTGGGGTTCCTGGTGATCCCCAGCAGCTAAATTATTGATAATCAGGAACGAAATGGACCGTTGCTGTCCCCGGGATAAAAACAAAGCGTATACAAATCTAAATGGGGGTCTGTGGCCTACTTCATATCAAACTGGGGGTCCTTGAAATGAAAAGGGTTTAGAATCAATGCTCATTGTACTGTACTCAGTGTACTGTATATATTGCTCTCTAATACTGACAGCTTGGCTGAAAAAAAGAAAAGGTACTGGATTAGCACAAGAGATAGAGGAGTGTGACACAAAAACACCCTCTGTCCCCATGTACAAAAACAACAACAACAGAGGGGTCGGGGATTGACCAACGAAAGGAACAAAAACATATTTACTAGGCCAGAAAGGGTATCATCCTCCTCTTGGTCTTTAGCCTAATCCTCCCACTGCCACACAAACACGCACACACACACAAACACCCAACCCCCCCCCCCCCCCCCCCCCCCCCCCCCCATTGCTGTCATCCTTGAAGTGGGACCAAACAGCTGGCTCCAGAATTCATCTGTGCAAAATAATGTGATCTGCTCCAGCATGTAATGAAGGATAATTAGAACTTTAATTTGCTCGGGCTGAGAGGGTGAAGGCCCTTGAATCCAACCCCCCCCCAACATGCACACACGCACGCGCACGTACACACACACACACACACACACACACAGAAATACATGATGGACACCATCTCTCTACTCCTTCCGTCCACCCCTAGAAGGCAGGCAGCACTGGTGACAGATGGACAAGGGGAGAGATATTCGCAGCCTAGCCCAGTGGAGTGCATGGCAAGGGGATTTTGACACCCCCATGCCCCCCCACGTGGCCTCCAGTGTCCCCTGGAGAAGTCCCAACACAGTGGGTGTCAGAATGAGCCACTGTACTCCCAGCCCAATCCTCCCACCGAAAGTGCCTGCTTCTTTTTTGTTTGTTCTTTGCTTTTCTTTTTCAGTATCAGTTGGTTTTGCACCGTGCTGCGGAGCAAAGTACTAATGCATACTAGCGTTTTAGCTTTTCTTTGCCGTGTGTGCAGTGGTGTAATGGTGATTATTTTTTCGCTACCACGGCATTTTAATGGCGGCACATGAACGCGCACGCCCGCATAGCTAATAGCCTAGTATGAGAGTTTTACACACGCAAACACACACAAGTAGACAGCTGGTGACAAATTAATTAATTCAAACGACCATAAAACAACAGTAACAACACACTCTACCAGCCTTAACTAGCACCATTATACTGTGGTTATTATACTACTGGTTCCGACGTGTCAATTGAAAAAGAGATTGGTACCACACCGTGGTACTGTGTTCTATGAGCATGATACCACTGCGTGTGTGCTTGAAAACGGGCAATTGTTGCTTAACTTCAAATACTGCGCACACTACAAAAAATACTTAATAACTTCACACATACAATCCTACAAAACAAGATAGAAACAGACACAACCAAACAGAACAAACCTATGGCAATTAAAGGATTTATCTTCCAGTTCACCTCACTAACTGACACGAGAGCAGTCTTGACATGTCATCTGTTCTGATTGTTTTCCCACGCACATAACTCCATTTTTTATTTATTGTTTTTTTTGTACTTAGCAATTCCTTCTCCACCCTCAGTTTTTGGTCTTATTAATCATCAGAGGAATCGGTGAGTTTTCAGCTTGTGTTGAACAGTGACTCATTCCAGGCCTCATACTCGACACAGGCACAGGCATGTGCCAACTCCACTGCACACCAATCCACATGTAGATTAGTGCTCCAATAATAAAAGTGCACCCTCTTATTTGCATAACACATAGATAGACAGTACATTACAATCCTCTCAGTGTTTATTTAAATCCATTTGTAACTCGGGAGTGTGTACAAATGTACCCGTGTGGGTCCATGTGGTTACATTTGTACACACTCTTGAGTTAACTGTACTCTTCCCTCCCTCCCCCCAGTGTGGTATGTGCTGTGGCTGGCTGCCGCCTTCTCCCACCATTGTTATTGTACCGAGTGTTTCCCTCACTTCTGATCTATCGGTGGGCCTGCCACAGCATGCTGCTTCCCTTCGCTCAGGGCCACAGGGCTGTGCCAGGCCGTCTTTTACCTACTCTCTCTCTCTCTCTCTCTCTCTCTCTCTCTCTCTCTCTCTCTCTCTGTCTGTCCTCCTTGTCTGCCATTTCTCTTCTCTCCCTGTCTGTCTCTCATTCTGTCTCTATCACACACTCTCACTGCTGCTGCTTTCCCTCTGTGCATTTGTGTTTTTTTAAATCTCTTTGTTTCTTAAGACACGTCATGTGCAACACACACACACACACACACACACACACACACACACACACACATTGATTAAAGTTCTCAGTCGCCATGACTAATTTCAGTCATTTGGATTCCATAGAAGCCAGCATGTCTTCTATGAAACCATGCCATGCACCTGGATTTTCGGTTATTATTATTTTAAGATGAAAGAGTATTTGTTTGAGTGGTCAAACTAGCAGTGTTGTTAGAATATGAATGGTCTCGTAAATTTCATACAAGCAAAAGTGAACTCAATCTGTGAGTTGTTCAACTGTTTGGGTGTAGCTGATCTCAATTGTCTTTCTTTTATTCATTTTTTGGGGATTTCCACAGTAACAACACCCCCATTTATCCTCAGTCTGTTTTACTTTTCTGTGAAATCACTGGAGGGTTGCCACCTCTCCTGTTGACATTTAAAAGGACAGATCGTCCCCAAAAGATTGCCAACTCACTGTTAGCAGATATGATATGGATTGCTCATCCTCTCTGATACACCACCTCTCACTCTTAGTCGACTTGTGGTACCTTTTCACAAGTGTGTTTTTTACATTTAATTTCTTTTTTTTGCTGAGCTGAACAGATGTTGAATTTGTGCCTCATGGCCTCGATCATCATTAGTGTCTACCCAGCCTGAGACTCTTACTTCCATTTCCCCATGGAAGTGTCATCCCACACAGGGAAGTGGTTTGATGTCGAAATTCTGCGCTGCTCGCAACTTTCCCACTGCAGTCTTTTCTCTGACATCACGCTATCGATGTTACGCTCCGTCTCTGCCGTTCTTACTGTGAGGTTGTCATGGATTTTGAGTTGTGAAGGTCTTCTTGGATGTGTAGCCGTGTGTGTGTGTGTGTGTGTGTGTGTGTGTGTGTGTGTGTGTGTGTGTACAGATCGGCTTATTATATTATACTAAGGATTTTTATAGGAAAGACCATTCAAATCCTGCGTTAATATAACTCTGAGAGTGTACACATGTAACCAAATGGACCACTGAGAATTTCACCATGTATACTCACCCCTCCATCAGAGTGTGATATGCATGCCTTTCTCGTATGTGCACATGGTGTGCATTTATCCCCATGGCAACCCCATCAGTTGAGTGAGAAAGCTCCACGATAGCGCAGCGGTTTCCATTAGCACCCATCTGTCACCTATACAGTTCTATTAACCACAATACATCAATGGAAAGGCCCACAGCTAAAGGCTATTGTCCCCTTCCTGTTCTAAACTGTCCCCGAGGCCTGTTTGTCCCTCTGCTACCTCGCAGCCGGAGGCATCAATTCATCAGCATGTCCATTATCACCAGGGAGTGCGGGTGGGGGGGATGGGGTCATGGTGATTATGGCCTGAAGCATCTTAAAGGAAGGCCACTTGGGTCATGGTGTCAGATGTCATTCATGGCCAGAAATGGCGCACGTGCGAGTGTGTGTCCAAGTGCATTAACCACTTAAACGCTATATACTTTGTTGGTCCCCCAGGCGACTGTGCACTTGGCCCCCCTCCTTTCCCCTCTACAACAAACGTTGTTGCCAAAAAGGCCAATGTCCAAGCTCACAATGTGCCTCTTGCCTATTTTTGCAGAATGTTCGCCTGTTATGCTGCACCGAAGAGAGTGTGTGTGTGTGTGACCTTTGCAGTAACCTTGTAATGGTTTCCAGTGTGGCCACACACCTGCGTGCGTGTGTGCGTGAGTGAGTGAGAGAGTTAAAGACCTTTGCTGTAACCTTGCAATGGTTTCCAGTGTGGCCACACTGAACATCTGTTCCAAACACTGGTGTCACACCAGTCCTTGCTGGCAGTGACGACGACTCCGTGGGGGCGGCGGGGCTCGAGCCCCCATGATGAATTAGACCTGAATATGTAGGCCTACAGTATATTCGCCTAGTCGGTTTGTCCCGTTTGTACCGCGCCAGGTCACGCCGCGCCCGTTCGTGCAATTCTCGTCTTTGCATTGACTTTGTATGTTATCGCACCGCTCTAACCATCCAAGTCTGAACGCACGTTAACACCTCTTTTATCCGGGGGGCGGGTGGGCCGCGTTGCCTGTCCCCTTGTACACATGCAGATCAGGCATTCAAATGCTAATCTTGTTTTACCTGCCAGGTAGGGTACAGTACTGTACTCTGCTTAGGCTACTTGTTCACAATGAAAAGGAGTAGCCTATCAGATGACTTGGGGGCTTAGCGGGGGGAGGAGGGGCGCCCACATGGCGATTATAAAAACATTTCGTCTCTGCTTGCTGGGCAGGTTTTTGTTACCAACTGTTGGTTTTAGAATGTGGGTGCACACGCAGGCAAACCAGATTTCACATCAAATGAAACAGTGAAATTAACTGAAATTAACAGGATAGAGTGGAAATCATAGGATTGTTTTGCGATGGAATAGAATTCGACCATTCTGAAGGATGAACTCTACTCTAGCACCAATGGTTTCATTACCAACTGTACCCTTTTTTTTGGTGCTCCAAATAATCTGGGTCAGTCTGTAAAATCAGTAGCACTGACAATATATTCAGCCACCTGCATGGTCTTGTCTCTGCGCAGGTGGTGTAACATTACCTCAGACATGCCGGATTTAGGTTGTGCTGTTCATGCCAGATTGTAGCTCTGAGGGAAATGAAGGCCTAGCCTAGCCACCACCACATGCATGTATATGACACGCATGCATGCATGTGGTGGTGGTGGCTAGGCACTGTGATAGTTTCCTGGCATGAATTCCTACAGATAATTTGTCCTTCCATACATGAAACAAACAAGCACGCACGCACGCACAAACACACACACACACACACACACACACACACACACACGCACGGCATGGGAAAATTAATCGAAACACAATTAACTTTGCGACGCCAAGCTTTGTCCCGTTCCTACAGTATTGGCTCAGTAGAGCTTCGGCTTCTAAAACTACTGTCCTCCTCGCCGTCGGAACAAATCTTGGCACATGATGAAGAGCGCTCAATGAGCAGAAGAGAATGGAGAGGCTTAGTTAATTGAGACCTGGATGGTATAAGTTTTGACACTTTAATGCACCATAGTCATTCCTGGAGCCAGTGCTGATAAGCATGACTGCGTACGTTTCCTGGGGACGTGCATTTGTGCCAGCTAATTTGGTTTGCATTCTTGTGTGAAGTATGCACCAGCCTTCACACTCCAAAAAATGTTTGGTTATAGAATTTACAGTACAATTGTCTAGATTGACTATGAGCTTGCCTTCAAGTAAGGTCCCACATGACAGGAGTTAAATTTGGTTAAATTGGCCCCGGAGTCAGAGAGACATTATATCAATAATAATTTAATCAAAAATAAAGATACAGTCTACCCCACTTCACATTTAGCCTGCTGGTCAGAAGACACCCACTAACCGTGCCCCTTAACTCTGTCTGCAGGTTGTCCGCAGCCACCCGGCATCCAGCATGGAGACCTGGTTAACCAGACGGAAGCTAACCGGGGCTCCTTCCCCCTGGGGACACTGTTGATGTACAGCTGTGACCCTGGCTACACCCCAGAAGGAGCCACCTCCATCACCTGTGTCGGCTCTGGAGAATGGTCCCACCAGTCTCTGCGCTGCATCCGCAGCAACGGTGAGGAAAAACACATCCATACTGTATACCTCAGTGTTTATTCAACTCTGAGAGTGTGCAAATGTAACGAAATTGACCTGTTAGGGTTTGCTTTGTTACATTTGTACCCTCTCAGAGTCACAAAGTGATGAATTAACACAGCTTCAGGATGCAAGGAATACGTAACATTGCCTTATTATGAGAAAACACTTTAGCTTTGTTTGAATTTAGGGTTTTGTACTGAAAGTTCACATTCGCTTTTGTGGTCTTGTTATCCTTCCATGATCTTTAAAGTACCACATAAATATAATTTGTGTTGTGCTTATTTGAAAATAATTTGCGCTGCTGACTGAACTAAAGGCCCACTGAAATATATTTACACTAGTAGTTTTAGTTATGTCAAATGTTCATACTCATTACTGGTAATGTAAACCTTCCCCAATCCTAAGCAAGTTATGAGGTTGAGAATATGCACTCTCGTCTCTCATACCTGTACTTTGCCTGAACTCCCTGAACCCACCCAATGTAGAAATACACCCTCACAAACACACAAACAGTGAGGATACACTTATATTAGTCTCGCCTAGTCAGACAATCAGAGATCTGCCTACTGATACGTCGGGGAGAATCTAAATTCAATGAATGGACTTGGAGTAACCAGTGCTAACAAACGCCCACTGCTCTGAAAACCAATCCTGATACCACCCATATTAAGCACAACCCTTAAGTCTTTGTATTGTTTCTGTAAAACTGTTATTTTTGAAAATGACAACGTCTTTTGCCCAGTTTTAGACCCGTTTTTGGTTCTTGGGTGCTCTGATTCTGAGACAGTATGTCACTGTTGCATAGTACAGTAATGGTGTATAACAACACAACAACTCTCCTTAAAGCGATTGTCCTAACTCTCTCTCTCTCCTCAGTGTGTATGCCCCCCACGGAGCCAGAGAACGGGGGGTACCGGTGTCACCCGACACCCTGCCACCGCCTCACCCAGAAGACGGTCATCGAGTACTTCTGTGACGAGGGCTACGCGCTGAAGGGAGACTATAAGTTCCTCACCTGTGAGAACGGAGAGTGGGACGCCCCCATGCAGATCAGCTGCAGGCTCAGCCAAGGTGTGTGTACGTGCGTGCGTGCGTGCGTGCGCGTGCGAACAAAACAGAGAGTCTATCAGGGTTCTCCAAGTTTTCCCCAAGGGCCAAATTAGGTCTAGGGTGACATGCAGAGGGCCAGGCCTTTTCTTTCTGTCTTTCTTTTTTTTTAATGTTTATTTGAATTATTCATTATTTATGAATAAATATTGACTATATTTTTACTTCATCGTGCCCAGGTAATGATACAATCCAAGGATCTACCAAAGTTCAACATTATTTTGAATGTACAGTAGGCTGTAAATATGTTTATTGTGTTGCTACTCACATAGCTTTGTGCAATGGCAGGCGGGTAGTTTTGGACAGTTTTATTCAAGGTGTGATTCAACTGATTTTTCAATGGCAGGACTGTCCTTGCATAAGCTAATCATTTTAATCTCTCTCTCTCACCCTATCTCTCTATCTCTGTTTTTCTGCCTCTTTCTCACAAACTCTTTTTCTTTGTTGTTGCGTCCCTCAGACAAAGAGCCCAGCTCGCCGCTCGGCATGCCAGCTCTGTCTATTGTGGCATCCACAGCCAGTTCTGTGGCACTCATCCTGCTGCTGGTGGTGCTGTTTGTACTGCTGCAGCCAAAACTCAAGTCCTTCCATCACAGCAGGTAAGCTAGTGATAACCAACCAAATCTGCCATTGTCAACATTTTTGCTGTATTAGGCTCCTCCACCCGCAAATCAACAGTGCTAACTATGGCATGAAGACTTTGAGTGGATGACATGTCTTATATAATTATAATTACAGCACTTCATCTTTAGGACATACATTACCTCCATAGTAACTAATACACTCAGAAGCCTAGCAAACCCTTGAATCATTCATTTTCCTGGAGGTCAGTTGAGTGGCCCTGTATCCCAGACAAGATAAGAAAGCTTCACATCAGGGGACCGATTTATTTGAGAAGAGTACTGCCGAAGCAGACTGATTTATTTCAAACACAGTCCCAATGGGTCCCATTTCAAAGTGAGGACTGACAGTATCTCTGTTCTTTTGTAAAACATGGCTCATCTTTCTTTTATTTTGAGAACATTCAGTTGTGAGAACACAAGAAAGCATATTGTCTCAGTCGGGTGGAAACCTCAAAACCTAAAAAAAAACAGTTCAGGTTTTCAGGTTCAAATTCTAAAATAGAATCACGGCTCTAAAATAGAATCGTCGAGCTTGTAGATCTGCTACTTTTGATGCTTTTGGATGCTGTAGTATGATCAAGTAGTGTGTCAATTTATGAAAAAACACAAATGGTTTAAATATGGAGATAAGGTTTCTGCCCGACATCAATGATATGTAGTACTCTAGATATAGTAGACAAGCTACTCTATGGCTAGTTCCATAATTGCACACAGCTCAACTATTGTAAAAGTATTACCGTAGTTAAAGCAATCTTTCAGTCATATAGCACTGTAATTAGGGCTCCTGTCCTAGAGGAGATTGAACAATCACACCTTGATCACTTGCATAGAGACACAACACACAACTGGCTTACACTGCTGGTCTGTTTTTGTGTCCCCTGCAGAAGAGAGCAGGGTGTATCGGGCCAGTCCAGCTCCATAATGGTGGAGGGTGTCCAGGTGGCCCTGCCCTCCTACGAGGAGGCAGTTTACGGCAGCAGTGGAGCACAAGTCGGTACCGTGGCTCCCCCCCCACCCCCTCCCGCCCCCTTAGAGTCCCGTGTCCCCATTGTGCTCTCCGAGGGCCTCCCCCGGGGGGCGGAGGGTGGCGCTGGTCCCAGTGGAAGCCGAGGCCATTGTGGAGATTTGGACTTCTGCCTCCCTTCCACTTCCTCTTCCTCCCGACGTCATGCAGAAACGGCACTGGTTCATCAGGCCCCCTCCACATCATCCTCGTCGTCCTTATCGTCATGGGCCAGGGAACACCCCAGGGGTGCGTGTGCGGCCCCCATTCCCCTCCGTAGAGACTCTGATAGCAGCGACCAGCACAGTCTGCTCTCAGTCACCTCTGTGGATGAGTTCTCTGACGGTAAGGCAGACTCCATAAGACATTAAGATCAGGTTATTTATGTGGAATTGCCAATAAAACTGTTTCTCTTGTGCCTGGGCCATGGCTCAGCGGTCCAGTCACCTTGGCTGGGGACCATATATATAAAATAAAGGCGAAAGCTGCAAAAAAACATTATGTATGTATGGATTTAGAAATCATTCTCAGCTACAACAAAGCATTTGTATTAATGTTCTAGGCTATTACCTGAAATGGATTTAAGGATTCTGAGATCCCATAATACTGAGCTGTCTAGTTCTCTGTGTCTAATAAGTCTTGTGTTGTGGTCTCTGGCAGATATTCCTCTGTTGAAGGAAGCATGAAGCCTGCCAGCAGCTGTCCAGGATGGACTGTGGCCGCTCCCGTCATCCCTCAGCCCACCTTCCTAATCTTCCTCCTCCCAGCCTGTAGAGCAAAGACAAGAACTATGCCCATTCCCCATCCGACACTCCTATGCCATTGATCCGCCCCACACCCCCCTGCACAACGATGATGGCCACCAAAACCGTTCATGCATCTCTGTTCTCCGCACCCGCTTAATCGATGGGATGGAGGCACTGGAGCCACTGCGCTCCAAGATACCGGACCGAACACAAGACGAACATGCGAACGTTAAAGTGGGAGTTGAGCTCACAATGAATCCTGTAGATGTAATGTACATGAGCAAAAGCATACATATTGAGTCAAGGTTTTGTATTTAAGTAGGCTACCATGTAATACTATGTGCACTCTACTCTGCCCAAGCGTACTTCTCAGTCAGTAGCCCACTTTACTGGACACGGCTACAGCAATTGAGACCTATCAAAGCCTGCTTTATACTTCATTGTACAGCGGCATTGAACATATTTCCTTCTTCAAAAACAAAAAAATCTGCGAGTGACACTGTCGTACGGCTAAGTATAAACCAGGTTTGACCAGGAGTACTGCAAATAGAACATAATGTGTGCGTTGAGCTTCCCTTAACTCCTACTGTGGTATACAGAGACTGTTCTTAAAAAGTGACAAGATGCCCAGGCTTGTGGCGCTCTTTGTGAATGCTGCATGTTGTTAGTAGTTACCACTGGCACAGGCACACAGTGACACACTTGGTTCTCTCTCTCTCTCCCTCCCTCTTGTCATTCTGTCTCTCTGGGCTTTCTTATTCTTCCTCTGTGCATTTCTCTCTCTCACTCTCTCCTTGACTATCCTGGCGCCTGGCGTATGTATAATGAGAAGGACAACCACATCACAAGATCAAACAGCAGGGCTCAGGCTTTTTACAATGCGCCAAATCTGTGACAAAAAAGAAGAAAAACGACCTTGCCTTTTCTGTCGGCCACCAGTATCTTCACCTTTTCTCTCACATTAAATGGTGTTTTTTAACCACATCCCTATTATGGGGACGAACATTCAGCAAAAATAGCTCATTTACAAGCTCATAACATCACATTGCAACGGGTTGTGAGCTTGTAGATTGACTATTTTTGGCAAAGCGTTTTGGTGTTAAGGGAAATACTAGCAGAGCTAGTATAGAGCCCTGTGGGATCCCAGGTCAACTAAGTATACTATGGGGTCTAAGTGTTTTAACTAAAGCACATCATGTGTAGCCATTTTTTGTGTTTCGAATCATGTAAAAGGGGGTGAAATGTGGTTTTGTTTGAGAGCCAGTCGAACTGTTGGTTAAGCGTGGGACTGAACTTTGGGGTTGCTTTGTAACTTTGGTTTTTATTTAAAAATGTTCCCCTCACTCTTACGGTATTTATTGTTTGCCGTGTGGCAAAATTTGGTCTGCTGAGATGCTAAATCTGGCTTTGCAACATGGTGGGTGTTTGTGTGTCTGTTGATCAGTTAGGCGTGAGAGAGTACACATGCAGTGTACCAGCCCCCCAGTAGAGAAATATGCTTTACCAGATGGCTTAACAAAGACCTGCTGTCTTGCAACACTGGGAAAATCTCCCTTCTCTGCTTTGAATAAGTCACACGAATAAACCAGCATTTAGGTAAGCAATGAAACGAGTACACAATATGTGTATTATTAGTCTGCTTCACAGACAGAGACTAGAACAAGTATCATTTCTGCTGAGTGGCTGGAAAACAAGCATTGTTAGTGTAACTGGGTCACATCCACCTTCACTGAGCTCTTGGAAAATGTCCTCTTCTGAGCATGTATGTTATTGACACTACTGCAACTGGTTGCAGTGAAAGAAAGTAATGTTTTATGTATTGCCACCCACCCACATACACATTTTTCTCTATTGTCAGGTAAACACAGTTTAGTCTCACCTTCCAGTTATAATCTCTTGATAATATGCATTAATTGTGGTCACCCCCAGAAACACACAACTCTGATGAGGACCGATGAATCTATTATCATTTTATCATTTATTTTCATCAACTGTGGCCATCCGTCATTGTCAACAGTTACATGGAAGCAAACAGAAAATGGTTGCCTTAGACTCGCATGTACATTTACTTATTTTAGTTTGATACTTTTTGAGCCTCCACATTTGTTGCTTTACAATGTTGCGATGTCTTCTGTATTCCCAAATGGCCTTACTCTATTTCTTTTCTATTCTCTATGCATACAACTGTTGTTTTTTATTTTTATTTTTTCAGTGAGTTTACTTTTTGTTTTGGACACGGATAAAAAAAAATGTCCATCCTTCTCTGTCCTCCCTAAGGCTTTTCCAGCTACTGTGACGGTGAAAAGCCCTATCGGCCCAAATGGCCAATTATATTTCACTATCTTTGCTTCTCTTATGCTAAAAAGCATTCAAATGGGGGATTGAAAAAAAGAAAAAACGTCCAGAACTATGGTCCAGAAGCACTGTTGTACAGTGTTGCTTCCCTCTTCACATCTTGACTCTTATGTTTTATTTCTTTCAGCTTTGGTTTTTCCTCTGTACATGGCAGTGGGTGTGAAGATAGTAATTTAATATTTGTATAAAGTTTATTTAATTCTACATTGTGTATATAACTTTCTAATTAAAGCTTTCTTTTGAAGTGTGAATGATGATCAAGTCTGTTTGTCTATAGTATACCCAATGTTGATAATTCACAATCAAACAAAGTGTAAGACAGCTGATTTATAGCTTTCAGTACATTGCCCCCAATTTGGGAATCCAATAGGCCTATGCCTTAATTACGTCAAAGTCAAATATTTGCAATCCCAAAGTCAACAACGCCCTTTAAAGTTGCATGTAATGCAACTTTCGCAGATAAGTAAGCCTGGGACCGAGGCTACATGTAATGGGGCCTGCTAGTCCTGGAAGTGTTATGGTAGAGTTTACAACCCATAGTCCAGGGGAATGGTCGGAATAAATGTACAACCACTCACGACTCAGTATAGACTAGTACAATCATAGGCCTACTGTGTAAACTTAGCTGTTAAACAAACGCAACAACAAAATCGTTCATGACGTATGCCTTTGACGAAGACAAAATATTGCGAGCCTTGCTGCTAGGAGTCGAGGACACGTCCTCGGGACACAATCCATGCTCTCGTGTTTTCGTCTGGCATTGAAGAGCAATGAAATCAAGAAAATAAACTAAAGTGTAGTTTTATATACAGTGACTATGGCTTTAGATGTTCATGTAAAGTCTGAGAGAGTGTTTGTATAGGCAAGCTACTCACGTTTGTGTGTAAGTGTAAAGTAGTTAAACTCTAGTATAAACTAGTTAATAGTCTTTAATACGAGGTATATAAATCAGACATCCCTCCGGGCTATGGGATGTGAACTCAGAAGGACCACAGGAAAGGCCTGTGTATGAGCGACACCAAGTGGTCATAAAAAGAAAACGCATCCTTGTTTTTCCTTTTTTGGTTTCTTCCCCCAGCCATTGGTCCCGCCTCTCCTCAGTGAGAAGAAAACAGGCTCCATTTTGTGATTGTACTTGCTTGTAGCTACACTGCACACACACACCTTGCCAGTGATACACCAAGAACGTAATTTCGCCTGGACAACAGAAAAGGTATGCTTTCACACAATAAATTCACGATAGGACGAGAATATAAGTTGTATAACCGTTGCGTTTGGCTGTTTATTTATCGTCAGTATTCCATTGTGAGAAATGTTGTGTCGCGTGGATATATCTTAAGACTGCTGTAGGGGAGAAGGCCCGACTTGCGACCTGACTCTTTTGTTCAAGCGAGAAAGTAAAGGTCGTGTTATTACTGATTTTGCAAATGAAATGCATTTCTCCTTGTCTGTATTGAATTCCATCGGCAGCCAGTGAAACAATTAGCGTTTGTTTTTTAACGCATTTAACGTTCCCATGATGTCGACAGATGAGTGGTGGTGGCTCTCGTATCTTCATCGGCCGACTGAACCCGTCGGCACGGGAGAGGGATGTGGAGAAATTCTTCAAAGGCTACGGTCGCATCCGTGATATCGACTTGAAGAGAGGATTCGGCTTTGTGGTGAGCGTTCATTTAAGGCCACAATCAGTTGGTTTCATGTTCTACTTTACCCTGGATTGGATTCGATGAGATGAACCACTGTAACCCAGGCGCGAGGCCAGCCCCCTTCGCAGGGCTCCATACGGTTCACTGATTTTGTCCTCTCCACACCAAATGTTTTCGCCGAAAATAACAAATCTAGCAGCTCTGAGTTTGCTTGCAGATGTTCTATTTTCACCCTAGTCCGTATTCTGTACGACCAAGAATAGGGGTTAAATGTATCAAGAATGAACGACCCCCTCCCCCATCCATTGATTCAATCAAAGATGGTGCCCAATTGTAGCCACTAGAGTCGAAATGGGCCATGTTTACTAGATCCCACGAGTGTTGCTGGCACAGAAAGTTCCATAATAAAGTTGATTTTATCCTGAAAAGTGTCAACATATTCTATATAGGCCTATATCATAGATTTATTTGATCAAGTCTCACTTTTGCTTGGTTTCACTTTCTACCCCTAAAAGCAAAAGTCAGACTCACTATGTCTATGAATATTGTCAATAAAAGGAATTTAAATCTGAAATGGGTAGCACATCCAAAATTACAAATGGAGGACGCATTTCACATTTCCACTTTTTATTTATTTATTGGCACACACAAATAAAGGAACATCATGTACGCGTTATGGCTAAGAGCCTTGATCAGAACAATTGCTCTGATACGTCACACGCAATACTATATTTTTGGTATGTATATTGGATTTTGTGTCTACTCCACTGAGGCCCATTTTCCACCGGTTGGTTCCCAATGGGAACCGGTTCAGTTATTTTTGGCCAGAGCTCCAAAATTGCAAATTCCAAACTCGTTCAGAAGCTCACCTTCATTTCTCCATTAGAATGAATAAACTCGTGCTTAATGGCTTCCCAAACAGGAAGCCACCTACAGATAAGGAAGTAAACTGGTGATGTTGCATGTCTTCTTTTGTTGTCTTGGGTTCAGTGGACAGGTGGTGCCATCTTGTGAGCTTTTCAGCTATTACATGGTGTGACCTCAAGTTCTCTTTCTATTATATGGCTCATCCAATAATTGAGGAGGGAATCCCTGCTTGGCCAGGGAGGGGAGATATTATACTTGTATTCTGAGCTTCACATACTAATTGCCAACTAGTACCAAACACCAGGGTGACTGCTTACATTTCTAGTAGCAAGTAGGGAGACCACCCCCAACCACTGCATGTCAGGTGTGCTATTTATATTTTATGAACATACTCTACCATACACATTGGTTAGCAGTGTTGCCGACACCAGAATCCGTCTTGAGAGATTACAAATGCACAAACCAACACTGAGGACCGTATTGTTCAGTGTTTGTACTGAGGTAGGTTTGTTGGTTCTTTCTGCAGGAGTTTGATGACCACAGAGATGCTGAAGATGCTGTGTATGAACTTGACGGCAAGGAGCTTTGCAACGAGAGGTAGGTAGTCTGCCATAGACCACGTAGGCATGTATGGTACAAACATAATGGGACCTCACTTACAATATGGTTAAGGTGTTACAATACAGTGAACTGAATACAATGTTAATTATAATTATTTGTAACTGAGTGCACTCACAGATGGACCGGTTTCATTTGTACACGGTGTTAGATCGCCGTGTAGAGTTTGTAGACTACTGCTTTTTGCTCTCTGTATTCAGCATTTTGGGCCTATAGTGTGATTAGAGTTATTGAGCTGATGAGCGTTTCTGAGTTTAGTACTCTGTCCTTCCCAGAGTGACCATTGAGCACGCACGTGTGCGTCTGCGTGGCGGCAGAGGTAGAGATGGCGGAGGAGGAAGAGGAGGTGGTGGAGGAGGAGGAGGTGGTGGAGGTGGTGGAGGAGGAGGCCGTTTCTCCGACCGCTACGGACGAGGTTCTCAGGATGGACGCAGGTTGGTACCATTTTTGGTGTTTTGCCCCCTCCTTTTTCCCAAGGGTTAGCCAAAATTCTTTGGTGAAGGTATCAGATCTTCAAGCACACTAGGGGCCCTTTTCCACCAAAAGCTTTGGTTGTAAAACTGGTTCCGTTCTGTTTTCACTGGAAACACCCTGAACTTGTTCAATATTGGGTGGGGAAAAAATAACCAAACCGGTTCAACCCCAGTGGAAAAGGGGCCGGTGTCGTTTTTGCATAATGTTTGTCTATTATGACACCTGCAATAGGGACACTAGGATTCATCCTATGCTGAGATGTCTATCCTTTATGTGATGGAGCCATAATTCTGTATTTCAGTCGGAACCCGCCCCCCATGCGCACAGAGAACCGTCTGATCGTGGAGAACCTGTCCTCTCGTGTTAGCTGGCAGGTGAGTTTTCCCCTCATGTCTCGGAACCCCTACATGACTGTTCAACATAGAGCAGTCTCTCTGCTGCTGCAACAACAGCAACTCTTGTGTCCACTCAACAGAATATAGTTCTTAATGCCAAAATATCAATTCTTATTTGCAATCAAAACAGTGATCTCATGTAGAGCTAATATGATCAAGAAAATCTATTATGATGTGGCCCAGTGTGTTCTTTTAAAAATCTGCAGATGCTCTATTAAATCCACATTTACACAATTAATTGATGAAAGAAGTAAACAAAGACAAAAAAAACGTAATTTGTTCGTGTTTTTTAATTTTAACCAATTCTTCACCCCTTTATTTGCCAGCCTCACTGTTGTGTCGTATGGAAGAGTTGCCTTATGGTGGAGCAAACCCCCTCAGGGTCCGTCTGTCTGGGTTGAGCCCATGGCGTCAGCCAGTGTGTCCCCTACTACCCCACTCCTAGTTGACACCTGATGGTCACGGGAGCGCTCGCTCGCCCCTCTAGAGGCGCTGGTGACAACCTTCGCTCGCTCGCTCGCACGCACCGTCCCCCCCCTTCCACCTTCCTGAGGGTGGGGGAAGAGGCGCCAGGTGTGTGGGACGGCGGGCAGGCCTTGGCCCGAGAGCGAATGTGAGAGAGAGAGGGAAACGCAGAGAGTGGCAGAGAGAGGCAAGAGAGTCGATGGTGCTGGTGATGACGATGGTGGCAACGGCAACGACGGCGTATTGATCGATGGGTTTCGTTAATTTGAGAGGCTTCGATCGATATCTCTGCCCCGCCCAGCATCCAACCCACCCCTCCTCCCTCCCTTGACCCCCACCCTCTCCCTCCCTCCCCCACACTCTCCCTCCCTCCCCATGCCCCCCCCCCCCCCCCCCACTCATGGTGTGTTCCCGCAACGTCACAAACGAGAGAGAGACAGAGAGAGAGTGTGTTCCACCCAGGGTGATCGAGCGAGGATAAAAATGCTGCTGTTATCCTGAAGGGTACGGTCTTTCACAGGTAGTAGTTTCCTCTCTTCCACCCTGTTCACTCTCTTTACTGAGGCGGGGTGCCGAGGAAGGGGCGGACACGGGCTCGGAGTCCCGTGCCCTCCTCACCGCGGGACAGTGGGGCTTTTAGCGCCACACGCTGCCCGCGTGGCGCCTCTGCAACTCATGCAGACGGTATATTGACCTCTGTGTAGTTTTGTACAAGGAGAGGAAGGGCGCAAATACCCCAGAGCTGAGGCACACATTTGTAAACATGCCTTTAGCTTGGCACACATTTGAGGTGATTAATTCTAGGCACATGCGCTCCTCTTAACGCACCCACACACAGCCAGTCATTGACAAAACCCAGCCTAAATTTTCTGGTGTTGAATGGGGTCCTTCAGGTTCTTGCTCCCTTCCTCTTTCTGATCTGCAATAGCTTGCGTAGTAGCACCTCAGCATATCTAACCCATCTTTCTCTTTTGGATAAATTACAACATGTTTTAAATAATGATTCAGCCTGTGCTTGTGTCCTGAGCGCTGCTTTAACGTCAATGCTTTTCATGCGGGTAGGACCTGAAAGATTTCATGAGACAAGCTGGAGAGGTGACGTTTGCTGATGCCCATCGCCCTAAGCTCAACGAAGGGTAAGAAGATGAGACTTCTTTATCCTGCTAATGTTGCTGTTTCACTTGACTTCACTCATGTGTTTTAACCACTTAAATCCTACATACTTTGTTGACTGGGATCCCCCATGGCGCTATACTTTGTCATCTACCGTTTTCTCTCTTCACCAAAGTATTCAATTTAGAATAGGGTTCATGTGGTTAAAGTCGAGACACATTCTTTACTATGTCATGAAGCATCTTTCTCGTACTAAAGTACTGCACACCATGATTTTATTTCTGCAGAGTGGTTGAGTTTGCCTCTCACAGTGACCTGAAAAATGCCCTTGAGAAGCTGTCTGGAAAGGAAATCAATGGCAGGAAAATCAAGCTCATTGAGGCAGCCAAGAAGAGGTGAGGTTTTTTTCCACTTTCCCCTCAATCCACAGTGACTTATTGATGGTGTTTCAGAGAAATTTACCCGTTGATGCTGCTAAGCTAGCTCCTACGACTTAGCATGGTTTGTCCCGAGGAGAGAATAAGTGATCTTTCTCTCTGCTCCAGGTCCTCCCGGAGTCGTTCCCGTTCCCGTAGCTCCTCTCGCTCCCGCTCCCGTTCCCGCTCCCGTGGGCGTTCCCAGTCACGCTCACCAAGGCGGTCACGCTCCCGAAGCCCCAAGGCGTACAACCGCTCCCGGTCACGATCCCACAGCGGCACGCCGCCCGCCACCAAGTCTCCACCTCCGGGCCAGAGAGACAAGGAGCCTGCCGCTAGGCACTCCTCCAACGGCAACAAATCTCACACGCCCTCGCCTCCCCCTGCCCAGAGAGGCTCCCGATCCCCTCCGAGAGGCTCCCGCTCCCCTCCGAGAGGCTCCCGTTCCCCTCCGAGAGGCTCCCGCTCCCCTCCGAGAGGCTCCCGCTCCCCCCCGAGAGGCTCCCGCTCCCCCCCAAGAGGCTCCCGCTCCCCCCCAAGAGGCTCCCGCTCCCCCCCAAGAGGCTCCCGCTCCCCGAGAGGCTCCAGATCTCGCTCCCGCTCTCGGTCTGCTGATAGCCGCCACTAAAAGCAGGTGGGAGAGAATATCAGTCTGCGTGCCCACACACACACACACACACATGCGCACACACTCACTCACACTCACACACATTTATACAGTTCATGGTATTTTTGTCAGTCATCTGTGAGAATTACTTATCTCATTGGCTGATAGTTAAAATCTGTAGTTTAGTAACACCAAGATGGCCAACTGATGTGATAGAATACTGTGAATTCACTCAGGCACACCTGTTCTATATAACATACATACATAAGGTATATACCTATTCATATCTCCAAAGGAAGCGATGTGCTCCTGTAGTTCTGTTTGGGGTGTCAAATTGACACAACTGTCCTTTCCTTGTGGACACTTTTAGTGCATTGGTTCATATTTTGATGGCAAGTTAGGAAGTATTTTGGACTCATTCAAAAAAGGTTGCCACATTCTACAAAAATCGTGTCTTCAGATCTCTTCGCATAAAATGTGCTAGTTAGCTTTTTTGTTTTTTCATTGATTTCTCTACAATGGATGTAATGAAGTCCAGCTAAGCAATGCTTGACTTTGCTTTGCTTTTGATTGTTTTTACTAGTAATGATGGGATAGTTTTTTTTATTCATCTTTCCAAGTACTATCGTGAATCCTCTTTGATAGCATGAGCTACTGAAATTGTGCTTAGTTGTGGTCGTATTTTTGCGAAGGGTTTTGGTTGCAGCTATTCTATAATAAAGGTTTTGCCGTTTGTTGCCCTTTGTGAAAACCTTGTATTGTGGGGGGGAAAGGATACATTTCAAGATTAAATAATGCTCTTCATTGACAGTCTACAATTGCAGTTATTTTTTTCCCCCTTCTATACATTTAAGAATGTTTTGCTTGCTTTAGGGATGTTGTCTAAAGCATCATAGTTAATATATATCTATCTCACGTCGGTTGGCGAAACAAGGCAACCAATTGGTGAAAATTGCTGATCTACAATGGTGTGAGCTTGTTTTGTAGGTCATGGTGTGTATGAACTGTACCATAAACATGACTTTTCTTTTAACAATACTTAATTAATTCAACGGTCAACAAAAACTTTTTTGAAGTTCAAAGTAACTTACAGTATTTCAGAGTAGTAGCTATGATTTGAAAAAGAAAATATATACATTACAAAATTGCACAGTTTGAAGCCATAGCTCTCACAAGGTCAGTTACAGCATGGGACAGTCATACAATATGGCAAAAAAACACTGAACCATGAAAGGAAGATGCACACAAGCAATGTTGGGCAATCTACATTAAAATGTTACTAGTTACTAGTCTAATGAAACTAGCAAGCTACACTACAAGTTACATTTAGTAAAAGTAGCTAGCTACAAGCTACTGTATACGTGCTTTTGTCAAGTTAATTATTTAAAAGCTAGTAAAGCTATCCATAAGCGACTAGTAAATGTAGTTAAGCTAGTAAGCTGATGCCCAACACTGCACAAAATAACTGTTTGTTGCCCAACTTTTATAAGACATTGTTCTAGAACTGATGAAGGTTGAGATGACTGCAACGTTTGGGTGGAGGCTGAGTTAAGCAAAATCAGAACTCCCTCTTAATGCAAAACGGGTGTAGTCTCACCATGTTATGCATTGAGTTAATCAATGCATACCAGATAAACCAGCCATCCCCAGTCTCACATTCAGAGTCATGACTCATGACATGTCTCTGTCATCATGACATGATTACAACTAAGGCAAGCGTGTCTGTTACTTCGAAATAAATAACTTTTCTATCCAAGACCCTTAGCTACTGTCCGCGACAATTCGAGCCTGTCACAGTCTGTATTACAGTTCGGAATTGATTTCTGTGCGCCGTGGGAATTGTTTTGTTTCTAATGTCAGCTTTTCAGACACTGCATACAGTACATAGTGATTTTTTCACATCAACAGTAATGCTGACAACTGTCAGTGACGGCCTATAATGGCTGCATTTATGCGGTCTCACAATGCTGTTCATTTTCTATTCCAAGTTCGTTGAACAATACACAGTCAAATCCTCAGTGTATTTTATGGTTTAGTACAACAGAAGGAACAGGTAACAGCTTTTTCAGTATGCTTGGTTAGCAAAAGAGTTCACACAGCTGGAGAGAATGTTGAAAGGTTCTGTGAGATGCATCCATCATACAGAATTATCAGTGGGCTCTACCTCCTCCGGAGTGGTGGAGGCTGGCTGGTACGTCTTCTTCTCTGTAGGAGGGCAGAGGAAAGAGAGTTCACTGTGGTCAGATTGTTCTGGAGAAGCCAACAGAGTAAACAAAATTACTCATGTGAAATTCAACTATTCAACAATTTACATACCGGTATGCATGTGTGCTTTTTCAACTGGATTTTTGTTAAGTTGCAGTTTTTTGTGCTATCGATTATGTTTAGAACTAACTTTGACACTAGACTATGACGTTTATTTTTCAATCCTCATGGCCGCCAATTTATCACAGTTTAGCTGTGATCTATGGTGTGCATAGTGGATGACCCACCTTTGACCTTGAACCTCTGGTGACATCTAAACAGCACAATGATCATGGCTGCTTCCATCAGCTGGAAAACTATGTAGACCATGGGAAAGATGTACAGAGGTCCAATCACGTCTGGTGGAAATGCTACCTTCAATACAGTGGTGCACAGCTGGATGTTCTGACAGCCAGTTTCCATGGCGATGGTCCTCCGGCCCCTGAGAGGCTCATTCATAAGTCATAGAAACACAGAGAGAGGTACATGATTATTTCATGTGTTGTGGCATGATTAATGGGTACATAAATAACGGCTTTGGGCCAAGTATCCATTAGGGTTCTGATTTGACCTGGAAAGCTATAGAAAAGTTGCACAAAACAGATTAATCTAAACGAAATAAATAAACAAACTATTTTCGTGAAAACATGTTCTTTTCTGTGAGCAGCACTATTGTGAAGTAAAATTAGGCATATCCCGTTAAAATCAGGAACGCATCTGTGTCATTTTATATTTTTATTATTATTTATTAAAAAATAGCATACAAGCTCACAATGCATCACTTTGTGCTGCGTTGAGAACTTTTTGAGTGGTGCTAGCCACTCCAAGGAACACACAGCACCACTCAGTTCAGACGGGTCTGATTTTGAACATTTTTGACAAATCTTGAAAGTGTGAGAAGCCATTACTGAAGCCATTTGTACTGCCACTGATGATCTAATGTGCGCATGATCGTCAATCTTCCACATCTACTGTAAATCACTACTCACGATCCATTGAGTCTGAAGATGGAGGAGAGGACGTAACCAAACGTATAACCTATGAAGGGCATTAGAGCAGCAATGGCCATGAGCGGAGGAGACAGGACTGTCAGGATGGAGCCACCGACCCCAACGCTGGCCATGATTCCCACAACCAAAGTAGCAACACACATTATAGACATTCCCACCTGAGGAAAGAGGAAAAATTAGACTGGTCTCATGTAACTAATACTTTGGGTGTTTTTGTCAGAATGTTCAAGGGACAAGGACATAAGACATGGCCAAGACATCATGTGATGGAACATGGCAGCTGGCAACCGTTAGCTTAAGTAACAGACTGGGGTCAGTCAACATTTTGGCCTTTTGGGAAAACAAAAAGCAAATTTAAGGTCTTAAGCAAGGCTATACATCACATCGCCATGTCCATCTTACTTCAGTCTCCCATGTTGTTAACGCTCTGACCTTGGTGATGGTCTTGGAGTACTGTGGCTTATAGTAGTTGATGAGGATTCCGATACCGCACGGTACGAGGGTCATGACCAGCGCCAAGATGATGCCACCGTAAGGCACAGCGTTCTCCAGACCAGAGAAGCCCTGGCAGTACAGGTATAGCAGCAGGGGCATCATTCCCAGAGCCAGCACAGTGGAGCAGGAGGTCATCACAATACTGAGACAAATACACACACAAAACAATGTTCTCACCCCATTTGCTTTTCAAATCGGTCACATATATTTTGAGTAGAGATCAACAGAAGCGAACACAGAGTGATGAGTGACTCACTACCCCCCACCCACCCCACACACACACACACACACAGCAGGAAACCAACAAATCTATACTCCCATGGAAGTATATTGTGAAAGACATAAATACACATGGACCACTGGAATGTACACTACAGAACGAACTGGTAAGGATAACTGCTGTAAACGTTTCTTGTCAAAAGATGGTTCTTTTACTCAACATATTACTGTGCTAATTATCCAAATACTCACTGTTGTAGGCTGGCTGACACTGAATATCTCTGCTGTCGGGCAGAAACCAGCTCAGTCTAAAATTTACATTTTCAGGAAATTAAAAATAATAATAAAAGAAAACCGTATATTTTTAAAACAAAGCAATACTGACTCATACAAGTTTGTATTGTGACTTTATATTGTCAATTGCTTGCATGAGCAGGGGGGAGATTGTGGAGTTAGTTGCTTTAGCTTCAGCAGACAGTTTTGAGGGTCAAATGGATTTAGCTGGTTTAGTCAGAAGCACCTTTTAATAATTTTCATTGGTTCAATATTTTTTCAACCAACACACAGATTAATGGGGGAAAATGGAGTTATAGCTGGTTTCTGCCAGACAGTGAGCAACAATATATTATAAATCTTCATTTACTGTAGATAGTCTGTACATATATCCATTCATAAATTTATGATTTATGTTCAAATGATAGATTATACATATTTATGTTTAGGGATAGAATATACGTGCAAATGGCTAGGGTCATACTTCAAAAGTATCTTCGTAACCTACATCCAGGCTACTTGTTCATTTTCACACATTTTGAGTAAATGGATGCCTAACATGTGTTAGTTCAGTATTTTGAGTGATTTATTAAGTACATAATCAAATCAATAGAATGCAAAAATACAAAAATACATAGTAATATATAGTATTGTTTGCCTTGCGAGTGCCTTGGGGGTAAACCTTTACTTTTCACTGTGATATGGGAGGTTTTAATTCAGGGTATCTGGGCAACGTCTCTACCCATTTGTAGAATCTGCTTCCAGATATTCTGCCATCTGTCTTAAACAACAATCTTACTAGCCTCAGTCCACTTCAATTCGGCATAGAGTAGCGCAAACATTGCTCACTCTCTGCTGATTTCTGATTGTCTGCACCTTTGTAAAATGGACATACACACGTACACATGTACACACACACGCTCCTCTCTCTCTCTGTCGCTCATTAGTCTCATGTCGCGCAGCTGCGCATATATTCTCCTGCCTATGCCATAAAAAGCATAGGTGAGTTCCAGGCTACAATCTTACAGTATGCCTGAATATTCTGTGCTACAAGAACATGGCTCAAGGCCAGTTCTTTATAATGTTTATGGGAGCCATTCTGTTGCCTAACTGTGACCCTGACATTCCTAAAATGGACTTAATGTAATTAAGTGCTAGCATGCAGCGACATCAGAAGATAGGAACCAGAAGAAGGTCGATTAAGTAGAAGTTAGAACTATATTTCTTGCAATATTTCCAACTATTCATCTGGATGTAAGTTAACATATTAATCTATCAATGTCAATACTACTAATACAAGTGATCACGGCATTTAACTTGTTAGTCAGTGGCTGTATTAATGGATACAGTTCTTTCTGACCTAATCAGATAAGAACCATAGAGATCTGATAGAAATGGAATGTACGTGTGCCACTGTGTCCTGACGTGTTGTACCATAAAGTGTGTCTAGGAACTCAAATCAAGCAGGAACCTAATGGGGTGACTGACCTGACGGTTAAAGTTAAAAAGCATTATCCTACTATGGCATTATTATGATTATTTCACGGCTTGATGGCCAGGTGGGCGATTGTGGGTGTCCAGCAGTTCATTCAACTCTGATAATAAAATGAGAGCTGCCGGTGATTAGTGGTACATGACATACACATTTTATTGACAAACGGCATTAGGGCTGCAACTATGATTATCTTTCTAATTGTTTTATTTTTATTTTTTAATAATGAACTAAATCGATTTGTCTGATTAAGCACTTAGTCTCTATTTCATATACCATACAGCAGTGTCATACACATCGCAACTTTTGTAGTGTTGTTATAATTATGGAGTAATGTCTAGTAATCTTATAGAGCTTTTTTGTGTGCTATTTTTGCTACTATACCTAAAAACAAAGAAATCATTATTATTTAAATTAAATGTTGCATCCCTATGAAACAGCATTTTGGATGGTTGCTATTCTTATATGATAATTTCATGGCTTAATGATCAGGTGGGCGATGAGATGTCCAGCAGGTCATTCAACTCTGATAATACGATGATTAGTGGTACATGACATGCACAGGATTGACGCAAGGCGTCTTTGCTTCTTGTGATGTCAGAAATGAAAAACAATCCCACAGGCCAAGGCTACTGAACATCGCCATAACAGAGATGGCCAGGAAAGCACATGATGTGCAACTAATTATCAGCCTGGCCTTTTATGAAGTGATAATGCATGTCTTGTGGGGATGTGAGAGTGATAAATGCTATAATACATAATGTCTGGCTCCCTCCTTGGCATGCAGCCTACTATTACATTGTTTAATGGTCTGGCAGGAACCAGCCAATTATAGTTATTATCATATTCATCTCTTTCATCAGACAGCCACCCCAGCCCACATATAGAATGCCCACAACCGGAAGGTCAAAAACTATTCTAGACTTTCATAATGTACTGTTAGCAAACAAATTCTCCACATATTCTTAGCTGTTTTATATTGTCTCCACCAGGCCGAAGGCATGGGGAGAGAGTATATTTGCACTTCGTCCGTCCGTGTGTGTGTGTGTGTGTGTCCGTCCATGTATGTGTCCGTCCGTCCGTCCGTCTGTGTACAGCTAATCTCCGGCACCGTTAACCTGGTCGATGCCAAATTTGCCAAAACACACACTCCCTGGATGCCAACAATGAACCTCTGCCCCAAAACTTCCAGAACGGCCTGTTATAGCGACTTTTGAAAAAAGATTTTTTTTATATTGCTCCTCCAGATTCTGTCCAAATATCCCGCAAATCATTACACATCCGATATTTCATATTCCATCAACATTGGCTTTCAAAGTTGGCAGGATTGGACCGTTTTGAACAAAAAGCCTCAAATCATGAACGCAGCGTGCAATTTACTTGAAATCTTTCACTGACTTTCCTACTAGGCTGAGAAATATATCCCACCCTTTTCACATTGGTCTATTATAGCACCACCAGGAGGCCACAACCTGACCTGCCCTGGTGGAGACCTGTGCCCCGAGGGGCAATTTATTTAGTTCCATTCTCTTACTTTATCCAACCAACTCAAGTTGACTGATATACAGTACTGATATTAGAAGACACATGATGACATTATGGGGATATGGGTACATTTCCTAATAATGATGATACAATCAGGCAAGCTGATGGTACACTTCTAACTCCCTTTTCTGTCTGAAATTTCTTAATCTCAGACTTCCCAGTAACTGACAACATTGTCGCACTTCCACGGAACAGAAAATACAACATCTTCACTTTGCTTCATTAGGGACCACATGCAATACCTTCACGGACCACCAGTGGTCCACGGACCACCTGTTGAAAACCCCTGCTCAGGACCATTCGCAGCAAATAACCTCTATAACAAAATCACACATCAGAGATGGAGCGCATGCACTGTATATACCTGAGGTTCATGTCTCCTTGCAGAGCCAGGGCCAGGATGTTGGAGAGGTTTCCTCCTGGACAGCATCCACAGATCAGCACTGCTACAGCGGCCATTGGTTCTAACTGGAACACCTGGAGCACAGGAACAGTACATGTAAGGGTCAGTAGCAGCCAGCCACTGACATATTGATAAAGGGGTCGATAAATGAGATGGCAGCTCGCACACAGAAGTTCAAAGCTTCAGGTCCTCTTAACGAGGCCGGGCTGCCATGATCATGATATGATCATGATATGATCATCAACATACAATGTCCACATTACAGTTCCTTACCTTAACTGACGTTTCACCTTATCAATCCATTTTTCAACAGATGAATTTGTACAGTATGCATTTGTACAGATGAATGGAGACGATTAAGCATAATATTTGCGATTATCTCGAATAGTTGCTGCCAGCTGATTACGGTATGTAATATAATTGTGACAGGCCTATCAGTGTATATACTAACCTTAGCCAGGCAGAAGGATGTGAGAGGCATGACTCCATACTGGGCCACCACAGCTATAGCCACACCCTTGGGTCTCACTATGTGGGCCTGAAGAGAGAAGAGATGGTTCATCATACCAACACCATGTCTTTCTTAACCTCATCCATGCAATGTACATGTACAAAAGTACAAAAATATCATCATCGAGATACAAAAGTAAAAGTAGGCCTACTGATTGTGCACAATGTCCCATTTCCTTAAGTTCAAAATGTATGAAAAGATCTGTAGTGGTTAGTATGTTTTGTAATAATAATCTAAATCTATAAAGTGTTACTTTATTTCAAAAACCAAACAAATTGCAGAGCTACAAGCTCACAACGTTTCACGATACGATCTATTGTGATCTTGAGCTATTTTCGCTATGCATCATACAAAATATGAAAAATACCGTTAAATATACTGTCTTTACATTACTTTTGTACCCTCTCTGAGATACAAATGGATTAATTTACACTGAGGGATTTTATTGTGTATCAGTTAAATTTGTCTATGAGAATCATTATGACACTTTAGTGCACTGGCCAAAACAAAACATGAAATCATAAAATGAAAATTGTCTTGTCACACACTTTATGTACTGTATGTTAGTGTAGCTACATCCTCCCACATTTTATGTATATTTTGTTTTGTTTTGTGAACATTTTCCCCTATAATGCACAAAATAGGGACACGAGGTTGAAAGTAGGGGGCAAGATTACCTTGATTTTGCCAACCTCCATGGTGCAACCCAGTGATATCATAGTAATGAACAGGATGACTACAGTGATGAGGCTGATAGCCTGGTCCATGGCTGCTGATATGAGCCGAGGCTCTAACAAAACACTACTGGTATTAGCAGCTGTGATGTTATACGAGAAGCTGTCATTCTGCCACAGATCTGAGTCGTCATATAGTAGCTCCATTGAGTAGTCCTCCATGATGGGTCGTTTCACGGTAGCATCGGTTGTTGGGGTATCCTGAGAAAGGTGGACATACAGGTAGACGGGCACGCACACATAGATGTACCCATGGATTGGACACACACATTCATAGCAAGGGAGAGAGGAGAGATCAGTAAATTGTTCTTAGAGTTTGAAAGTATAATTACATCATCCACTGTAATGATAACACAGGCACATGTAATGCCTCTACTGTTCTCTGAACAAGACATGAATTCTTAAATATGGCTTGGATCCCCTTTTTCTTTATTTTCACAAGGCATTGCTTTCTCGCTTTAATTTCATCATGGCAGCATTGACAAGCTGCTATGACAAGCTAAAGACTGATCAAGAGATCATATGTCTCATCTCATCCTTATTAGAGAGAAAGATTTGCAGTTGGTCAGCCCACTGAGCCCAGCATGCATCTAATTTCATGGTCTTTCATCTAAGAAGACAATCATTTTGCTTTGGTCACAGACCCCTGATATATATATTTTTTAACCATTTATATTTTAATTGAACAAATATTATCTAAGCATTTATTCCTTCAGTTTATGCCTTGAATATGTAGTTTTGATTACACTTTGATGCAGTTAACTCAGCTGACTGTTTAATCTGTGAATGAGTAAGAAGATAAGCTACAGTTTTCTTAAATTTTCCTTTTTCAAAAGATGAGGATAACAACCATCTGTTGCCGGATTAACCCTCCCTAGGGCCCCCGGGCTAGAAAAAAGTCAGGGCCAGACAGACAGACAGACAGACAGACAGACAGACAGACAGACAGATACTTTTTGTGTAATTTTGGGGTACCCAGCCCCCCTCCCGCCCGCCCCAAAAAAGAGAGGGAGGCAGGCAGGCAGACAGACAGACTAGTCGCTGTCCATGGTGCTGAATGTATGCAGCCACTAGTAGCCAGTAGTGCACTAATGCAGTTTTACAGCAAAATATTTCACAATGTGCTCTGAATCTGATATACGGAAGTGGTGGTGTCACTGCTGGTGTGTGTGTGTGTGTGTGTGTGTGTGTGTGTGTGTGTGTGTGTGTGTGTGTGTGTGTGTGTGTGTGTGTGTGTGTGTGTGTGTGTGTGACAAACATTGCATTATATAAAGCTGATATAACCTAGAAAACCTCAGTGAAAATGCTGATAAGAAACCTATTTGGAGGGACTATTTTATGTGTGCAAACATTGCACAGAATGAGTAAACAGAAACAAATGCAACATTTATCACAAACTTCAAAGATTATCTTACCTGGTGGGACAGAGCACCTTCTTTCCTCTGATCACTAAGACAAATGTGCTCCTCTGTGAGGTTTCACGGTTTATAACTTTTGAAATTTGGTTAATTATTATCAACAAAGCCTATAGCCTATCACACAGGTAGTACTAGGGTCCACTCACCTATTCATCTTATCTATGCTCTTCCTGCAGAGAATAACACCCAGGGCAGCTGCAGACAGCCAAAAGCATACCTATTGTTTACCTCGGGTGACACATTCTCAACAGTCACTCACAGGAAGTTGGTAAACAGAAAACTCGATGATGATTCCAAGTCAATAAATCTAACAGTTGCTGTTGTTTGCAGTGCCTTGCAAGTAATCAGATTGCTGCTTTAGCTTCTGCAGTGCTAAACTTGAGGTTGCTTTATGTGTGTATATACTGTATATATATGTTAGCATGTACTGAACAAATTTGTGATGGTATAATATATTCTTTACTTTCTTGGTGTCAAAAATGTTTGAACATTTCCCCACAGCGGTAATCGCTAATCCAGTTGGTGTTGACTTTGAGGTGTAAACATGGATGAAGCCAAAGCCTCTCAAACTTTTGCGAGTTTATGGCTTAGAGATTATGCCATTGAAGTTTGTGAGATGCGGTATTGCACAGTAGCCACAGTAAGCCACTACAGTACCACTACAGTGGTAAAACATACTCTCTCCCCAAGCCTTCGGCCTGGTGGAGACAATTACAGTACACCCATCAACCTTATGATAATTATGCTTGGAAGCACCATCTAGTGGACACTTAATTTATACATGTTGCTTAAAGTAGTTTTGAGCAGGCTAGTTTTACATCATTTCATGGCTGTAAAAAAAAAAAGGAATATGAAATATCCAAAAAAGTTATATGTCATATACATGGCTGTTTTGAACATCTTCTTTTTGAAACATTCTATCTATGCTATGTGTATACTTTTAGCCAATATTAGGTTTTTGAAAGGAACCAATTATGAACCCAATATCAGATGCACTGACTTGCCTATTGCCAAACAAGTTTTTGGATTTAGGAAATGTTATAACACTAAGTAACTAATTTACTATGCTTAGATCCTTTGTTTCTCTATTAAACAAAAATAAAGTATTATCAAGTTTAGTTAGCCTTTAGTTTTCATTTAATCGTGGAAGTTAACTGAAAACCAGTTCTCTGGGCCTCATCATGGTAAAAACAATTTAAAAGAACATTACAATAAAATACATTGAATGGTCAGCAAGATGGAACGATGGACGATATATGAAATCAAAGCATTTGACATGCACGACCACAAGAACTGATGCTGTGAATAATGTTGGATGGATTCCCACCACATCCCCTATACTCTCTCCTCCCCCTTCCATAAGTCATCCATAGAAAACAATAGCAAGGGCAAAAACATCCAGGCCTAACATTGACTTAAGGCTGGGGGGTGAAAAGCCACAAAAGAAACAGCATTTTATAGGTTTATCAGGCCAGCGCCATATGGGGGGAGGGGAGGGCGACTCCATGTGGCCTGGACTGATCAGTAATTACAGGCCTGCACTGGACATGCCCACATGCCTCCTCCAGTCACTGCCCGTGTCAGCCACAGCTAATCAATGTCTGCTCCTTACTTGCCCTGTGCAGGCAGGCGATTATGGACTGAAGGGCTGATCAAATGCAATATAACTCACTGTGGCCTGTGTGTGTGTGGCGTGCGTGTGTGCGTGCGTGAGCATACGGGTCTAGTTTCCGTTAGAAAGGTGTCATGATTGATCCAACAAGGGAGAATCAGTTGTCACACAGGACACAAATAGAGGTAAAGAGACATATCTGCTTCAAGAATGAATAGAAATTTGAAATAATGTACCAAAAACTAAAGGGAGTCTCAGAATTTGAAATCAAAATTGGTTTAAAAACAAAAAAGAAACATGTCATTGCAAGCAAAAGATGATGCTAATCTCTTTTATTATGCAAGTAGACCTTGGTTCAAGTCCACGAGTTTCAAGTGACCACCCTCTGGTAAAGCTCAAAGAAGAGAGGTGGGGGGCGTCATGTCATGATGACAGTGGATGCATTATTGAGGCCCAACCTTATTGTGTTGTCATGCCTTAAATAGGCTATACTGTTACAGACCTAATTTCTGGGTGACCCTGTTTGTCTGCACTGCTGCAGGACATAGCTAATATGATAAAGGGAATGAGAGAGGGGTGGACCAGAGGAATGGGGAAGGAGGCGAGGGAGAAAAGGGGTATGATAAAGACAGAATGAGAGGGAGACCAAGGGAGGAAAAGCTAATAGGAGGAGGAGGGTCATAGTAGGTTGCTATTATGTACTGGCAGTAAGGGTGTCAGCAGCATCTGCTGTGGCCTGCTGACCTGCCAGGGGAAGGGTTGAGACAGCTCTAGGCTTTGTTTTTACACATTTGTTGATCCACTGTTGCAGGGCAAATAATCCACTATGTAAGCTCCTTATGTACAGCATGAATTTTGAGGAGAAAAAAAAGAGAAAATAAAACAGATTATCTGCTATTTGGTCCAACACATAGACTGTAGAAGGTCCAACACCACCCCGACCCCCACATGCTGTTGAGCTACTAGCAAAAGGAGAAATAGTAGTGAATAGCAGAGCTCTACAACAAGCAAGCGTTTCATGTCATATGAATGATATGACAGAATACATTAGGCATCTTGTGAAGGCTGGGTTGAAGAATAATGGGAAAACAAAGATATACAAAATTACTAATCAAATAGTGGCGCAACTGTAGGTTTAGCCTGGTCTGCAACTGTCAATGCCTTGTAGAAAGAAAGAAAGAAAGAACAGAAGGGCACCCATAGCTGAAGGGGTTTGACAATGTATTGTGTGTGTGTGTGTGTGTGTGTGTGTGTGTGTGTGTGTGTGTGTGTGAGAGAGAGAGAGAGAGAGAGAGAGAGAGAGAGATATCTATCAGCAAAGGTGGAAGAAACAACATATATTATAGTCATAGCGTATAGCCCCTATCCATCATCAGCAGCCTAATTGACCAAATAAACAATAGAAGGCGCAGCTACGTGAGACACGTGGATATCGTAGCCTGACACACAGCGACGAACTTGAACTACAATTTCCGTGGTGCAGCGGGTAGTACAACTCATCTCAATGATGCCTACAGCGTAGGCTCCTGGGTCTTGTAGTTTATCAAATTCAAAATATATGTTAAGTAAATAAAATACACCATTTCAGAGTCGGCCATCCCTCCATTTTTATCCGCACTTCACCTGTGGCTAAATAAAAGACGAACGCAACTATGTTATACTAATGCAGAGTTACGTCCCAGGGTTAGAAGTTGAGAACTACAGCGCAGCGAAATGAAACTACAAGTCCCGTGACTCCGTCGACGCGTCGATTGGGACGCAAGGCGTGTCGCCGGAACAGTGTGTGTCCGTGTGGAGTGAAGTCACGTGTAATCCATCCAGCTCGCAGCTCACTGACTCAGTGCTGTCTAAACATTACTGAACGCTCTGCCTCCTCTAGTCTGGCTGCTGGTCTGGAGCGCCTGATCGGTGTTAACGTTGATCCATGTTGTTTTTCACTCGCCCGTTCTTTTAAAATAGACCCTTTCGCCGAAGAATGAGTGATAATGAAGATATCGATGTTGATAGTGACGTGAGTATATTCGGCAATAGTTTATTTTTCTCCCCCTCCCTCTGAATATCATTTTTTTGCTAACCTAGTAGCTGGCTAGCTGGCGTTAGCCAGCCTTTAAGCAGACTAGCTTTGCTGTTGTTTTCTGTGTGAGAGAAGTATTTCTGCGAGGTTCTCTGGGAACCTCGGTTCGTAATTTTGGGAGGTAATGCTTCTTTTGTTTTTGCCTCATTCCTTTTGCTAAACTGCTAAACTGTTTTAGAACCTAGTTACTGTAGGCAATTGGTCAAGTGTGGAGAAAAAAATGTGGCTACAATTGCACTTTTTTGTTCTGTTTTCTTTGCAGGAAGACTCACCGAGATATCATGGTGTGGTGCGTAATGCTAGGGGAATTTAATGCCCCAACGCCGACATTTTTTTTACTGTACATTTGATCATGTTGCATTTATCATTCTGTTAATTCAGTTGAATTGAATCTGCTGTATGTTGGTTGGTAGAAATGTGACTTTACACTAAAGAATGGGAGACCGTCCGGAGACGTGCAAAACTACTGCTGCGTCTGATTAAGAGTAACTCAATTCTTTAATGAAATCAATATCAATACTATATTAACTGCATGCCAAGTTAATGTGTGTGTGTTTGCTTTCAATTGGGGGGGACTATACAATTCTGCCGCGATTTGAACACGGTGCAAAGCTATAACCTTAGTGCAATGCAGGGTATCCCCCGCGATCCATCCGTATGTTTACGCGGCCATAGGGAGTTGGTGAATGGTGACACGACATCTATATTTAGACCAAAGCTTTATAATACTGAATAGCTGCATTGGTTTAGGAATGCACAATAAAGCATGCTGTGTGAGTAGCTGTTCCGATCAGCGTTCCCTTCGTTTCACGGGGATTCCGTTCATGATCAGATGCGCCAAGCACATTACACATCTAGGTCATATCGGTACAGAGTCACCATTTGCATTCATGTTCCATCGATGATTTGTTTGGTTCTACTGAAAATGAACGTGTGTAGAGCTGCAGCCGAGCCTGCTACTCGTATACAAAGTGTCGTGTCAGGAAGGGTGCTGCAGGATGTTTTCCTGTGTTGCAGCCAGTGATTAGAGCCATCTTCTCTCGACAGGCCATTGAGTCCTGGCAGGCTAAATGAATGACGTAGCCGCATCGCATACCGGCGAGAAAAACACCCTGCACGACATTTCTTTTGCACAGCAGAACATAAAGGCATAACCCCGCTCAAATAGATAAATCATATGCAAACTGTGAATGCAAAGGGGCATATAGGGTAGGCCATCACCTGTGTGTTGCTTTCAACTGATACTATTTTGTTATAATCAAACCTGTTATTTTATTGCCCTCCAAAAAGCATGAGGTCATTCTGTCAGCAATGTTGGCTTTTGCATTCTTGGGTGTGAATGAAAGCACATTTAGAGCACATTAATTAACATTAATACAAATATAATAATACAAGAACTGTACCTGCTTTCAGTCTAACAAATGCGTCACAAATGCTTTATAATTTAATTTGTGAACACATGACTAAATTGACTATATGCAACGTGAGACCCACCACTACAGTATACTTGAAAGTCAGGCAATTGCATCTAGCTTGGCCCACCTAGTCCCTTAGGAATGTTGCTGTGGAATAAACACTTGGCTTACACACAATTGAGATGAGAGGAACCATTAGTACACAATTGAGATGAGAGGAACCATTAGTACAAACAGTGGACAGAGAATTGCAAACATGGGTGGATGGGCATCTAAAATGGCTTTGTGTGTGTGTGTGTGTGTGTGTGTGTGTGTGTATATATATATATAGAGAGAGATAAATTAAAACTGTCAGTGCACCATGGCATAGATTGTACAAGTCTCGAACACTGGCCCAACAAAATATATTCCCTCATTTGGTGTTATGATGATGGAGGTGAAGACGAGAGCGCTGTCTAACATGTCAGTTCAAAATCTGTAGGTGTTCAAGTGAGTTGAGATCTGGTGACTGTGAAGGCCATAGCATATGATTCACATTTTCGTACGACCATTCAGTGACCCCCACAGCATGTACCGTTCTCTACGTGTATACAGTGTACAGTAAAGTTTATTCACTGCAACACAACCATACTTTTAATGTAGTTGTCATTGGACTTTTTTTTTGTTTTTACTAAAACAGTCTGATGCATCCTGCATTGACGTCTTTGTCACCTGAGGAAGAGTTTCTCTTCTGTTTTTCGTTACATATCACACAAGCATGATCATCCAATGTGTGCCTTTGGCCACAATTTCTGACCCCATTTACTCGTATCTTTCCCATAGATGAAATTGCAGACGCCACATTCCTATTGAGATACTACTAGTTGAGCAGTCTTTGTGAGTCTCCTGCCAGCTGTGCCTCAATCACGAACTACTGTAGCTTGTCCGATATCTTTACCTTACCATCATGAGGGATGGTGATAATTGCGTCATGCGGTACACCTGTATGGAAACATCTACATTTCTACACTCAATTATGCTGACTTTTACTTAATTTGACACATGGCCTGTCTGTACTTCAGTTATCCATCTGTGTACAGTAAAATATACAATTCATTTATCTGTGTTTATACATTTTAGTGTAATCATATTGGTCAGAGATAAGTTATCTATATGCACACCGGAAAAAATATAAATGTATCCGTCTACACAAGACACTTAATGTATCTTTTGTCAAAGAGAGAATTCATTTATGCAAGTCTAAGATATGCATTAATCTGAGAGATACATAAATGAAGTGGTCTCAACTCCATTAAAACGTTATGCTAATTTGTTGTTTTCTCCTGTTCAATGGGCTATATCTGAGATTGAAGTGTTTCTGCTGTATGATTTATCATGCTTTAGTGCTCAAAGAAATCCCTGCAAGGAAGAAAAAAAAGTGAACATCTTTAATATTTCACTTACTAAACTGAATGGCAAAAGCTTTCAAGATTGCAAGGAGACCACTGGTCTCAACAGTAGCTGTGAGCTCTTCCATTCAGCACCTGGAGTAGTAGTTATATAATGTCTTTCAGCCAGGTATGAATAGAATGGGAAGGCAGGTTGGCTGCCATGCCCTCTGAGACAGCCAGCAACTGGGATCAGTTATATGATGGCAGGCATGATAATGGTTGCACTTAGGAAATTTGACACCTGTTTTCGAGGTGCTTAATGACCCAGATACCATATCCCACTCACGACCTAGGTAGCATGAAGAGACACCTGTAGTAAAGTTAACCTGACAGAGTAGCAATATACAAAATTGAATGTGCTGTGTTTGCCCAGGCTGTCGAATACGGCACCTCGAGCAAATGTTTGTGTACTCATTTTGACGTTTAAGTATAACATTGAGATTTGAAGTATAACATCATATGTTGCAAACAAGAAAGGCACATTATTAAATTGCTAACAATTGTATTTGATAATTGTTCTGATGGTAAATTGATTATAATTAATTGTCTCCACCAGGCCGAAGGCATGGGGAAAGAGTAGGTTTTGCACTCCATCCGTGTCCGTTTGTGGACAGCTAATCTCTGGCACCGTTGGCTTGATCGCAGCCACACTCTGCACACATACTCCCTGACATTTTGCATGCACATTCCCAGTAGACGGAGGAAGAAATACCACTTGAAAATGTTCTACTCAGCCTCATGGTGGCGCTATAACTGTCCGATTAGTGTTTTTACCTATAACTGCACCGATCTGTGTAAAACCTTGTATGCATACTCCCTGGAGGCCAAGGAAAAACATTTGCCTTGAATTTTCACATCTGCTCTTTATAGCGCCACCAGGAGGCCGACGTATGTAAAACACATTTTCTTATATTACTCCTTCAGATTTTATCCAAATTTCACACTAATCGGTACACATGATCTCCATAGTCATGTGATCAAGACTGGTTTGTTTGATGTCTCATATTCCATCCTGATTGGCTAAGATTGGCTTCCAAAGTTTTCAGGAGTAGCCCGTTTTGTACCCGTTCTGTACAAAATGCCGTGTCAATGCAGTGTCCGATTGCGGTGAAACTGTACGCATATTCCCACTAGGCTGATGAAGAAATGTCACTTGACAGTTTTCAAATCGGCCTCATGGCGGCACTAGAACAGGCCAAGTCGCGTCTTCACATAACTGCACCGATCTGCGTAAAACGTTGTATGCACACTCCCTACAGGCACAGCCCACCTGATACTAGTTGGATGTCACGTGATAAAGCATCTACCCTGCCTCATATCAAAATGGCTGCCAGACTCATAATTGTGCATTCCATCGATACCAGTCATCTGCTTGTTTACAGTAGGGTTAATGGAGGGAGAGCTGTCACGCCTCATGGTTGAATTTGTGTATATTATGAAGTAGTGGCACATGGCTCTCATAGTGGAAACGCCTATCCTAAACGGTTTTTACTGTTGTGCAATAGGCAGCAGCAGCTGTCTCCATACTTGCATTCCACACTCTAGTGCCTTGTCATGAAATGGGCATGGTGGCTGGGTATTGCAGATCGGCAATTATTTTTTTTGTCTGCAGTCCACAGTGGGTAGTAAATGGCAAAATTAGCCAGCCGATGGCAGCCACTTTATTGAATAAGGATTGTTTTTCAAGTCTTCAGGTCTCAACTCTTATCCTAGGCGCCCAGAGTATACTGTAGCTGTTTTCAGTACTGCCCTCTAATGAAGGAGTAAAACTTAATTTATAGTGCGATTGTTTGCATTAAAGTCATTTATTTTTGGTTAGAGACACATACAAGGAAGTATAAATAGACGTAATAGTCTTTGGGTAACCAGGTGAATCACTCACTTTAATCATAATAGATGCTGAAGTCCTGCATCCATCCTCCACGACTGCATGGGGCTGCATATATTTAGATATAAAGCCCTCAGTCTAATTTTATGTGAACTGTAAATCTGCATAGACGCTGTTTAAAATATTCTTAACTGACTGTCCTTAGCCTGAGCTAACGTGTTAGGTTTCTGGTCTAGAGGGGGCGGGTCGTGGCAGAGATTTGTGCCCTGACGAAAATGAAAGCCTGGGTACCGAGGCTAGACTCATTGACATCGGACATGGTGATGATGTTGTCAAATGCCCATACCCAACTGTGCAAAAATGTCAGCATGTTTACTTTTCCTGGCATTAGTTGTGCTCGTAGAGTTGCGAGAATATATACGTCCACGCCCACCATTTGCCATTAAGCGCGTTCTGAATTCTGAAGAGCTGTCACGTTCTGATGAGCTGTCAGCTTTTTGTCAGGTGAAACCTGACTTATGAATGCTCATGAAATGTAAGCGATCAATTTGCGACCTAGTCATACTGATCTGATTGGCTCCTCTGGCAAATGGGACACCAAGCAACGGCAAAGCTGCCCTCTGGCCAATGGGAAGGGGATATCCCTGGCAGCCACGCAGTGTTGTTGGGTGAAATCAACCCCTCCCCTACTGGGTGGGGTTTTGCCTTACTGGGCGGGGTTTTTCCTTTTCTTTTACATGCCTTGGGCGTGTTATAATGAAGTAGTCTCTAGAAAAGCATTCCAGCAGCCAGCTCGTAGCATGCGTCGTTAGGCATTAGACTTTCAATGAATCCATACCTCCTGGGTTGAGTGGGTTCGGATGCTCCCAATTCTTTTTGCGGATAAAGTGAAATTAGCTTTGGTCCGACATGTGTTGCAACGTGCTTGTGGGTTATGTCTAGGTCCACGATTTTGTAACTCATTTTTCACCCCTGTGTCAATGATCTAATGTGATCCTGGGCTCTACACAACCTCCACCAACCTGGGGAGAGCAACGGACTTGAACTCATGCTTCCTTCATGCCTGAGTGTCCAAGTTGCTCCTTTACACCTGACAGGGGGGAGTTTCCCTGGTCGGACATAGCGCGTGGAAGGAACACGTTATTCCAACCAGTTCCTTTCCCCTCCATCAGGCGCCCCGGCTGGCCATGGGGTAGGGTTAGTAATAGTAATGCTTGACATACAGTACATGTTCACCCACATGCGTTGCGACGTGCTTGCGGTTCTATTTAGGTTTGGGATAGGGTTAGTAATAGTAATGCTTGACACATGCCCACATGCGTTGCGACGTGCATTAAAAAGCATTAAAAAAGAAGGCTTTAATTGACGGAGATCTATGGCAAATGGCAATTAGGGTTGGGTGACTATACGAATCTATCGTCAATCATGATTTTACGAGTCCAATCGCAGATTATTTTTATTAGGCGATTTGTCGTGGCAATTCTTTCTTTTGCAAAATGATATTAACCTACAGCGAGTAGTGTGAGCAAAATGCAAATCAATTTGGGCCAGCAAAGCAAACAGCGGCCGTGTGGAAAACCCCCTCCTTTATAATGGTATGCTCCCAGAGAACAGCTCACACACTCACGCTGGGCTGGCTGCATAGAGTAGGCTGGCTTCCTGGCCGGGACCGAGGCTAATGTACTAGTGTAGCCTACATGTTGTTGCTCCGGAGTCCGCAGTTAAATAATATACAGTCACACCAGAATGCACACTAGTGCTGTCTCGTGTCTCATCACAACCCAATGTGCGACCTGTGAAGTAAAAACGGGAGTGACAAATCATTAGCAACAAGCTAACAGGCTGGTGGTGGTGTTGGCTCGCTTGTTGCTGCTGATTCAACGCACTGATTGAACTTCACTTCATCTCCGCCTGTACACCAGCGCTGCAAAAACACAGACAGATCTACAAGCTCTCAACGCGTTGCAAACGGGGCTGCAGAGATGCTTTATCGCCCAACCTTAATGGCGCGGAAACTGTTAACGTGCGGATATTCACTATTCTACTGATAATGGAATTATTGAATAATTGTCACAATCCATAGCATTATCTTGAGTGTTTTTATGGCTATAAAAGATGAAATCTTATATCCTCCGAGTCCCATACCCATCCCTAATTTTGCCATCCTGCACAATGTAATAACTCATAACCGAACTTCGTTATGGGGAGTGTGGAATGAGGAAAGGTGGTTTTAAATTGGCAGTTAAATATGAATGCAACCAAAGCACAATTTTAGCATGTCCCGTGACTTTTAAAAAGTTACTTTGACACCATAATTTAAAAATGATTTATGATGGCACAGAGATACTATTAGCAGCTCATCAGCTCTATTCTTTGGGGAGAGTTCTGCTGGAATAGGAATGAATTAACTTCCTGCCTTATGAAAAATGAACAAACATAGATATATATAGATAAAGATAGCATGATGAAGCCTGTTGCTATTTCACTGCATTTGAAGACAGTTTGTGCGTGTTTGTTCCTTTTTTATTGTCGGGCACCATACCCTCTCCTACACACCTGTCGCCTGTAGGTGTGCAAAAGCTTTTCTTTTTATTTATAACTTCCTGCCTTCTTGTTAGTCAGAATGTAATACAAACATACGTGACACAGCAGATTTATTTTCTTTTATCTCTTCTACTTGTTGTGGTTAGTTTGGTTTTGTGATGAAAGGAAAGTCATAAAGCATGAGAAATGAAATTGCCACCAGCTGTTATGCTATTATGCCAGCAGCTTGGTAAAATAACAAAACGTTCCTAATGCACACACACGATCCTAATGATGGTCACGTGACTTCTACCACGTCTCAAGATATGACTTGAACACATTACAATAGTTGGCTGACTAACCTTGTCTTTTTTGGGAGTGTATTATCATTTTGATTGGACAAAACATGATTGGGCCCTGGACTTCTGTCTCAAACTAGAGAAGGCTGGATTGGTTAGTGCAAGACTGTATCTTACTGGGTGCTAGTAAAGAACTGAGATAGGGTATTATTGTGACATTTTTTGTGGGGCACTAGCCCTCCAATGCATGGCTTTTTAAGATTAGGTGACAGGTCATATGGCAGCCAAGTCTATGGGATTTGTAAGGTTTGTGCCACTTATGACGTAACCCGGTCCCGTTTGCCAGCCAAGTCTATATGGACTCTATGGCCAAGTAGAATGTTTAGAAGTTTTAAGTTAAAAAGTCTATGGACTTTAATGTTTGTTTAGGGCACTAAATGACGAGTAACACGTCATGTGGCCGATATAAATACAGTGGGCACCCATCACTTCACACAAGTGTGATTTTTTTCCTAAAAGCTTGGACTGCAGTAATAAGTGAAAATTGTTAAAGCAAAAATAGCCGATCTGCAAGTCATAGTTCCTTGTACATCGTCGATTTTCTTTTATGAACAAAGTATATATATATATATATATATATATATATATCAAATGTTATAACACTAAAAATGCTAAAAAATACAAAAAATGGGTGTTTGAAGTACATTGCATAAGTGTTTATTCCATGTGCAACAGTCTTTGCAGCTAGCCAACAGGCTTGCTGGTTTATTCAGTTGATGTAATCCTCAACCAGGATCTGGCAGCCTCCAATTCCTCGTCTCAATAGCTTTAGTGTTTGATCATGACTTAGTGCAGCCACTCCTGTATGGCACACGTAATGAAGGGCAGTGGTGGTGGGTAGAGACAGTGATTCCAGAAAGTAGGCCAACATTGATAGTAAATTTAAATTATATTAAACGAAACAAGACTAGTACATGGATGTCTCTCTTGCTTACATTGTCTTACATTATTTGACTAAATATTTCAGTATAAAATATACATGCTTCTGTGGCCTACTGGCAGTGTGCACAAGATATTTGGCAATGACAATGATTGGTCCAGCGTTTTGCAAGATTAGATCCGGACACACATGCATGCAGGCCCAACAATCCTAAAGACGGCTAATTCTTTATTGAAAAATCACACCCGTGTGAAGTGAGGGGCGCTAATATATTAAAGTCTAACTCGTGTTGATTAGGTGATGTAATGGTGAAACAAACATTAAATGCCATTAACAATAAAGAGACAATATGACGTAAATGACACATTATGACATAAATGTTAAACCTGTGTATAGGAGGAAATCATTAATAAACGTTGACAAAAAAAGGACTCCTAGACTACTTAAAATAATTTGGGTATAGGTTGCTTGGACTTTTCAACATTGCTGTCACATTTCTGATTTCTTAACCTTTGAACAAGCTTCTTCCTAGTTAGCCCATCTATATTGATATAATGGCTTCACATTGGTAATCATGGATTAGTTAAATGCTGACTGTAAACAGAAATGTAGACTGCAGGTATATGGTGTTTAATCTATATTGACCCTTGAGGGTCTGTTTTGAGCCAGTGCAGGGGACTGGGGGGCAGTAGGGAGTCCTAACCCCCCCTCCCCACACTGGTCTGCTGCCAGGCTGAAGGACCCCCTTGTGACTTTCTCATTGCAGGCAGACAAACGGGCACACCACAATGCACTGGAGCGCAAGCGTAGGGACCACATCAAAGACAGCTTTCACAGCCTACGGGACTCCGTGCCTGCCTTACAAGGGGAAAAGGTTGGTAAAGCCTGCACTGGGCAGCTGTAGCCCTGCAGGAGGTCAACCCAACCCGTTTTGGAGCAAACTTTGAGCGGTTTGGGATTTGTATAAGATTATTTGTCAATTGTGTTTTGCTTATTATTGTTGACTGCTTAATTTTTGCTAGATGATTTAACCTGCACGTTTAGTTACAAAATGTAATGCATTATCTAAGTCAGTGGTTTTCAACCTTTTTCATATCGAGGTCCATTATTTATTCGACATTTGAGCCACGGACCACCATTTGATGAGATTTAGCCTCTCAGACCCTAATCTTAGAATATTGTTCACAATTACATAATGTATTGATGTGGTACCAATACGAGAAATAACAATTCTTCTACATTCTCTAATTGTACAGATGTTTAACAATAATTCCACTCTTGAGAGCGTAAAATTAAACCAAATGGACTCTTATGGGTCCATTTGGTTTTATTTTACTCTCTCGAGTTAAAGATCTATAAGGCTCAACTCCATCATTTAGCCGGGGACCACCTGGAACCCCCTGAAGGATCACTGGTTGAAAACCACTGACTAACACATTTTATCAATGTAATTCTTCTGGTGTTAACTGCTGTTGTTTCTGAACCTGTATGCTAAAGCTTGAGTTATCATTACTTGAGCTCTGGTGTCGCGTACCGAAAATGGCGGGACTACAAGCTCGGGAGTGCAACACGTTGTGAGCTTGTAGATTAGCTGTTTTTCAGTGCGCAACACCAGCACGCAAAAAAGGCATATAACGCAGAGAGACCCACCCAGCTGCTTGTTGCTGGGTACACTTGTGCTCGTCCATGGAGAATAGGAGATGGAAACCAGAGACTAGGATGAGGGCAGATGGTAGTAGAGTACAGAATGGCAGCCAGAGACACAGTGATGTGGTCTAAATACTTGGCCCAGCATCAGGAAGTTATTATGAGGACATTTTGTTGGTCTTTTCCTGTTTTGACATCCCCGACATTGAGAGCATTTAGATCTTTCCCTCCACCGCACCCCCCCCCAAGTGCTACGCCTCCCTTCAGTACAGTAGACGGATGTGCTGAGATATATAGGATGTTTCTCAATAGTGTTGTTGCATTAACAATATATATATTATATGGAGTTCATCTGCCTTCCCCTTTCCAAGTTAATTTCTAGTGTATTGTCTGAGAAGAAGGTCCAGAAATTCCTAAAATTTAATGTAGCAGACATCTACATATTCCATCAAAAAGCAGTAGAGAATGTATTATATTTGATAGAGATTAAAAAATGTCATACTGTATATAAATATATTAATGAACATTGCAAGTGGCAAAATCAATAAAAATGCTTATATTCTAATAAAGGTTGATGGGAGTGTTTCCACCTTTTTTATTTCCACCACAGAATTATGGGAATTATGGGTTTCCCACAATTTGAACTTCATGGGACGTTGGGGTGTGGCAGGGGTAAAGTACCAGCCCACTGGTTCGAATCCACTGCGGTGCAACCGGCTTGGCCGACTATGTCTATACAAACACAATTGGGCCGTTCCTAGGGGGAGGGAAGCTGGGAGGGTCACTACTCACTGCACATGTTCCTATGGGCTGTGTTGGTGCCTGTCGGCGGGGAATGTTGACCGGGAGGAGCAGGACGAAGGGTCTACGCGTCCTCTCTCTCTGGGTTCCTCACTGGCTCCTCGCTGTCCAAGCAGCAGTAGGAGGAATTCATTGCCATAATGACTACAAATTGGGGAGAAAATAAAATTGTTAAAAAAAATAATGGGCTGCAGCACTGCTCAATTAAAAAGAAAAACGTATTCCTACCTCAGCATTCTGGGAATAAGTGAGTCTTGGTGGTGATAAAAGATAGGTCACATATATGGACAATATCATGGTACAGATGCGTTTGATTGGCATTGATTAGAGATCTTGCAAGTGTTCTAGCCGTCAATCAAACCCAAGGCCTTGACCTTGTAGTTCTAGCCAGCATTTCCTAGTTGATTGTTTAGGCATGAGTAAGTAAGCCAGCCTATAGGATTTGTTCACCAAAGTGGCTTAAGCAGTATTTGGTTAATGTGATACGTAAACACAGGCATTCATAACGGTTGCCAGAGTCAGACCGAATGCCCCCGTCATGTCATATTATGCCCAATTCATACTTGAAAATGGGCAATCTACAAGTTAACGGGTTGCAAATGTGGCACACAGTGAGCTTATAGATCTATTTTCAGTCCATGAAGCATAAATTAGGCTCTGAACTGTTCAGAGGAGTTGTGTACAACTTGCCTCTGAACAGCTGGATTATTGTTGTCCTAGATTTTCTGCACTCTGCTGCAGTACAGTTGTCCCACCAGGCGGACTGCAGCTTTGAAGCCTGTGGTTCTGTCTTATGTTGTGGCATGGCAGAAACAAGGGCTTTGTGTTAGAAATGTGATAAGGACACTGCAACCTTGCGTCATGCTTTAGGTTTTCATTTGTCGCTGACAGCAATCTATCAAACAGGCGTCCCGAGCTCAAATCCTAGACAAAGCCACAGAGTACATCCAGTACATGAGGCGGAAAAACCACACGCACCAGCAGGACATCGACGACCTGAAGAGGCAGAATGCCCTGCTGGAACAGCAAGGTAAGACCATAAGTAAGTTGCGCTTCTATGAATACCATGCACATACACCCTAATTTTCAGTTGTTCACCACTTGTCGGTCTGCTTGATGGAAGCATCTGTATGACCTACCTCTTCCCCCACCTTGGGTGGTTGTTTTTCCTCTCTCCTTTGATGGTCTCACCAGTCATCACTGCATCCTTCCTCTTGTTTTGTCCTGTGCAGTGCGTGCTCTGGAGAAGGTGAAGGGCTCCACCCAGCTCCAGGCCAGCTACTCGTCGTCCGACAGCAGCCTCTACACCAACCCCAAGGGCAGCGCCGTGTCGGCCTTCGACGGAGGCTCTGACTCCAGCTCCGAGTCTGAGTCAGAGGAGAGGCCCAACAGGAAGAAGCTGCGTGGGGAGACCAGCTAGAGAGCACAGCTGACCCCCGACCCCGTCCTTTTCTCTCTCTCCTTCCATCTCTCGTCTGGGGTGGACTCGCTCTGGAGACTGCTGATCCTTCAATGAGAACCGTCTGTCCGACCCCCACCCCCCCAGCCCTCCACACAATCTCAAAGAGAGGAGGGGGGAGCCAGCAGGGTGGTAGACGACTGCAGAAATCCACATACAGTACAGTAGAGCTTTGATTTTTATCTTGATTATCGCCCCTTCCTCTTATCTCTCTTGTTTTCCCTTGGTCTCTCGTTGACCCTCCAGCATTGGTACCCCTCCCCAAACAACATCAACAATCCAAAACCCCAAATGAGGCAGCTTGGCTACTTAAGGACTTGATGCTTTTTGTACCCTTGATTCACTCCCCTCTTTCCCAATGAGGGAGAGAGGGCGAGCCAGGCAGGCGTACCCCTCCAAGCACTGCTATATATATATATATATAATATATATATATATATATAATTATATATATATATATAATTTGTTTATTTTGTTGATTATTCTTGATAAGAAACCAGTTTAGAATTTACACACACATCTAGATGACATGTCCTGGAGAAGTTTACCTTTTTAAAAATGATTTAAAAAAAAAAGAAGAACATTTGTAGCCTACTTTTCCACTAAAGAATGTGAAGATGCTTTGAAGCAAATGTTGATGTTAAAAGTGACAACCCACCTCAGGCCCACTGGATTGCAGATGTTTTCCATTTTGACACGTTTATTAACAGATGACAAAAAGGACATATAGCTCCTTTGTTAAAATTGATGTTTTGGAAAAAGAGGAGAAACTCCTCAACTTGTATTGTATTTTGTCCTTTAGCTTGAACTAGTGAATGACTTTAGATGGCTGAATACGTTAGGCAATATTGGTTTTATATACTCTACGGCATTAATTGGATGTTTTAAAGTTCTCTAAAAGTATGTTATGCATTTTGTAGTATTCTCGCAAATAATGGGGAAAATACCAATTTGTCACGTGTTGTTTTCCTTAAGGGTATAAAATAGGTATTTGAATGTCAAAAAGTAGTTCCCATTTTTCAGTACGAGAAGAAAAGTCTGTTAATGTGTTGTGCTTTACAAAGTCAAATCTGTAATGTTGCTGAATCTCCCCCTCCCACCTGAGGAAAAAAGGAAGCATTTTTGCTTGTCTAGGAAATGTGTGTGTATGTATATCGTTTCAATTTTATTTCCATTTAGGAGGATATAATTAGTGTTATAGTCTGTTTGTCCGATTCCATTCCATGGAAATTACAGGTATGTTGTACATACTGCCAACAATTGTCTTGCAAGTTAAGGCCTACCTTACTATGAGACTATAAAATAAACTATTTTATCCTTTAAGACGATTTCTGTAATTATTATGGTATTTTTAGCTAAGCATTAAACTGTTCCAAAACTAAGTTAAGTTAATTTGGGTTAGTGGGAATGCTTTCTAGTCTCCAATTGCCACTTGAAAGGTAGGTACCCCTCATGAAAATTGTGACAAAATAGAAAACACCCCTCAAAACCAGTAGCTTGCCACCGTTTTGCGGCTTTGCCCCATTGCTTTCGTAGCCTTACTCTTGAGCACAGTAGGACTTTACGAGGCTACCTGAAATGTGATCACCTGCGTGCTGCAGTGTTGTGTAACTACGGTGCACAGACAGCGTCAGGTTTTTCTGGTTTATGTCGAAGCCGACACGTCTGGTGTGGGGAACTAAGGTAGACCCATGTACTTTGCTGCATGATAGTGTAATGATCTCTCCTTAATGCAATGTATGTAAAGAAAAACGCCAGTTTGATTCAGGTCACATCTCCACTCTTAGCATTTCTATGCTGGATAGAAACAAATGCCATAATCATATAATTTCCTTCTATGTTTGACCTTTCATCCTTGGAACGTGGCATTACCATGGCAGTTATTTTACTTGTCTCAAAACATCCCCGTCAATTCAAATTCTGTCCGGAGCAAAATCATGGTCTGCATCTCCACATGCAGTCTAGTGGCCTCCTCCATGTAGGGCTAAAGATTTAATTCAGATTTAATTTCAGAACATATTGAGGACACGGGTGCAGGTATTTGTTCCCACATACCAAGAGTCTGACAGTCATTAGTCCGACACCCTACCCATACACTAACCTAACCGCAGGCGGATGCCATTGATGATATGCACACGGCTGCCAGCTTGCCAGCATCAACTTCCCATAGACGGCCCATTCATTCAAACGGAACAGTCCTATCTAATTGTATTAAATAACGTCAAACTCGCCAACGTTGCAGCTGTACGGAAAGCTTGAATTATCCTCTTTCTATCTGCATAGAAGGTGCTATACAAATAAAGTTTATTATTATTATGAGTAGCTGTCTGCCTTCCTGCCTGTCCAATTGTCCATGAGTAGCTGTCTGTCTGTCTATGAGTAGCTGTCTGCCTTCCTGCCTGTCCAATTGTCCATGAGTAGCTGTCTGCCTGCCTGTCCAATTCTCCATGAGTAGCTGTCTGTCTGCCTGTCTATGAGTAGCTGTCTGACTGCCTGCCTGTCCAATTCTCCATGAGTAGCTGTCTGTCTGTCTGCCTGTCTATGAGTAGCTGTCTGCCTGCCTGCCAGCCAGCAAGTTGGTTAACAGAAAATAAATTGTTATGGCTGAGTAAAATAAAATACAATAAACACAATTTGCCTGAAAATAGATTACCCAGCTATGACCTTTTTCATGAAAGAAAATTAGTAGTGATATGGCTGACTGAGTAAAATAAAACAATCTACCTGATAATAGATAGCTATAAGTGAAGAGCAATTTCCGCAATTTCCATTTCCATTTCAACCATTTCCGCAATTTCCATTTCCTCATTTCCACCATTTCCGCAATTTCCATTTCCAACTATTAATGGCAGCTGGGTTTCATCATTCAAATAAAATAGAATTCTGTCCGTTTAGCTATAAAATTATGTCAGGGAATAGGGATACAGAGTATATGTCTATCATTTGCATTGCATCTCTCCCCCCCCCCAAGCTTTTATTTTCGTTCGAGTAATAGTACAACTCTAATAGTATTACTTATAATAATGTAATTAAAGATAACTTCATTCAGATTTATTTATTTTTATTTCATTTATTTTTTTTTATTTTTTTTAGATTTTCATTGGTGGGCCAGTCATAATGGTCCCGCGGGCCTGATGTGGCCCGCGGGTCTGAGGTTGAGTATCACTGGTGTAGATCGTCTTACAAACATTAAATTCCCATTGACAATGAATGGAGAATTTACGTCATGTCTGAGCAATAAGAGCGCCCCTCACTTGTGATTATTCATGCTCAGTTTGATAATTTACCTTCTCACACCATTCTGAAAAAGCACATCGTTTATTACTACCATTGTTAGACTGAAACTCTTTACAGGTACTGTACATTTTACTTAACACGACCTTACAAAAGAGGCCCTTGAGGAAACCTTTATGGCTTTACAAACAAATGCAGTCAAACAGAGCTTCCCACATGATTCTACTCCTTTATTCAGACCGCCCACCACCACCCTACAATCCTGACCCTCTTAGTCTGTTGAGCGCCATCTGAACATTTACTGGAGCCTTGTCTACACCTAGGCCTGACCGCTGTAGGTGGCTTCAGGTGCACTTCCCAGAGCTAGCTGGCTAACGGCATGGTCGGTGACACATCCACTGGTCCCTAGGACTGTCCTTCTGCAGAGCCACAGGCAGCTTCAGTCTCTGATGGATTGTGAGTGTTCGAGGCTCCTCGTCTCTGGTCCTTGTCAGGGACAGGCAACTGGTGAAAGTGCTGCAGGGCCTGCGCCACCTTTTCCGGGCAGATGTTGTAGACCGGATGGGATGGGGCCTTACATCAGGAACCAAGGTAGAAAAGAGACACTCATTTACCAGTTTGCTGTGTTTAAATCACTTAAGACCTATATGCACACTTCAATGACAGTACCTAGTTTCTGTTTTTCACATGGTCACATGTAACTTTCATTTTTTAAAGATTTTACATCATATTTGATTTGGCTTTTGTTCTAGATTATTTTGAGACCGATACGGCATTTGTATGTAATCTGAAACCTACATTTATTACGTCACCATCGAAAGCCGGTTATATCCCGTCATTGATACCTTCATTACGTCACACTCATCCAGCTATTCTCTACTGCTCCATCCCTCCAACCCAATCCCTGCTGGAACCTCACCAGTCTGTTCTCCTCTTTGCCAAGGATCATCTCATGGTGGAGGTCCATGTTCCCAAAGTGTTGCGCCACAGAGAGGCCACTCAGGCAATAACAGGTGTGATAAAAATCCCTGGACCTGGACAGAGGAAGACAAAGCTCAAAACACTTTTAAGAGAGACCATTTACACCATCACTACTGATTGTCTGAGTTGCTGACAGCCAGAGTGAAAAAAGTATGCGTTGGTGCCTCCATGTGTTTATAGGAGGATTTTACCAAAATTAGAGCGAAACTGATATTTAGAATCTATAAATGGATAATCGAGAAGCAATATTTTTTTGTTCACATATTTCAACAACTCGACACAATCATTTAATAGATTCTTTATAATTGTCTAAATTGATTAGTCTGATTAACCACTTAACCTTGTACTTTGTTTTTCTATGGTGGCATTAGCTGATCTACAAGCTCACAATGCATTGCATGTGCTATTTTTGCAATTCATTTTAATGTATATATTTTTTTCATTAGTCGTAATCAAGGCAAACATTTGATACTAATCTTAATACTGATTTGAAGTCCTATCGGCCAACTCTAGTCTATAGTGTGTCCAGATGGTGTGGTACTGACTTGCCAGGTTTATCCAGAAGGCCTCCTGCTGGGTTCTGACAGCACAGGAGGATGTACTCCTGCAAAGCCTGCTGCTCAAACATCCATTTCTCTCGGCTCAGATCAGACCCGCCTGCAGAGGGATAGTTCCATAAAGCATTGACCTGTGATATAGGGCTGCAACTACTCATCCATTCTTATCTAGATAGATTACTTCATCTATAGATTTTTATTTTTTTCATATAACAAATTAACGTAATTTGTCCGAATGTAAAAGACAGTCACTCTCACTGTATGGCGAAACTTTTAGCACATAAATGAACACAGACAAAACAGATTCATTGGTGTGGACTGACATAGAAGTACCTTTTTCTTTGAAGAAGGCTCTGTGGAGCAGAGGCAGGAGTCCAGCCTGCCAGAAGGAATAACAGCCATCCACCAGTTTGTTACAACGGCCCTGGAAGCCTCCCTCAAAGCGCATCTGTCTACTGACCACCCACCCCTGAGGAGACAGGGCAGTCACACAAATACCATTTAATGAGAGTACTATGCTATATCAGTCACCATCCCTCTGCCATGGAGGGATGGTGACTGATTTTGGATGCAGGCCTGTCGTTGGCATTCGACAGAATCGTAATGATGTCGTTATACACTTAACATATCGCCGCATATTTGTGCATGGGTATCAGACAGCTACTGATATCACACCTGTCCAATAATAACGTAATCCTACAAGCTCAGGACGCGTCACATTCTGAGCCTCTAGATCTGCTACAAACACCATATAATGACAGTGAAACAACGTTTTATTTTCAGCTCATAATATCACTGTGATTACGATTGTATGCAACCCCTCAGGCTGCCATTACAACAGGGCTTATCTGTTAAACAAGGTAGTTGAAATCCCATGAGGTCACACAGCACCAGGGATACAGACACGATGGAAGGAGGAGGAAAAAGGGGGAATTCATTATTAGCAAAATAGCTGGGAATCTGTCATATTGTCACCATAGAAACCTGTAATTGGAGCCCTCCCAGTCTGTGTGGAATAGACAGTCATTATGGGATTGGGTTTTAAATTGTAATATCAGATGGGGTCCTAACTGTCTGTTGGGAGGGGGGGTGAATGTTTAGATAACTAGCCCATGAAGTCATTTTAGCACAAAACTACTAATGGAAAAATCATAGTGATTCCACACCAAGCAAAGTCAGTCAGTGAACACTGGGCGCTTGCCGTTATCTCGTGTCTCATGGAGCCCAAGTTCAGTGTGTCAGTACAGTTACCTGCCTCATGCACTTTACTGGATGTGTTGGATTCTAGTGTATTTTTGTTAGTCATATCGGAGTGCATAAAGGTATGTAATTTGACCAGAGTTCCTCAGTAAATCTTCATGCATGTGGACTGTTGAGCTTAGGGCAGTTCTTGGGTGACGTGACCAGGTGCTGTACATTTTGACTGAAATTGCATTATATTGCTACCCTTTCACTGCAGCAAAGATGTATTAGCAGCTTCTGCACAGTTCCTCGTTGATGTGACTTTCTTTGCACAAGCTGTTGTTTGAACACTACCTGTGGGTGTTGGTTGTTTATTTTTTGATCAGGTCAAAAAAGTAAGAGAAGTCAAGGGATAGCATCTCTGTGGCTGATAGGGATAGCATCTCTGAAGGCTGATAGGGATAGCATCTCTGAAGGCTGATAGGGATAGCATCTCTGTGCCTAACAGCTGACACGGGGAGTATTATGGGATTGGAGTGTTTCCTATCAACCCAACAAATTAGTCTTCCTTTCATTATCCACTTAGTATTGCAACTATACTTTGTGTGCTCTTTTCTCTCTATACACCAAATCTCTTTGCTGAAAATAGCCGATCTACAAGCTCACAAGTGCTGAGATGTGTTTTTCTTATAATTTTGAAACTACACGAGGACCCTCACCAGCAGGGATTTGAGATCCAGCATGTGCTCCTTGCCCAGGATGACCATGGCAGCTGTACCACAGAAAGTGTAGCCTCCGTGGGCTTCTAAGCCCGGTACTCCTCCAAGACCACCCTCCCAGTTCTGACACCTAGTCACACAAAGAGTCAAATGAGAACCACGTCACTTGTATTTATTTGACAGTAGTATTCGGGTTGACTGTAGAATGGGACAGTCACGATGGCGTCGTTAGTGTTGTGTACCTGACGATCCAACTCGGTGTGTCTTCAAAGAGTTTGGACGAGAGAATGTTGGTAAGTGATGCCACCGATGCCGCACAATAGGCGCTCCTGTGGAAACACGTAAGCCCAGACATAAATTATGGCCATTTGTCATTCAGTACTACGTCTTTACAAATATTTAGTTTAGCCTGTAGGTAGTGTTTGGCCATGTCAATCTCTAATGTCCAACAGACATTACAAGAGCTAGTAACTTAGTAATGCATGTATGTGTAGGAATAGAGAGGCAAGTGGCATGCCAATGCCTGCAAATTCCTGGGATGCTCCTGTCTACGTACTGTACAGTACATCGCTGGACAACAAGTGCTGTCCCAGTGGGACACTGGCGATTTGAATTAAGATAATGATGGGTAATTGAAGATACTTTCAGTGAAAACATTTAACTAATTTATTGCGGCTAACTGTTAGCATAAACCCCAGTTCCAGGTGCCACCATACGCGTTTACTTTAAAAGACCTCCCTGCCCCCCACACACACTCGCTACAGACACTCAAGTATCATTGAAACAAGCACACACACTGTTTACCTTTCGTCAGAAGCTTTTACATGGCGGGAGCGTCGCGGTACAAAGGCACAAATTAAATCCGAAATTTAGATGGCAGAAAATCTGTCAAGGACAACTCTCCTGGAGTCCAATTTATGGAGTTTGAAAAATTTCCTTTTGCTTTACACCGTGATTATATTTTCAATCCCATGGCTGGAACGGTGGGGCGTTGCCATAGGAACCGGACCAATGTTAAACGCTGCAGTGGGACTCAACCATTGTATATGTTGGTGTTATACTGTAGATACGGACCTGGGACATGATGCCCCCTAGTGTCAGGGTACGTATATATACAGACTTAAGAATTAATTTCTTTGAGGGTGAAACTGATTCATGTCCTATCTACAATTCTGCATATCTGCAATATGATTTCAATCTCATCTCAGAGAGACATCTGGTGTATCTCTTGAAGGAGAGAGAGAGAGAGAATTGAGAAGAAAAGAGTGGAGGGTGGTAGTGTTATCTCCCAGTGAAACCATGGCGATGGCCCTCACCTGACATCCACCTCCCCTCCTATGTGCATCACAAAGGAACCATCTGGCTGCTTCACTGACCACAGGAAGTCTAGCAGCCTCTCCCTGGAGACGGAACACATCAAATGTAGAGTAAGGAGAAGAGGGGAGATGACCACGTCAAACAAGTTGAGCGGGGTGTCAAACAAAAGTGATATGTAGAAAAATAATAAATACAGAGGAAAAAACAGGACAAACGGGAAGGTGGGTGGAATAGAGGAAGACGGAGCGAGGAACAGAGGAGAGGTGCGGAAGCAGGGAACGAAGAGAGATGATACAGACAGATGGCAGTGGAAGGGTGAATTAGCATCAAAATACACAGTAAAATCCCCTGTAGGAATCAGGGCAGGAATTTCACGGCGGCCATGGCCGTCGTTGTCCCTCTCTTTGGCTGTGTGCCCCTCGAAAAAGTATATGCCCAGATAGCCACAGTGGCCGTGGTGCCCCGACCAGCGCCCACAGCAGTTCATTTTACCGTTTTTACTCTGTGCAATTTTCCAGTCATTACGGTAACCAATGTTCCCCTCACGTCCAGCGCAGAACAAATCTGTGTTGTAGTTGTGTTGCCATTTGCCAAGTGGTTTGAATCTTTTGCGTTACTTGCTTTAATAACTACCCCCGCTGGTCGCCATGACACACACATGCACGCCTCCTCCTCCGCGCCACACATACACGCATAACGGCCAAGCGACACCAGGCTTTTCTCGCCCGTTTACTCTAAACGCGCGGACCGTGCGTGCGTAAGCCAAATGCCCTGGCTACATCGATCTGTCAGACGCGCGGCAGGTTTGTGCGGGACCTTGCGGGAGGATATATAGATACATATATAGATATATATATACGGATATATAGATAGCATGGAGGCATACGCACGTAAAAAAATTAGAACCGATCCTATTTTTTGAGCACGCGTAGGATGGCCTGCGGTATCCGTGCGTCTGCTGTAGCTGGTATCATTGACATAAATTGGTCCTATCCAAACGCACTGTACGCGCGCAGTAAACACATACTCACACGCGCAAAATTGTCTGGTGTAGCTTGGCCGTAAGAGAGTAAAGAGAGGGCATTTAGCCCACACGCTGCCTACTAGTGTAGCTAATCTAGCTATCCGGTCAAACTATCACTCAAAACAAAATAATGTTTTCTATCGGCGGTCCTACGTCACATGCATTAACATTGGTCGCTGGTCGGACATGGTCCAGCTGATTTATTTTTGTCTAACGCGAAACAGCATGGCTGTCCATACAAGGAGGAGATTAACTACTGTATCTATCTAGCCCACCAAAACAAACATTTATGTACTTTTGCGTCGCATTATTGATAGCGACAGAAAAATACCATGGATATAATGAAACAATTGTTCCCCTCTGCACAGCACACATTACTCCAGGTAACAATAAAAAACTGATCTGAAGCTGCACTTTCACATTTCACTTTGTGTTTATCTCAGTCCTGCAGCCCCACAATGGAGAAATAATATCATCTGTCACTAACCTCGATCTCTACAATGCCATGTTATTCAGCTTTTCTAAACCAAGCCCTTATTCAAAAGTTATGTAGGCTGTCATTGTATTTTCTGTGAATGAACTCACAGTTTAACCCAGTGATCCTCAGCCATTAAAATTTCAAGGACCCCCAAATTAAATGTATATGAATTAGCCTAGGGTGAATTGTAACATTTCCCAGCTAGCCAGGAATGCTCTACATCAGGGTCGGGGTGTGCAACCTTTATCCGCCACATGGTCACTTAGTCGTTATCCTATGCCAGACAGTGAAAACCACCATTGTCTTATTTTATGCTTAAAACTAATACAAGCACTGAATAATGAAATTAATAATTTAGTAATACAATCTAACAACGAATGAGCCAATAATGTAATAATAATAATAATGTAATAATAGTTAATTCCCAGCTTTCCATCGACGCTTCACTTGATATTGTCCAATAAGAATTTAGAATCTCATCCTCAACCACAGACAGTGCTGAGGAGTAAACGGTGAAATCAAGTAGGGCAGTGCAGGCAGGGATCAAGGCCTCTGTGGCCGAGGGGCACACGGCCAAACAGAAGGGCAACGAGATGCAACGAGGCTGCCGTGAAATTCCTGCCCTGGTCGTCGACGTGTTACGGAGTCAGAGTAAAATGCAGATGGTGTTGTACAGTACCTGTTGATGACATTGTAGGCCTCCTCTGTGCCGATAATGCAGAGGGCGTTAACAGCGGCGTAGGTGGGAGCCAGGTGGGCGTGCTGACCAGGTCCCCCGGCAAACCCCCCCGTCGGGCTCTGGCAGCGTGCCAGGAACTGGCACACGCTAGAGAGAGACACAACCAAAGACATAGACCACAACATGGTTAGAGAGAGAGAGACAAATACACACATGTTGTGTAGTATCTTCATGGTTAGAGAAGGCCTGATTTAAAACCCTACAATCTGAGCAGGGGGAAAAGGGATATAGTTATATACTGTATATTGGGCAGAAACCTTGTATCGCCATATTTAATCTTTTAGTGTAATTTATGTATTACTTGTGCAAGTACTGCGATCAGCTGGGTATGTATGTATGCATGCATGCATGTATGTATGTACAGTATGCATGTATGTATGTCAGTATCCTCCAATGGTACGTTTCAAGGTTGATATGAGGTCAATAACGGGTCTAAAGGATTTAGAATAGCAGAGAGCTCTAGAACTCAGAGCACAGTCGTACCCGGTCCCAGACAGAGAGCTCTATAGGGATTCAGAGAAGCAGTCGTACCAGCAGTGGTGCTACTGCAAGCGCTCTGCAAGACGCAAGTTGTCATCTCGACAGAGATGACTGTTAATTAATGCAACTATTTGAATTTATACTATCATATGACACTGTTGCACAAAAGCAGCGAATACTTTTTGAACATCTTTTACATTTTTCATCTATAACTACATACCCAAAATGGGGATGGGAGGTTGAAAAGTATTGTGACTAAATAATAACTACACTAGATCCATTGGAACACAGGTGCATTTGGTTTCCACCCGATAGCGACAATCGCCACCCTCATTCAGTGACTTACTGACTTTACACTGAGAGACCGTTGAGCTAGAACAATAGAATAACACATACTGTAGTGATGTTGGAAATCTCCTGGGGGTTAATTTGCAACTGAATGAGAGTAATGAGACGAGTTGTTGAACAAGAACAAGCATGCTCAGCAAACCTCTGCAAAGATCGAGTTAAAAGTACTTTATTGTGCTTAGGGAGATTATTTTAAAACTGAATTTATGTTTGTTACTTCATTCCCTTTGTTCTCTTTCTTTCAGAGGCAATTCTGCTACTCATTATCTCAAAAACATTCACTTGCAAATCGGAGGTCAGAGCTGCATGTCTCTGAGGGCTGGCGCCTCTCTAGCAGACGTGGCAGCGAACAGAGACCATCTGAACCACAGTTTCCTGTCAACGTGGCGCTGGTCTCCATGCACCAGTCTGCTGCCCTACTTTAAAGTACAATGGTCATTTAAACCCCAGTGCAGTGTTAACATTGACATGCCTCGCCAATACTGATCCAGTGACGGGCTTCAAGTCAATGCACAGTGGGAGGAGGTGAAATGACTGACGGTGGGGGGTTTCAGGGACAATTCGAACAGAGCCTCTGTGTGCAGTTCATCCGAGTGCAAGGGCCTAACCCTGGCACAGGGTAGTGCCAACCGGTGGGTTGGCATGCTTCACGGTTACTGAAAGAGCAGAAGCCAGTGGGTTGGGCAACCTGGCATGGCTGTGCTCCCTTCTCTGCTTGCTGCTGTACTTTCTAGAGGCTGCCGTTCAAACAGATGGGTGACATTATGGTGGCAATAGTGCCTTTTGACGTGCTTATGTTTTGACCAGATTTGATTAAATAAAACTAGAAAAGACATTTGCACCTAGAATCATGGCTGCTTTCAAATACGGTGAGGAGTGAGTCAGAGTGCATATGGGCTTTTACGTGTGTGTGTGCGTGCGTGTGTGTACAGAGAGAGTGTGTTTCTATGTAATTTGTAGGCATGTAACGATTTAACCGTTTCCGCGCCATTGCCGAAACCCTTCGGCAATTGCGCTTTTATAGTGCATTCGATTGAGCGACCCATAATGCTACTCACGTTAGCCGGTTAGCTAGCTGTGTTGTTAGCACAGCACTGGATCGTTCATCTTAGATCGTCGTCGCCATAATAATCCATTCTATCCGTTTCTTTCAATCGCCTGTATCTCCTATTCCTTGTCCCAGATGGCATTTTGGTCAAAACAGCGTTTCTTTGACGGCACAGAGACGGCGATGTGGAGCTCTCCAGTGCTCCGGCATAGATCGATCATGTAAACAAAGGTTGTCTTGGCAACGTCTAGCTGGGAGGGATAATCCACTTCCGGTCGAGTGAAAATGTGGCTTTTCTAAATAAGAGCTCGACTGGAAAGAATGCTGGCGTGAATTATGGTAATTTAAAATGGTAATTTTTCTGGAAAATATTTTGTTTAAAATATCGTGAAAAATCGTATCGTGAACATCATATCGTGATACGAATCGTATCGTGAGTTGAGTGAATCATTACATGCCTAGTAATTTGGTTTCAATTATGATGTGCTTTCTTATTTTCCATTAATCTGCTGATCTATCTTCTAGAAGCCATTGAGGACTAAATTGCTTTATTTAGTTTCTCAACTGATTCAATCCACTAAGCGACTCAAAGCAACAATTTGTGGGTGCAACCACACCCACACGGTGCAACCCACTCGTTTAGCTGTACCTCGTTGTAAAGGTGACTAATCAACGAGTACAATGAATGATATAAAATATAATACCAATTGGTATTATTAAAGTGCAGAAATAATGGACCAAAGTTATGTTTCCGAACTTTTTGTGCCGAGTTCTCACACACACACACGACTATCTGTGACAATCTGTGGTAGTAATTTTAAGTTGCTAGCATGAAGCATGAAAGTACTGCAGAGGCGTTGTGTGGGCACCATATTATTAACATGTTACATTTTTCAGAGAGAGAATGACTCACTCGGAGGCCACAGCAGTGGGGATGGGCTCTTCCAGCAGTTCTAGACTGTGCAGGATCCAATAGCACAACCACGGTCTGCTAGCATCCAGACACTACACACACACACACACACACACACAAAAGATGACCAATTACAATGGAATGAATTACATTTCATCGTTAAGATCACTCAATCAGAAAAAAGATGGACTGACATGGGGGAAAAAACACATACCGTCTGCCAGAGGCAGAGGAGAAGCTGAGCTTACAGGAGGAAAATTAATGGGTCTGCACTGTAAATAACCATCACATAATGGTTTGGAGTGGTGAGATTCACCAAGGCACACCTTCAGTACCAGAACTACTAAAGAGGTGGCGGTCAATCCACTATATTAAGATGGAAACTGCGGTCAAATCAAGAACTCAACTACATTTCGTAACACAAACTACCATCAACGATATTTAAAATACATACAGTATGACCAAGAGCTCAGTATGTATGTCATTACTCATTGTAGGTCTGTAATGATATCACGCAAACCTATGTCTCCCGTTTCTGGCTAGAGGGAATGTCAGGCACTCACACAATTGACTGCCCTTAGGGTAGGACATAGGAAACACAGTAACAAACTTGAGTGCTAAGAAGATTCCATGTAATAGCAGACACACACTTACCAGTGAGCAGTAGGTTTTACAGGCCCTTCATTCGTAAATTAGTAATAATTACTATCACCAAAGGACTGATGTAACTGTATGCCATAATGTAGCGTGAGATCTTAGGAAAACTGGCTGGGATTTTAAAGGGCTTGATAAACATCGCTACGCATGGTGTTCGTACCGAACATAGCCAATCTACAAGCTCACAACACATCACGATGCTACGTGTTGTGTGGTGAGCTTGTAGATCTGCTACATTCAGTACCCAACACTGGCGCACACCTACGTACAAATCTGGCTTAAGGATTGGGATGTAGGTATGTCACCGACTGGACACCGCAGAGCTAACCCTGACGTGAAGTGTGCTTCTGTACCTCATAAGCGTCTGACAGATGACGTAAGCCCTTCTTGAGATATTGGTAGTGTTGTTCTCGCAACAGAGTTGGCCTAAGGAGATAAAAACAGTATTATTATTATTATTATTATTATAAGATGCCTAGCAGGCATCTTATGTCATAATGGTCAAAGGCAAATAATTCAAGGCACACATTAGGGAAAGTCATAGTTTTATAAACATTCTTTGAAACTAATTTGAACCGTCTTTGGAAATACTGTTCTTTGGCTTTATGGAGGGCACATTTTCATACAGGGGCTTGATCGATAGCATGGGATGAGAGATCACAGGACTCATCCTGATAAGTTGTTAGAAGTCCTTGCGTGCAAAAATAACACCATGGAACACTGACTCATAAGCTTGTATACAATTAAACTGTATATCTTTCAAAATGATCAACCCTCCCCTCCCCCAAAACGACTGCTCGCCCATGCCCAAGGATCAGACATATATTAGGTATATCATATTTGAGTTTATCATTCCATTGTGGTGTGACAATTTGTGAGTGGATTTGGGCTCCGAGATGCAGCAGGCGCTAGTTCTGGCTGTTTGTATAAGCGCAGGGAGGTTCAGATCTCCAAGAGTCACCCACAGCAGAGATGATACTCCCCCTACTCCATGTGCTGTTTGCCCTTTTCAATCTGTGGTGTGCCAAGTCTCCTGTAATTAGTGTCTACCTACTATGCTGGGCTAGTCACAGATCATTGCCCCCAAAGGATTCATAGCAGCAGGACCACGCTGTGGCAACAACAACAAACAAACAAAGACAACAGGAGGACACCTCATCCGTGTCACCAGCCCAGCTTTTACTTCAGCTTATCCACCCGTTTCCCATGGAGCTTCATTTTGTGTGCTTCACTTCCTCCACACTTCCTATTCAGTTGTCACAGCCAGTGTTGCCATGTCTGTTTATTTATTTTTGACTTGTTTCTAAAGTGTACAGTAGTTTTGAGCTTGCCTCAGCAACCAGTGGAACCAAACCATTCAGTTCCCACATTATTTAACGTCAAGGAACCCCAGATTAATATGTAATTGTCCACCCTCCTCCACCTGAAAATATTTTGTGCCAGGGACCCCCATACAAGATTTGTGTTGTAAAAATCTTTCAAAAATACTAAAAATATTTCTAATTATTCTCAATATGTTTTTAAACAACAGATGTACAACCTCACAATGTGTCGCTGTGAGCTTGTAGATATGCTATTTTCAAATATCCAATGTAAAGTAAATCATTTGGGCTTATTTTCATAGACCTGGCCACTTGCAAGTGTGCCTTGCGATAGGTGCTGGGTAATTAATCACACCACCTGCCAATTGTGTGTGAACCAAACTATTGTGTTTCCCTGGTCAATTGGTGATGACGTCTGCTGTGAATTCAGAATAGGACATATTCGTAAAATCAGTTCAGCGATCATGCCGGCCCCCCTCGCCCGGAGAGACAGACGTCCGTGTGCATCTCGTGAAAAAGTGGAGATAACTGACTAAATACACGTTTTGTGCCAGAATTGTCACATGGATATAAAACTAGAGGACCATCTTTCACTCCACGTCTTTGGAATTATTTAATGGGTGAGTACAAACGGAGCATTTATCACATTTAGGCCGCCAATTTACAACCTGAATTCAACAATGCCGTACTTACTGTGGTAAACTGTGCATTTGCTTGTAAACACTGATGACTTCATCGATGTTGGTTTCAACTTTTCTCTATTCAATGAATGTATAGACATGGAAGAGAAAGTGAAGACACAGTGAACAGTTTGTGTGTGTGGTAGCAAGAGCAGAGCAGAACACACATGGGCATTTCCCACATCAACCTTGCTTTAGATTTTAATCCCTAAATTTAGAGCTGCGAGCAACAGTTAATGAAACTAATCGATTTGCCTCTATTCATTGATATATAAAAAGTTAATCAAGCAATCATGCTTAATTATTCGGTTAATTTGAAAAATAAATGACAGTTGTAGGCAGCTCTATCTACTCTAAATGATTAACAAGCATCCTCCAGTGCCACAGATGTTGCCTGAGCCTGACTCAGACAGCGAGTCTCACCCCCAGGACTTCTGCTATAGTCTTCTTTTTGGCCAGTGTTCTTTTGTCACTCTAGCCGTGTGGATGCAATTATTTATATAATATAACTGGTCTGGTGCCATTATTTGAGTACGTAGAGATACTGAGGTATAGCAACAACAGCTAACAAAAGGGGTCTTTCTTGTCCTTTGTTGCATTCATTAACAACACCTCTCCACATTAAATGAACACGTACACCTGCTACGTGGGAACCGCAGCGCCCAATCGTGATTCCTCATTAATCTTGTTAAATGCTGGCAAAGCTCTAGCTTGCTATGGTTAAAGTTAGCAAGCTAATGCTCGAACAACGACTCGCCCATTCACTAGTTGTCCTGTATACAACCGTGCCAGCCAGGGACGCGCGCTCTGCCCCAGGATCTGTGTGATGCGTTTATTACATCCTTATTACATTTATCCATACTAGTCAGACAAGCCTATCCCTTCATTCCTCGCGTCTCCGTTAGCCACACGGCGGGCTGGCTAGGCTAAGCACCTGCTCCACAGAAGTCACTGTTTCCACGCCGTCGTCGGTGAGCAGTTCCGCGGGGTGACATTCTCTGAAGCAGCGGAGAGGCGGCGGACTGTCCATGGCGCTCTGACTGGTGGTCGCTGGACGCAGACGGGCGGCTATGTTTCGGCTTTGTGTGTGTGTGTAGCGAGGCTGAGCTGTAGAGTTATATTTCTTTGACACACCGGTGACACCGCGGTATGTATGTATGTTGTTGCTGCTACCATAGAGCCTGCTACTGCCGTGCCGCCTACTTCCTGCTGACTGTGCAGTGGTGGGCGGAGACTGCGCGCGCGCGCAAACACGCACTATACACACTTGGACGTGTACGCACGCCGTACGCGTGATTTCTTTCTACGTCCGAGCATGGTCCTATTATAGTTATTTAAACATAGATCACATTTTAACGCACTGATGTTATTAATTATTATATGCCTTTATCTTCTGGATGATTTAACCTCCAATGGAAACGGTGCCACAAAACACCCCAGAGAATTACCTGCAAGAAAGTGAAGGCTCGTTTGAGAAATATTAAGAACAATCAAAGCATTGATGTCCATTTATATTATTGGAAACACCCAAGTTGAGCTCAAACCAAGATAAGGAGGGACTTGGAAGCAAAAGGAATGCCCATAGCAGATGTACCCATCATAGGGATGGATGCAGTCCTAATTGGCGTAGACCAATATTGGAAAATGGTCACAGGAAAAATGGAGAGACTGAATGAAGGACTAGTTGCACTGGAAAGTGTATTTGGATGGCTGCCGGTGCAAGGAGAAGTCACCATGCTAAATATCATAACTGAAGTTGTGGACATTGAAGTGATGCACATCAGCGTCGGAGAGGAACAGGCACTGTCAGATCAGTTACGCAACTTTTGGGAAATCGAATCCCAGTTGGAATCCACATGAAATAAATGCATTCTGAGAAGGAAGACATGGCAGTGTATCCCAAGCATAGAGTTATTATACTCTAAGATCCCAAGCCATGCATATCCACGGATATCCCAAGCCGTGCATGCCTATTCCCCTGAGGAAGAAATGCCACTTGCCACTCCCTTACACCTGGGAAAAACTGAATCCATTCTCTTCGGATCAAATAGTAATCTCAAAAAGGCAGATGGCTTCTTGGTTAGAGTGGGTGACGATATTATCACACGGAAGGATAAAATTACCTACCTAGGTTCCATCCTGGAGGCCAATCTTTCCGGTGATAAGATGGCCACCAACGTAATCAAAAAAGTCAATAAAAGAACAAGATTCCTCTACAGGATCTCCTCACTGGTCGACAAAAACACCTTGAAGACCTTAACAGGAGCCCTCGTACAAGGTTTCTTTGACTATGCATCCACCTCCTGGTACCACAGCACCTCAAAGGCCGTTAAAACAAGGCTCCAGACCTCCCAAAACAAACTGGTCAGGCTCCTACTTGGCCTCACCCCCCGAACCCACCTCACCCCTGCCCACTTTGACAGGCTGGGATGGCTTAGGGTCGACGACAGAGTACAGCATCTTGCAATGGGTCTGGTCCACAAGATTCGATACACCACCAAGATACCCATGTACCTGTCTAAATACTTCCTTAATGTAAACGAAGTCCACACCCACAACACCAGAGGGAGTGCAACAAACCATCTATACAACCCAGATTCGGCACAAACAAGGGACTAAATTCTTTTCGCTCCTATGCGACCAAAATGTGGAACGCCCTACCAACAGTCATTAAGACATGTGAATCCCTTGGCTCCTTCAAAACTGCTCTCAAAGGGCACCTACGGATGGCTGCAATTCGAAACTGGCCTCTGTAAAAGCTGAATTTTTATCTGGATTGTACTATGTTTTTGTATGGACGTGGTGTTGGGTGCCTGCACATATGCACACATGGCATCAACGCATGGTGTTGTGTGCAGGCGCCCTACACTCTGTCTTTCGTTTTCTTTTATCCCCCTGTTCCCCTCACTGTATATATATTTTATTCCCTTTTCGCTTCCTATATGATGAATTCCTGCTGTTCTTTAACTACATAGAAGTGTCTATTTGTTTGTCTCTAAATGTTTTGATGAATTGAACAATGTGGACCCTGTTGTAAACAAGTGTAAGGCTTAATTGGGTCGTCCACTCACAGTTAACAGTCTTTGTATTGAGTTTGTGCTTGAAATGTACTGTAATTCTGCAAACTGTTAATAAAGATTTCAATCAATCAATCAAAAACAGTTTTCAAATCAGCCTCATGGTGGCGCTACAACAGGCCAAGTTGCGTCTCTCTCTCTCTCTCTCTCTCACACACACACACACACACACACACACACACACACACACACACTGTAAACATGCTATTTGGCCATATTTTATTTTGGTGACTATTAATTGTTGGTGTATGAACCCATGTAGCCTAGCAGCCTTTTCCTATATCATTCCAGCAATATCCATGTAATTAATAATAATAATGGTAGTATATTGTCCTCCCATTGCTGTGTGTCACTCAGTGTTGCTAGGAGGAGCGCATCTCCCCACCGCGCCCACTGGAGACAGTGGATGCTGGAGGAGCACTTCTGCTTTGTTATCCACCGCCGTCACCGACAACTGGCAGCGTCACTGATGATGATCAAAGGAAAGTGTCCGGGTGTAGAAGAACGAGCACTCACAGTCATTTGTATTTCGAGCAGACATGGCATTTGTGTGGGGAAGATTCGGTAATTCGTCGCTGAGTTAGCTGGCCGTGCCGTGCGTATTTCTTAACACTATGGCTAAGCAGTATGATGTGCTCTTTAGACTCCTGCTCCTCGGGGATTCCGGGGTTGGGAAAACATGTTTATTATGCAGATTTACCGACAACGAATTTCATCCGTCTCACATCTCTACAATCGGTAAGAAGATCGCCCGCGTCTGCATATGTCAGCATGATCGTTTTCGTAAATAATTATTCAGCAGTGTGTTGATCAACACATTTCATCCATCTGATCTGACTGATCTCCACAGACCACAACTCGCATTGGTGCACACGTATTGATACGGGCTAAGGCTACCTACCTACCTCACTAACAAATTAATGTCGTAGCCTACAAATTAAATTAGCTTTGCAGTGTATTGAATTTGCAGTGTATTCTCGTGATCAAAATTTCTAAATTAATGTCACGTTCAGGATTATTTTAGCATGAATTCCTTCAGGATAATGATCAAACACATGCAGGTGTACAGGGTAGCCTATGATGATGTTACATATAGGCTATTGTTTCAAACCCAAGCTAGTAGTGTGTTTATTGTACAGTAGCCTAATTAAGTAGGCTACAAATGTGGGATTATTTATTTGGTAGATTCAAATTGTCTTTTTACTTGTAAATTTAAAAAAGAAGGTTGCCCGACCACCACCATCATTAAGATTGCCAGAGCAGAACTAATTGATAGTAATACTACCTGTGCACCTGGATTAGCCCCCTCTATGAAGGATGCATTAATGCAGCAGAACTATTCTCAATTTCTCATAGCTAATATGGACTGATATCTCTGACCATTGTATGACTCAAAGCATGAGCCACAAAAACACTGTACTGCATGCACAGGTATAGGCTACTATGACTGTGGAAGCCATCTCATCATTTGCAGTAATTGGCCTTTCCTTGTATCGCTTTTAATCACCAATTTGATAGATGCTAGTTACTATAAGCAGATATGTTGGTTACTTGTTCACACACCTGTACTTTGGCATACAGTTAGCTTGACCACAAATTATAAAATAGCATTTTTTTATCAATATGCTATTTTCTTTTAAGCATTATGCATTTATTCGCTCAGTATAAGCATGTTCTAAATGAAGACCAGGGGTCACGGTGGCACAGTCGGTAGTGCTGTCGCCTCACAGAAGGTCCTGGGTTCGATTCCCGCTGGGTACGCTGTGGACGCTGGGGGCGTGTTCCTTCCTCTGTGTCATCAGTGCCCATACCCGAGGGGAGTTTGGCAAAAGGGCCCTTCTGTGTGGAGTTTGGATAAAAAAATAAAAAAAAGAAGACCAGACAGAAATTTGTGCAGCAGATGATCCCTGAAAACATCTGCTCCTTTAAATATAATGGGTTCACCAAAAGCAAAGTGTTTGGTGCTGTTGTTTGTTTCCATCTCTGTTGTTAGCATACAAGCTTTACCAGAGAAACCCCACAGCTTTCATGAAATTGGTGAGATGAGACCGAACCACCTATAATATTAAGTTAACACCCTGCCCTTAATCAACACACTTAAAAATCTGACTGTATACTAATTAAGTTCAAACTTACCATACTGTGGCAGGCTGTGAGGTGAGCCTCCCGTTTGTTAATTGTAGCTGCTTAAACATACCTTGTGAGGATTTAGGGAAAGGCTCACTGGCACCATTGTGTTCTCCTCGCAGTATGTACTGTGTATTAATCCATTTGTAACTCAGGGAGTGTACAAATAACCAAATGGACCCATCACCCATCTCAGAGTTAAATTAAAATGTATATTTACAGTGCTCCGGGTGATGGCCACTTGTGCAGGCAGCTTGGCTGGGATATTTTTGTTGTACTTTAGGGTTCTATTCAACAGCATCCGTTCATAAGCCATAAGAAATACTCCCAGTGTCATTTTCATGACCTGGCAGTATTTCAGGGACCTCTCCTCTAGCAGAGCTAAACAAAACACAAGGAGGTCCACAGAGAGAAGATGACCAACATCAGTACAGCCCCTAGTACACCCCCGATCAATAAATAATTTCCCAACCTTCAGGGAGACAGAGAGATATACTGTACATTTTCTTCCATGTCCTCCTCGTGGCTACCTCTATAATTCATGGATTAATAATGACTCTGATGTTCATCTCAACTCTCTTGAAAACTGCTGCAATATCTCGATAGTTGTGCTTGTTTACCCATAAATGGTCACGGGTAAAAAGCTGATGCACATCTTATTCAGCAGACAGACTAAAGACTTTATGTCATGCTGTAACTGTGTTTTTGTGGAATTGCCCAAGGCATTCACACATTAAAGGTTGCGGTGGCAGGTCAGGGCCAAATCGATGCTCTTTTTCTTTTCCTTTTTTCTTTGGCTACTACTACAGTGGCTACATCAAATAAATATATAACTGTAGTGTATTCCCACCAAAACATTCCAATATGCAGTATGTTATATGTTATTGGAGGCAGGGGAGTCTTTTTCGATGTCCACAATATTTTGGAAATATGGAAATATCACAACTGAATGTTGGCCTACTATGAGCTTAAATAACACCACATTTGTCTAGGTACCATATGTGTACATGAAGACATCACTCCAAATGAAACACCCTAATGACAAATACAATTTACACAATGTAAGATGTGTGAGACATGATAGTTGGATTCAAACGTGTGTCCTTGCTATTACTACTACTTAATTCATGGCCTGTCATACGATGGTGTCGTGCGCTGACACCGTTGCACAACAAAGGATGAATCAGGCCTCACAAGGAGTTACTTTTAATACTGTCATCCAACAACATTCTGTACTTCAAGACCATCTGCTCCTAGTGGTGCGTACTTCCTTGACAGTAGCTGGAGAGATGATTTAGTGATGGTATTCAGTCACACTGCTGATTTTAATCTCCTCCCTCACCTAGGCAGTCTTTTAACGGTTCTCCTTGGTGCTTGTGGCTGTCACACTGGCTATGAGGGATGGCCTCAGGCCTTGCCCTAGATCATGGCTCAATAAGCACCTGTCCGCATGCTGTTGATCATGTTTGCTCTACCAGAGTCCCACACCACAATTTAACTATTTATCAGACGCAACGAAGCTACCTCCACCTCCTATCAAGCCACCTCCAATCGGGTCACCGTCCTTCACCTGTGTATATAAAGCCCATCCAACCCCCTGTTCTCCCTCTGTTCTCGCTTTCATCATCCCTCCCCCCACCCACCCTAATTCTCATCCTACTCCCTCTAACATCTCCTAACAGATCCCTAAGGGGGGTTCGTTGTGCCCGGGAGCACGGCGGATCCCCAAAGCCTCCCCACCTCGGCTTAAATTACCCGACGTTACCCGACGTCGACGTCGAGCGGGTCATCTTCGTTCTGTTCATTGTTCGTTCCTTCATCGTGTCATGCATCTTTCGTCTGTCTAAATCTGTTAAATGTCTTCATTGGTGGTGTGGTCCTTGATAGTGAAAAGTGTGCTAAACTAAGTAGGCCATTGTGACACTAAATACAAATGATGCACCATATTGGCCTGGATTCAAATAAGCTCAGCCAAAGAAGCAGGAATAGCTATTGTACCATTCTTCATTTCAAAGGGAATTGTGCAGCACACTGTCATGGCTATTTTCAAACATACCGTAGCTGTTTATCCAGACTTGCCCTAAAGTCAAAAGTTGTTGACAAATGTGAGTGTGTAATGATAATTGCAGATGACAGGCCTGTTGCCTTGTTCCCATCACTGGTGACTTTTCGTCAGTGTCAGGGCATCCATTAGAGAGATTGTCACACAGCTGAACACATCATCGTCATGGTAATTAAACAAGTCACTTTTGGGTGTGTACCCATTAGTGTTGACATGGCTTTCCCACTGTCTGATTGTGAAACAATGTCGTGTCAAATTAACTGCTATCTTGTGCTTGTTTGTGCACTGTCAAGTCTGTCATGGTTCACTATCTGAAACACAGTAGCTCTTCTTGCAAAATGCAACAGTGGCTTTGCCTCATGCATGTTGCTGGTCAGGTTAATTGTATTGAACTGCTTAATATTGATTTGCCTAAAGAGAGTTTTCAGTTAACCATGTTCTGCACAGAAGATAGTCATGTAAAACAAATGTTCCCTTATTTCATCTCCATCTGATCAATACAGACAGAGATCAGAGAGAATGAGGATTGAACTAAACGGAGCAAACATATATCTTCTAATACGGTGATTATACAGGGGTGAAATGTCTCTTATACTTTTATTGTTTTTACATCAAAATGTAAAAAAGGGGAAAGAGCACACTAGAAAAGCTTTTACTGCTAGTAAAGACTTAAATCCACATGTCAATCCATTTCAGAGTTGCTTTAATTGTAAATTCATTGGAAGCTAGCTGCTTCTAATTTCAGACAGCTTGAACACTATTATTGTTGCAGGTTTGCACAGTCAAATCCTTTCACTCTGGAATGTGGTTATTATTATCAAATAAGACTACCGGTATCTGAGTATCTGCCACCAAAGCTGTCATCTATAAATGTAAATAATATTGTTGTTCCTCAACTGTTATCTTTTTTTCTTGCAGGAATTGATTTCAAAATGAAGACACTCATAATAGATGGCATCAAAGTCCGAATACAGATATGGTAAGATGGCAGAGCTCTCTCATCTAAGATGCTTCAGAAACTGTTTACCAAATCATTATAAACAGTAAAATCATCAGCATTGTTTAAAGTCTGAGAGTATGTCTACACAGTACACAGCTACACACACATCAAAATGTCACCATGCACTCCATGGTCCCACAATGGCCTACGCTTCTTATACTTGGCTGGCCCCCTATACCTTTTTCCCTAAATACTAATACTAAATCTCTATGTCGAAAATAGCCGATATACAAGCTCACAACGATTTGTAATGCCACATGACCTTGTAGATCTGTTTTGCAGATACATTACGTGTGTGTGTGTGTGTGTGTGTGTGTGTGTGTGTGTGTGTGTGTGTGTGTGTGTGTGTGTGTGTGTGTGTGTGTGTGTGTGTGTGTGTGTGTGTGTGTGTGTGTGTGCGTGTGCGTGTGCGTGCATGCGTGCGTGTGTGCGTCTATGTGTTCTGATAGGGACACAGCTGGCCAGGAGAGATACCAGACCATCACTAAACAATACTACAGACGAGCACAGGTACAGTTTCGTTCCATTTTTTTTTTCAATGGTTTGAGACCAATTGATCTGGAATTGAACATGGACATTGACCATGGGCATACAGTGTGCAGGGACTATAGTTAGGCAGATTTTTCTTATAGGCTACTAGCATTCGTCTGTAGTCGCAGTCAAGGTTCCAATCTCAAGCCTGCACGTACAGCAGTTAGGGCACATGCAGTGAATGGTTAAATAATTTTAGTTAAACTATAACATTTCTAATAACAAGCCAGATCATAATTTCTGTGATCATTAATCTCTTTAGGTAGGCTATTATTCCCTCGATAAGGATTGGAACAATCCAAAAGTAATTTTCTCTGACGCCCCAAATACCTAAACTGACTCCGCCAGATGGTGGCGGTATTGATTCACAAGTTCACAACACAGCCTTCATCTGGGATCACTCAACCTCGCCTCACCAGGCTTTCCACCACCTCGGAGGAAAGCCTGGTCTCTGTTTCAAAAGTCTGTATGATCCTGTCGGGAGCGGATGATATCGTTACGTCATGTTGTAGTATTGTTTTGTAGTCGACAGGCAGGAACAACAGGCGGCGGCAACTTCCTTTTCCCTCTCAATAAAAGCTCTCGTAGCCTGTAGCTTTTATTGAGAGAAATCGGTTTGAGGGAAAAGGAAGTTGCCGCCTGTTGTTCCTGCCTGTCGACTACAAAACAATACTACAACATGACGTAACGATATCATCCGCTCCCGACAGGATCATATACCCTAAATGAAATGGTGCCCAGGCTACTCGTGGAGTAGCGATGAACCGGCCACAGCTCGGACCAATCAGCGGCAGCTATGGGTGGGATCTGCCAATCACCTGCCAAGTTGCATGAAAATAGGGCCCGCCTTCTTCAGCGATTGGGCTACAGTGATTCCAGTCGGTTGTGAAACATGGCGTCTTCCATCTGGCGAAGTCAGGTTACAAAATACCCATAAGTCACACAAGCACATTCCGGTCATAAATGTCAAAAGAGTTATTTTGCAAAGGGCGAAAACACCTTTCTAACACCATTGGTGATTTTGATGTGGGTTCATACATCAAGCCAATAAAACCCAACATTATCTTCTATAGGACAGCTTTGGCATAGTCAGCAGACTTCTAATGCCACATGGCAGATAATAATGCCACAACACTGTGAGATTACTCAAGATGCGCACTGTGAGCATGTCACAATTATAATATCAATGTAGGCCAAAGTCCACCTCTTTCAAGTGACTGGTGACGTCTGACTCTCAACCCAACAGGGGATTTTCCTGGTATATGACATCACAAGTGAGCGGTCCTTCCAGCACATTATGAAGTGGGCCAGTGACGTGGACGAGGTGAGCTCCCAGCTGTCATTTCCTTCATGGCTCTGTCTGTTTCTGGGATCTGTCTTGGCATGCTTCCCATTAATTGTAATCTTGGTTTCATTTCCTGAAGGCCGCCTTTCTCATTTTCCTTCCCTAAATGTGTGTCACTTCCTTGCAGTATGCCCCTGACAAGGTCCAGAAGATCTTAGTGGGGAACAAGTCAGATGAGGTGGACAAGAGGCAAGTGGCTACAGAACAGGGCAACAAGGTGCGTCCCCCTCCCTATTGGTTGTTTAGCTTAACCCAGTGTATTTTGAGTTGAATAGCAATGCTCATTTAGTTTGAGTTAGTATTAGGTTCTGTAAACCAGTGGTTCTCAAAGTGGGTCCCCAGCAAAATGAGGACACTTTCATTTCCCTATAATTTCTCTGGCTAGAATTTTGTTGTTATTGTCTTGTCCTCCAGCTGGCCAAGGCTTATGGAATGGACTTCTTCGAGACAAGTGCCTTCACCAACCACAACATCACAGAGGTGATTATGCAGAATGTCCCATTTCACAAGTTTTCAAATGTATAAAAATCTAATGTATCATTAATGTATCAAAATCTTATAGAAAGAATATAGCTTCTTCAAGTAAGAAATATTCCATAATGTGGAGTCAGTTCAAACTCCAGTTCAAGCCATCCATTAATTTATTCCAAATGTATAGCTGTCTGATACTGACTAAATTGAATACCAAAAAAGGGGTTTTGAGGTAGGTGGGACATTTTGGCAACTTTTTAACATAGCTCATCATTTCCAGCACATTTCGACCAATAAGAAAACACTGATTAGAAGTATATTTCCGGGGGGGGGGGGGGGGTGCATGATAACCCCCTCCAGTGACTCCACTAGAAATGTCTGCATGGTCGCTTGAGTCTCGTCTGTTTACTGTCTCCAAGCTGTGTTTGTTGCCCCCCTTACACCACTGTGGTGTCTTCAATCACACCACTGTGGTGTCTTCACTCACACCACTGTGGTGTACTGTCTTCCCTCCCAGTCCTTCACAAGACTGGCGGAGCAGGTGCTTGCGGCCAATAAGAAGGACCTGGACCTTCTGCGCACATCCATCACCGATGAGCTCAACCTCACCGCCCTGGAGGAGGAGGAGGGCATCTGCGACGATGCAATGGCCGACACGCCCAAGGGCTGCTGGTGCTGAAGGGTTAATAACAGCATCCGTTCTTCTCCTTCAGACACTTTGTCACATTCCACGTTTTTCTGAATTCACATGATGAAAGGTTGTTGGCGTTCTTGGCATTTCTTTCCATAATAAGGCTAGCAGCTATACCTGTCCCTGGACTTCAGATGTTTACGCCGTTTGTGCTAAACTAAGGAGCTGAAGAAGCTGCGTCTGGGGAAGAAAGTGACAATATTTCAGATAAGTGAACATTTTCTCTGTAAGGAACAGGATCTTCACCCACAAAGGCCCTAGTCACTGAACCAGTTCCAAAAATGGACAAACCAGATCCCTATCTCGTGCCAGTTGTTAGGCGACGTCTGATATTGGATTGGAACATGAGGCAATGTGGGAGAGCTAGATTTATCACGCAATGGCAGATGGCTTTCCTATACCTGTTCCATTGCCTCGCGCTAGACTAGAGGATAGATTTGTAATTGTCCACCACTGTCTGGCAAAATTCTCTCAATGTATTTCGAGGCTGATTTTCCAAGCGCTGTGTCCAGAATTGACAATGAGGTTGACCACAAGGCTAGGTGCCTTGCAAACCAATAACACAATTAAATGTATTTGCTATGGTACTATAATGTAGCTGTGGTTACTGTGTTGCCTTTCTCTTCTTGTATGTGCACATGTGATCTCTAACCCTCACACCAGAGGGTTCTATATGCATTCAAAATACAGCAGACATACAGTATACAGTACCTGTACATGCCGGTTAGCTGTTCCCACAGTACACACTGTTCTACGACCAGTTACACAGCTGACTGCAGTTGTGATGGCTGTCCATATCCATGACACTATTATGAAACATTATGCAGCCATTTTCTTTTGAAATTGTCATGCAAAGTTGGATATCACAGGCAGTTGTGCATTTTATAATTTCTTACTTTAAGACTAGATGTATCATATATTATGGCCTGTGTTAGAATAGGTTTCCCACTGACCAGTTTACAGAATTGAAGGTATTTAATTCTAGTTTGTTTATAGATGATGGTAGTACCCTATGATAACTGCAGCAGGTAGCTGGACTTACAACTGTCCATAATATTGTACATACAAGATTTTCAGCATCATAGTCATCATGAGCATAAGAGATCAAGTTAATGAATTACAATCGGGGCTGTATACAAATAAATGTTGACAGTGATATAGATGGTCTAAAAACTATTGGCTCTGTAATTATGTTTTTTTAATTATTCAGCTGTTTCTTGCTCTTTTTTGTTTTGTTTTATTTACCACTGTGGACATTCCTTTTAAATCAGATTTTCCAGAATTATCAAGGGACCAGTGAGAGACTTGCATGTGTCAACACTGATTCTTAATTCTGTTCCCCTTCATTTATTTTCTTCTGCACAACTTCAGTGAAGTTAATAAATAGAATCATAATGCAAGAGAATGGTATTTGACCAGAGTTGCCTGTTAGAGATTTCTACAGACTGATCATCATAGGACTAAACCCTAATTTATGCTCTGTTTTTGTGCCGCCGTCATACAGTACGACGTCATATTGCTAAATGCTACTAAAAAGGCGGAGTTGTATTGAATATCCTGGACTATGCTCTAGATACGTAAATGTATCTTTATAGTGTTTGATGATGAAGTGTTTTGTTTGTTAATTTTTGTTTCTTTTGGATTAGGCTACTTAAATTGTGAATTTGTGAAAACATATGTGCGACATGTTATTAAAAAAGAAGAGAGAGCTGTCAGATGGTTTAGAGTATACTCTACAGTCTACATATTATGTGGGCCCATTTTGTCTCTACTATGAGACACTGCTATGTGGACCCTAGCTACCCTAGTCACAATGTGGGCCCTATAGCCAGTCAATTCAGTTCAGTTCAATTCAAATGCGCTTTATTAGCATTGGGCACAGACTTTGATATTGCCAAAGCAAGTAAAGTGTGAAATAAAATCACACCTGTGTGAAGTGAGCGGTGCAACTGTAGTGTGTGTGTGTGTGTCCCTGTGGGGGTCCCGCAACATCCAGACCCCCAGGAACGTGCCCAGGGGGCTGGCCCGGTTCCAGCGAGCTTTCCTGCGTCCGAAACGGTCGAGAAATGACAGAGTTACCGTGTTGCGGTCCCCGGGGGGTCCCCGGAACAGTCGAGAAATTACAGAGTTATCGTGTTGCAACTTTCCGTGCTTATCTGTGCTGGGACACGTAGACATACGTACATACATACATAGGGACAGACATAGCTGAGTAATGGAGAGGAGGCACCACTCAAAAACAATACAATAAATTATATACAATTAAAACACTGACTATTGAAGGAATACTGACTTATTGCCACCTCATAACAATTTTTTTCATTGCCATCTTTCTTTAATTTGAGTTAAATAAAATTAGTAAATATGAGTTAAAACATTTGACTCGTGTGGGCTCCCTTATTTTGCCATGTATTCCCCTAGTAGTCTACAATGTAGACTACTAGGGGAATACATGGCAAAATGTAGACTCTACATGACAAAACGGGGGCTCGTTATAGCTATTCAGTTGGTTTAGATTTTAGATTTTGTTTTGTTGGGTCAATACCTGATACCAAACCACCTGAACCTGACACTTAACTATAGAACTAGAATAAATACATGTGTAAACAGCTGTGAAGCACAGAAACTTTGCAATCAAATATAAAGTTAGAAAAACTTTAAATTAAATACAAAAACATAATAAATACAAATAGCAAGCTTTCAAATTTAGAGGTAGCATGTTAATGTGCAGTATAGGTCTATGTACAGAGATCAGTATGTTGCATATAGATAGTGCAGGAAGGAATACACATGATTGACAGTTTATGATGCTTGTATTGTATTGAATGTCCTTTTCCTGTTACAATGCCCCACAAATCTTATACTGTGTCATATTGGCTCATTAGTTGTAGCCATAGGCCTATGCATCTGTGAAACTTTGTGAGGTTGCAGCTATGGTGCAAGACAGTGTTGCATTGTATGACTGAGCATAAATCAGGTGTTATTGGAGTCTTTATGAAGCAGGAGTTGAGCCAGATAGTTGAAACAATCGCCCATGCTGACATTCAGAGATGCGAGGAGGTGGTGCACACTGGCCCAGCCAGGAGGATATAATGTCACTGTCACCTCTTGGGCCAGTCTGTCTGTGCACCACCCCCATGATAAAATGTCAAGGGTCACTTCAATTACAAGTCACACTTGTCTTGAGGTAATTGAAACCGCTTTTTTCCACAATATTCTAAAGCGTTTTAGTCTCATCACAAATCTTTGGTCTGAAAGTTATAGCTGAAAGCCTTCGTACTAATAAATAATAAATAAATACATTAAAAAATGTCCAGTGCAATCACAGTGTACCCAGTGGTTCCCAAACCTTTTAGCCTGTGACCCTAAGATGTTTGCCCGGGACCCAATCTAGTGAAAGTAGCAGATCTACCAGCTCACAAAGCATCGCTTGTAGATCGGCTATTTTCACTACTTCTTAAACATTTGCTTTCTAATATATGGAATTTATTTGATTTCATCATGAATTAATTTTGCTTTTTAGGGAATGTTTTTTGAAAATGTTTTGAAATTATAATAATGTTTTTATAAACTGTAGGAAACAACAACAAAAAAAGGGACCCATGAAAATGTGTCCGCGACCAACACAGGGGTCGCGAACCACTGCCCTACTATACACATCCTCTGTGTCGGTGCTTTATGTTGTGAAGGCATTTGTTCCGACATACCAAGAGTCCGACAGTCATTAGTCCGACACCCTACCCAAACTAACCTAACCCTAATGACTTTGGTTTCCAAGGCCAACCTAACCCTAACCGCACGCAGACGCCACGGGTGATTTGTAACCTGCAGCACGGGTGATTTGTAACCTGCAGCACGGGTGATTTGTAACTGGCAACACATGTCAGACTTTTGGTGTGTTGGATAAAAGTCTGCACCCCTCTTTAGAGGGAGGCCTCTGTCTCTTCCACCTCACTGATCTGTTCCACAGAATTAGGTGACTGGACAGCAGGAGGAAACTGGAGGGGGAGAAACACATACAGCACCCTTCAGTTCACGTGGGAGTATTTGGGGTTTGATGATGATAATGAAGATGATGATGAAGATAGTGCGTGCCGTGCGTGCGTGTTATTTACATGGAGTGCAGCATCATTTTCCAAGAAGGCTTTGTACTTTATGGGAGGCTGAGGAACACGGGGAAATAAAACATTGTACACCCTGAAACCAAAACGAAAAACACAAACACACAAATTGCATACAATGATTGTATAGCTTAGAAGAGAAAAGAGCATATCCTTCCTGTAACGTGGTGGTTTGGTGTCTTTCCTCTTTTCAGCCGTCGTTGAAGGCGCATGTTTGTTTTTTTAAGTGTCTCTCTATGCAGTTTCACGTTACTTATTTTTACATTACCTGCCTGCCTGCTATGTGTATCAATTATTTTATTTGCGATAATTCTATTTTATAATAGATTAGCTTGCTTGACTATTGCACCACTAGTCCTTTACAAAATAATCTACATCTAGGGTTATTTTAACAAAACATGTGGGAGGGGAGAAGGAAAGAAAGACAGATGAGAAAGTGTGCGTGCGTGCGTGTGTGAGAGAGAGAGAGAGAGAGAGAGAGCAGTTACCTGATCTTGCAAGATCTGACCAGCAACAGCACAGAAAGGAGGACCATGGGTATTCCAAGGGAAATAGCTAGAATAACCCAGTTGAAGCTTGTATTGGATCTCGCCCTCGGTGTACCTGGATCCAGAGCTACGCACGCACGCGCACACACACACACACACACACACACACACACACACACACACACACAGAAGAGCATAGAAGAGCATTTTGCAAGGAGTTGCGACTATAGTTGCATTGGTGCGGTCTGTCCTTAAGGTTCCCTGAATGGCATAGTTTTTTTAAATATTTTTCTCAGTGTTCTGAAGCGCAGTGATCTACATTATGTATTTTTCCTTTCTAATTCCAACCAACTAACATATAGATATAAGCTACAAATGGTTTGAACTGAACTGTTGCTTCTGGCAACTATAAAGACTCACTGATGGTATCACTCCATTCACTCCAGTGTTCTTCCACAGGTCCGGAGCAGTATGTGTTCTTTGTCCGTATCTTCACTTTGTAAGAAAGTGTGGGATCTACATTGTCTTCTTCATACAGCTGCTTGCCTTTAACACGACGTTCCTATTTTGGGCATGTCATAGGTGAACATTTACAAATAAATACATTATTTTTATTTTTATAACATGTTAATGTATTAACAACATGTGACAGATAAGATAATACCAAACAATATTACCAAACACAAATATAATTTGTCTTCCAATTCCTAGTGTAGCACCCAGCCAATACCCGGCCCACAACAGCCCTGCCAGTCAGGTTTAGCCCTTTTGGCACGACGGGTTGTTTGTCGGTTTAGCAAGTGGGAGACATGGGGTTCAATCCCCGCTCCTGCACATCAATACAGCATGTTATTGTAAAAATAATAATGAGAAGGGAAGTAACATGCATTTACAGTATACATTTGAATAAATGTCATGGGATTTGTTTAGCAGGGCCAGGAAGTGTACATTCAATGTACTCTACACACCTTTTTATCCCCATTGATGTCCAGCTCGTATATAAAGCAGGGTGCTTTAGGTTCTCCTGACCGAGGAACGGGCAAATCCCACCTCACAACCAGAATACTTCGACTTGTCATGGAAATATTGATGTTAGCTGGAGGAGATAGAACTTCTACGCACACACACACACACACACACACACACATGCACGTGCATGAGCACCTAGTAAAACAACCATTGTTGTGAACAAATAATGTGTGTGATAACTTATAAGGCTTAATTAGTGATTGTATCTGCCTTTGGATATATTACCAATTTCAGCAATGTTCAATTTATTATAGTAGATCGTCCATGTGTCAGGTGTCAGAGACATTGATGATTGATTGGTGACGTTGATGCGTAGGATTATAGAGGACATATTATCCTTTACTTTGTGGACAAGACTCGCAGAAGTAATTCCTGTCTCCAATGTTTCTGCCGCCTTGAGAGTCCAGTTCTCGTAGGAAATGGTCTTGTTACCGTCACAAGTACTGAGGATGGGACACAAAAACACAAATTAACAGTTGTGTTGAGTCAAGACATCTGGGGGTGCATGAGTTCTGAGTCGACAGTATGTACTGAGACCGCCCATCAGAAGTTTGGACGTAGGAAGGAGCATATACTGGCGTTTAGTTGGACACCTTAGTGAACATGCACTATTGTATCTCATTGTCACATTTACCTGTTTAATGAAGAACTTGGAAAATGTGACTGAGACAATATCCAGAGGCAAGAAAACAACCAGGTGCTCAAGGGAGATGTGTAGGTAGATAAAAGATGTAAAAAATAGTTAAAAAGTGCTCCTGCATCAATCGGGATAAGACATCAATTGAAAAAAGATGGAGATCCGGGCACTCAAAATATTCATAAGAGAAGAAGAATCTTTATTATACCAACATGTTTCGACCTATACCGGTCTTCATCAGCCCTGATGAAGACGGTATAGGTCGAAACAACTCTGTCTTTTTTCAATTTCCAATTGGTATCTTTTTTCGATAGGTTTATCCAAACATTGTATGCGTCCACAAAGTCTGCCTCACATTCAGTGTCACTGCTCTGCTTTGGACGTTACAACAAAACACCACAAATTAGAACCCCAGTTGTCTGGTTGTTCACAAGATGTGTCCATGCTCACAACTATTGATCTTGGCATCCTAATGACACTGAATTTGTGGGGTGTAGTCTACAGTTCTCTTTAACGGCATCTCTACTGTTAAAAGGAAGCGAACTATGGACGAAGGAGAGTGAAGGAGCCATTCTTTTTGTGTGCCTCTGGTTGTGGGCGTGTTCACCCTTGAGGGACGTGCATAGGTGAATAGATAGATGCAACAAGTCAGTTGATTGCAGGTATGAGCACAGGGGGAGAGGATCACACAGTTTTACCGTTAGGTTTGATTTGCAATAGCAAAAGTGTGCTATTATTCATTCTACTCTATATAATAAGTGGAAACAACGCCCAACAGCAATTAACAGGTTAAAAACAGTTTTGCTGTGCCCAGCCAAGTAGCTTAATTGTTGTTAAAAATGGTTACTACAAAGAGGTTCAGAGTGTACCTGATGGAGGCGAAGGCTTGTGTGCTGTTTTGGAAAGAGGCTATGGTGCAGTTGAGTATGTTTGTTGGATAGAGGAGGCATTGTTCATGCAAATAGTCTGCATGACACTCCTGATCCGGAGGGATCTGCTGCATCTGTCCTGATGTATCTCTGTGATAGCAGCTGGTCTCCTGGTTTAACAAACAGGGATATGAAAGACATACGACACAGAGGGCAGAAAGTCTGAAATGAAAGTGATAATTTACACAATAGGCCAGCTCACCATTCTATAATTCAAAGACTCTCCATAGAGGCATAGATCTGATTCAGAATCTGTTAACAGAGAAACAGCAAGTATTATAGAGAATAGAGTGCAAGACAATTGAATAATAAAACTACTCTGCATTGACACATGCACGCACGCACGCACACACACACACACACACACACACACACACACACACACACACACACACACACACATTTTTTTCACTCACCACTCTGCAAACCCCAGCAGGCATGCAGAACCAACCAAAAGTTCCAAAATACATGGACAGGAGAGTGTTTCATAGCCATCCTAATACACACACGCGCACACACACGCACACGCACACACACACACACACACACACACACACACACACACACACACACACACACACACACACACACACACACACAGAGAGAGTTAAAAGCCTGTGTAACTGTCCCAGCAATGGGTATTTTGTACTTTTCTATTTCTATTTTTCCATTTCTAGTTTCTATTCTATTTTATTGCTCACCTTTCTGAAAATGTATATGTGAACATTATGTAGGTTTATTTGGGTACATATAAATGCATGGTGATATAGTATTAGTGCCATCTACTGTGCTCTGTTTTGGTGGTCTGTCTGGTTCATGGGCAGGTTGAATTAGGCTCACCTGCTCTAATCACCTCATTTAAAGCACCTGTGGGTCTTGGGCATGTCAGATCAGAACAAACAGAGCAGAGCTGCAGAGAGGAGCTCTCTCATGTCAGAGAGTCTGACATGACAAAGACAAGAAAGAAAATAATATGAAAGAACTTAACTGAACTCCTAAATAATCTGTGCAGAAGGCGCATACGGTATGTTCCCCGTTTTGTTTGTTTCTGTAAAATTTTAATTGGTTACCTTTCATTGTGTTTGCAGTACATTTAATTGTTTCATTGTATTTAAAGGTATATTGTGATGTGATTTCCTTACAGTTTTTCACGGTTGCCACTTGGGATAAATAAAAAGCCCTCAGTGAAATCAGTTGGATCGTTGTCATATTTCTGCCACGGATGAAGAGGGTTTAGGAGCAGTTACACTTACAGCCTGACTAAACGTTTTTTTCCACACATCACTGTGCTGTAAGAGCTGTCAGCTTGTCTTGTACAACATGTCATTTCCTGCATTTCACAACTCCAATCAGAAGTTCTCAAATTTAGAAAGATTGGCAAATGTTAAACATATCTGGTGTTTCCAGTGTAATGATAATCATTGGCTTTTCTCTAATAACAAGACTAGGCCACAACCTAGGGGCGGCAGTGGCTCAGTGTGTGTGAATGGGTGATCTATGTAAAGACATAAAGTTATATGTGTAAAGTGCCTTGGATAAAGGCGTTATATAAATGACCATTTACAACCTATATAGCTGAACCGTGTATATGGAATGCCATAGAGCTGACAGGACTGGGGCTGTGCAAGTCCACTTAAAATTCGGTCAAAATTCGCTATCCACCATAACAGTATGTCAGTCAAAATGTTGGTTATTAATAATGAATTGCATTTTTATAGCGCTTTTATAGTGCTCAAAGCGCTTTACAATGGTTCATTCATTCATACATTGGGAGGTGAAGCGGCGAACAGTCGACGCCAGCGTCCTCACTTCCCACATTCACACACCAATGGTGGCAAGCACACACCGACCGACTCATTGGAGGCTTAATATTAATATTAAGACTGATCACATTGAGCACAATGGAAACATGTCCCCAGGACTTTTTGTGTTATCCTTTTAGCTTTAATGTCTTGCTGTTTTACATTCTTGACAAATTTTCAATCAATCAATACTACTACTTCTACTACTACTAACAACAACAACAATAATAGTGCCTACTGTAGCTTTGCTATTTCACTAACAAACTAAAACGTACAAACAAAAAACAACGAATATCATCCATTTATGTCAACTTTAACGAACATGAAGCAGCATCCAGAGTTTGTTATAGGAGCGGAGACAGTAAATGGACACTAAGTGTCACATATAGGCTAAAGTAAGGCCTATATCGTAGATCTCACAGTCTTTTCAGCTTTTCCAGTGCACTTTGAATTTGTGAAGTCACTGCACTTTTTACTAATACTACAGATATATTTTTACATCACCAAGTCGCATTGGTCTGCTTTTGTGACGCATTATGAGCTTGTAGATCTGCTATTTTCTATTAATTTTAGTAGCCTACTATATTTTGATGCTAAAACCTTTGTACATTTCAAGCTCCAAAACAGGTGCTCCCAATCTGATAAAGTCAACAGTACACCCTCATTTATAACTCTAAACTCTTAATGGTACACCCACACGTACATAACACACCGACAGAGAGATACCAAGTCAAACCGAATTTGTACTTTTTAAACTACTATGTTTTGGCTTGAAGTGAGCCCACATAGTTTAGGAACAATATTTTCAAGTTGTAATTAGTTCCTGCATTTTGCAGTGACATCTTTGTTAAGAAAGTATTCCAAAATATGTTATTCACAATGGTTACCGTCTAGCTGTCTTCTGTGTGCTGACAGTCTCTGGTCCACAGAAGTCTATGACACAGCTATAAGCTCTGAGCCACTACTAGGTCTGAGAACAGTGACACAACAATGCCACTTCCTCCCATACACATGCACGCACCGTCGCACGCACAGTCGCACGCACGCACGGTCACACACACACACACACACACACACACACACACACACACACACACACACACACACACACACACACACTGAAACAAAAAAACACTGAAACCACACACACACACACACACTGAAACAAAAAAACACTGAAACCACACACACACCCACCCTTCCCTTTCTTTGAATATACCGGTATAGGTATTGTTCCTCTGAAATACACTGACGTGTTCATAAGGACATTACCAAAGACTCTAGAGAAATTAAACCCAAGTGTGTTTACTAGAACTGGTGATATGTAGGGATAGGAAAGCTATTAAGATGGAAACATAGAGTATAGCAAATCACCTATTAATTACCATGGCCTACCATTAGACAGTAGCAAAATAATTATAATATAACAAAAAAAACTATAACAATCTAAATTCAGTCAAGCAAAGGATTACAGCAAACAGACACTTTAATTATGTTATTTTGGTTCCTCACACATTTAGATATTTAATATTTTAGTTACTTATTAACTAGAGATTTATTATTATTATTGGATCTAAGTGACAATAACGTTAATCTAAATCTCTCTTTAAAAAATAAAAAAACACCTGTCTTTCTGGCCTATGTATCAGCTCGATCCCTGACAGAATGTATGATTCTGAATGACCATGAACATCATTGTTGTCAATCATTTAATGGAACATTTCTAGCCTGGGAAGCATTCCTTTTTGGTTTTATATCTACTCCTGGGCTTTTTGATCAAAATGCACAAAACCTTCTACATGAGAATTTAGGACCAATATCTAATGAAAATGTTGGGCTTTTGTTTTAAAGGGTTAGTTTTTAAGCTTTGATGAGCCAATGAATATTGCAGTTTTATGAAAATGTTTTGCCCCTAACAACACATACACATGCACTTTGTTGTACGAACATCTGTGATACCTGCAATACCGCTGGGTGACCTAAAGTGGCACTGTTGAGCAGCCTGTTGAGCCTGCACAGCTGATTGATTGATTGAAGTATTTATTAACAGTTTGGAGAATTACAGTACATTTCAAGCACAACTCAATACAAAGACTGTTAACTGTGGACGACACCAAAATTACACTTGTTTACAATAGGGTCCCGATCCACCCTTTTGAAATCATCAGAACATGTAGAGAGATGTACAAATATACATATATAACCAAAAATCACACCTGTGTGAAGTGAGTGGTGCAACTCCGTGTGGGGGTCCCAGGGGGGTCCCAGGAAGTTCCAGACCAGACTCACAGGAATGCGGCCAGGGTGCCGGCCAGGTTCCGGCGAGTCGCCCCGCATCCGAAACGGTTGCGAAATGACATAGTTACCGTGTGGGAGTCCCCGGAACATCCAGACTCCCAGGAACGTGCCCAGGGGGCCGGCCCGGTGCAGGCGAGCTGCCCCGTGTCCGAAATGGTTGAGAAAATGCACTGTCTGTGCATATCGAGAAAATAATCAAGATAAGTTAATTGAACCTACAGTTGATTCACTTTTTTCCATTTTCAAAGTTCAAACTATAAATAAGAGCAGCCTCCCAAGTTTTTTGTATTTGTTGCTTGCTTGTTCTTTTTTCTTTATTATTATTATTTATTTTTTCAAAAAAAAACACATTTGAAAATATGGGATCAATTGTTTGTGGGATATGTAGTTCCCCATTTCACCAAACAAAGTACATTCATGTGAAAGAAACATGTAAGAAAAACTACAAGTACCAGAATAACGGCACATTTCTTGCGCATGCGCCGAGACACAATGAACTGAAGGGAGTTAAAGGAAACGTTAACCGAATCCGATCATAGGAATAGATAGAGCTCTGAGCCAGCAGCGACTAGCGAGTACAGTGAGTAGATTGCATGAAATAGTAGGGAATGAATCTGCTATCATCTTGTTTCAGGCGATAGTTCACACAAACTGTCGTAGTCATTTCGTTACGAGTGGCATTCAGAAAATACAACCGTACTGGATTGAGAAGCAGACAGATAGGAGAGGCGACAACATTTAAGCTATTCGTCTAGGTCTCTACTAGGAGGACACCGGAATCTCCGCCGCTAGTAAGCTAACGTTAGCTATAACTCTGTAGCAGAGTCAGTGCTGCTGGGCCCAGGACAGCGAAAGACCATTTCACTTGTCTTTGTTACAATTAGTTTGCTGCCGTGTCCACACCACAGAATGGCTTGTGGGGCTACTCTGAAACGGACCATGGACTTTGATCCACTAATGAGCCCCTGTGCTTCTCCCAAGAGGAGGAGGTGCGCCCCGATCATCTCGTCTGCAGGAGGTTCCTCCACTTCTTCACCACAGAAGTACCTGCGTATGGAGCCCTCACCATTCGGACAGGTCGCCTCTTCTCGACTCACTACGGGTAAGCTGCGTTCTCAACCGCCTGTTGAGTGTCCACTGTCCAGTCAGTCCAGAATATTATGTCAGTCTTGAGAGAGTAATATAAATGCAACCATTTGTAAACAATGAGTTTCATTCAAGAGTCCATTTGCTTCCAAAGTTGCACATTTTGTAAAGGCCCATTTGTGTACACAGAGTTCACAGAGCTAATTGTACTCTGATATTTTGTCAGACGTGTAGTGTTTATTAAGAGAGCCAAACATGGAGTCTTGTGTACATACATAGTGTTTTCACGTGATGGTTCTCTCACGTAGGTCACTAGAGACAATGCATGCCAAACTATTTGAAAGTGAACAGATGAGTCATTTACGTTACAAATGTTTTTCCCAACTTTAATTTCAGAGCAAATTCTTCAAAACATAAAGCAGGAGTACAAACGGTTGCAGAAACGAAGGCACCTGGACAGTGCATTCCATCAGGTAGACGGCTGCTGTCCTTTGGACCTCCAAACCCACAACGCTGTACAGACTGGATCTACCCTGCCAGGTAGCTGTATAGACTGATTATCTGTCTGGTGAATTGTGACAGCCCCTTTCAAGGTCACATAAAAAACCAGTCTGTATGGTAGAATTGTAATAAGCGGAGTAAAATATCCACTTTTCCATGAGCTGCACATGGACAACATTCACCTTGGGCGAGTGGCCCGGTATGACTGATGGACTGAATTGACCAACATTTCCTCTGATCACTACAAACGTGCGTCATCACAAATTGACCAGAGAAGCACAAATGTATGGGCACACAATTTGCCAGTGCCAGAGTTGAACTGGGTTTTAATAAGTTGACAACAACATTGCCCTGGTCCAGTGCGTTAGCGAACTCACTAACGCACTGGACCACGGCTAACAACAACGCAAAGTTGTGGTTAGTGTCCAACCTGAGATTGGGAGGTCGGGGGATTGATCAAGTCATACCAAATACTGTAAAATGGTACCCATTGCTCAACACTTAATTTAATTGGGCAATGGCACAAGTCCCTGAGACATACTAGGAGGTGTACTTGTATATCAAGCTGCCTCACACTAAGGAAGTAGGACTTGGCCTCATGAGCTTTGAGCCAGAGCCACAAGCTACTAAAAATAAAAAATAAATCCAAATCACTTCCGACCCTCTTTGACAAAATAATGGGCAAGCAAATTACTTGTCTTTGGGTCAAAATATTTTGGTCATTAAGTGTGACTGTGTGTTAATAGTGATGATGTGAATTGCTCCATACAGGTACGTCCTCTGGTGCCTCATCTCCAACCAAAAAAGAGCAGCCTTTATTTTCCCTTCGACAAGTCGGAATGATCTGTGAACGACTACTGAAGGAGCGTGAGGAGAAAATCCGTGAGGAATACAATGAGATATTGACTGCCAAGCTTGCAGGTAAGTCTTGGAGGAGGTGATGCAGAAAGCAGGTGTTGATGATGTAGGGTTGGTCTGTTTTTTACGCTTGTGCCAAGAGTCAAGAAATATTCTCTCTTTTCAACAGAGCAATATGATGCCTTTGTCAAGTTCACTCATGATCAGCTAATGCGAAGGTTTGGAGAGCAGCCTGCTAGCTGTGAGTATATTTGGGTCATTGATTGTTGTTTCTTTCTTCTAGTTTTTTTTCTTTAAAAGGTGACAGTTGAAATACTTCATCTTCAGCCTCATTATTAATCTTCCATACAGGAAAGACAGATTTATTTTTAAATCTCTGAAGAAAATAATTCACTTTACTATAGCAAGTTTAAGAGCAACATAACTTAAGCCCTATATACTTATCTGCCTGGGGTACCTGGTCTATCCTTGGCCCTAATTTTTTCAGTACTCTATACCAGAGGTTCCCAACCACCTGTGCCGGTCCACGGGACATGTTCCAACAGTATGTATACACGAGAAGGGAATCCCAAGTTTTCCCGACTGTGAATCTATGTGCCACCAGGATTTTCCAAACCGGTGAAACGTTGGTTGAATGAAGATACTAAGGATTTGTCTGTGGTTTATAAACGGCTTTGAGTGCGTGTTATTTCCGTGTTGCATAGCACTGTCGAATCCTTGGTATCTTTGCCATTCACATGTGTTCAGCGAGCAGCTGCAGCAGCGTAACAAGCTGTACCCTATTTTGTCACGCTTGCGCTAATGAAACAAAACACTACACGGTATGGGATTATTATTTCATGTCAAAACATGCGTCAGAAGATGATGTAACCCAGGTAAAGTAATGTGTCACCCTGAATGATTAAAGTTTTCCACATGTCCAAAGTCATTTCTGAAAAAGACGAACCTTTTTTTACTAGTTGATATAACACCATTTATGTCAATGATATAACAAACATTATGTTGTGATATAATAATATAGCTGTGGGTAGGCTACTTGAGGCCAGCCAACTGTCTTCTGTGTTTTGGTACGATGATACGCGACCGCGACGAATCCACCGTAGACATGTTATGAGCAACAGCACGACCCGTTAATAAAAACGAGTGCTTCCAAACGCCAACAAGGAATTTCTTAGTGATGCAGAAGCTTGCTTTTTAAGACTTAATTTAGTAATGCACTCATGCCATTCCGGTGTTTATTTTTTATTCCTCCACAGATGTTTCCTGAGTGGGACCACATGCCATTGGAGAATAATACCATTTTTGCTGCGAGCTGCTCCACAGGCCCTTTGGTCTCATTGGGAACATCTCCTACCTGTGCCATATCGCCTTTCTGTGGACACACTGTCTCAAGCCTCAGTGGCATCCACAATCGCTGTTGCAAATAGTGTTTAGGGCAGGGGTCTTCAACAGGGCGTCCGGGACCCCTAGGAGGTCCTCAGAGTTACATTAGGGTGTCCATCAAATGTTTGTTTTTACATTAACCACTTTAACCATACAATTCCTTTTCTGAGTGGAACATCATCCGAAAATAGCTGACTACAAGTTCACAACCACGCCTCACACTACAGAGAGAGCTTATAGTCGGCTATTTTCAGCAATGAGACCTGGTGTAGGGAGAGAATAAAAGAGCAGATCAATATCAACATGAATCCAACACTGACGGTGCTGTCAAACAAGTCTATGAAGCCAGAAAAGGTTGAATCTGCAACACAGTGTTATACAATATGTATTATGTAGTGGGGGTCCCTGCTTCGTCGCTCTCTGTCTTATGTTCCTTGGCCTGAAAATCGTTGAAGACTCCTGCTTTAGGGGTCTTCCTGCTGTTAACATGTGCGATGGACCTCTGTGAATTTACCAGTGGCCTCTTTTAACTGCCATGTCTTATTTATTTGGCTTTGTTTTGATGTTGCCTTTGTGAAGGTACACTGCCATTACACATACTGGGGTTTTTCCCATGTTCATTTGTTTTGCAGAGGTGATGATGTGTATACTCTTGTGTATAGTTAATCAATTACATTGCTGAAGAAAGGGATTGTTCACACAGATGTTATAAACTGAAGCCGGTCAGAAACAGGTATCTTGGCATTGTTCAACAATGTTTGAAGTTGTACTGGTAATTACATTTGTACACACTGTATTTTTATTTTGTCTAAAATTGTATCTTTTTTTTTGCTTGATTGTGTTCCTTCTACAATATTTCATTTGTTTTTATTTGATTTGCAATAGGTGTAACAGGGCTTTGGTTTAGAACTATTAAATAAAGTGTTTACAAAACAAGTGTACCTTTTTGAATTTGTCATTATGAAATTAAGCATTTTAATTCAATCAATCAATTTTAATCTTGGGGACCCTATTTTGGGAATTTATTTAATATAGTAGGTCTACAAGCTCATACCGGTTATTGTTTATTCAAAAGTGTTTAGTTTTGAACTTTTGATGTGAGGCAAATAAAAGCAAAAATGCTTGTTTCCACTGGTGCATTTACCGCTGGTCCATAGCCCTAATGCCCTTTGCCCCCGTTAGAGCCAGAGCTAGGATCCAGTCAACATTAAAACAATAAAAATACAGATTAAAACAATTGATCAACTCGACTCATACAGTCAGTGTGGAAGAGGAGTAAATCAAACAGACCCCTTCAGGGCGGTGACGTTGTGAATGGAGTGTTTCGATTGGATCCTCCGAAAGAAAGGGGCGGTTGAGGAAGTGTTTAGTCCACATTGTTGACGTTTGGTCTATATGATGCGCCTATGAGCGAGATAACTACATTAGCTCCCATTGTTTAATGTCCTGTTTAAGTAATACAACAACATGGCTTGTTTCTTTAGGAGAAGCATTGCAGCGAAGGTAAGAACTTGAAAATACTGTTTGAGGGGGCTAATGCATGTGGAACAGTTCAGAGTTGCAAGGTTAAAATGCGTGTCTGTCTCTGGAGCACACTTAGCCCCACAAGCAGAACCCAAATGTAGTAAAGTTTCTGACACTATCAAATTTCATAAAAGCTTTATGTAGGGTTCCGAGAGGGGCTAGAGCACACTGGACCATGGGGTGATTAGAAGGCACACAAAAAATAACATTGTGATGTCGCTTCGCTTAGAGGGAAACGTGTTCACATGTTATTGAAAGATTCTGGGTATTTTCTTCCTAGCTGTCCAGGATTTTGCAGCAACCCGAAGATGCTTTTATATCAGCTCTCTCAGCAGTTCCAGCTTCAAAGAAACAGTTAAGTTTGTATGTGTGACTGAGTGAGAGAGATCCAATCCATTCATAATTATACTTATCTCATGTCCCTGATCTTGTGCTTTTCAGACAGAATGCTGACTTCAGACTGCCAATCAACACACTATTTAAGGATGGGATTGTACCATCCAAAGGAGACCTCCAGTCACAGGCAGAAGCCTTAATTAATGAGGTGCGAGTCATCACTGAGCAAACAAATATGTTTCCCACATTAAGACCGTGTCTCATAGAGTGAACGTTTGTAGAGCTTTAAAAATATGCTTATGTAGTAGTACACAGAGGCCTGGATTGAACCCAGGACTCCCACTCGCCAGACCAACGCGCAACCTACCGTGCCAATAGGGCTGAGCCCCGGGGGCCGGATAACCTCGCCTCACCAGGCTTTCCACCACCTCGGAGGAAAGCCTGGTCTCTGTTTCAAAAGTCTGTATGATCCGGTCGGGAGCGGATGATATCGTTATGTCATGTTGTAGTATTGTTTTGTAGTCAGGCAGGAACAACAGGGCGGCAACTTCCTTTTCTCCTCAAACCGAATTTTCTCAATAAAAGCTCTCGTAGCATGTAGCTTTTATTGAGAAAAATCGGTTTGAGTGAAAAGGAAGTTGCCGCCCCGTTGTTCCTGCCTGTCGACTATAAAACAATACTACAACATGATGTAACGATATCATCCGCTCCCGACCGGAGCATATACACTAAATGAAATGGTGCCCAGGTTGCGCGTTGGTCTGGCAAGTGGGAGCCCGGGTTCAATCCCTGCTTCCGCACAATGCTACACTTATGTTTGCACCGTAATATCACATCTATAGACGGGGCCGTGCAGAGAGCATTGAGAGGGCCCAAACCCAAGAAAAGGGCACATTTGTGCGTGCGCAGTGTGCACCGATTTTTGGGGGTGGTCATGGTGGTACCCATGGCACCCTCATTTTTAAAATCTGCCCTCTCAGTTAAGAGTTTTAGTTTTATGTACATATTGTTTTACTATATAAAAATGAGATGTGCCCCCCTCGCCATTTTCAACTGCAGAATAACTTGGCCCATGTCATTGGACAGTAATATAAGCAATATGTTCTCATTGCAATGTAAACATCATAAATATAATAAGGCAAAAGGACAGGGGCTCAACCCCCTAAAGCCCCCCTCTGCATGTGCCTGTCTATAGAGCACTAGCTGGTTCTCAAACGTTTTCATGCCAAGGACCCCCAAATTGATAAGATGTCGTGCCATAAGAGTAGATTTGTGCTTGGCAAAGTGTGAGATAGGGTTCACATGGTTACAGAGATTTTATGCTATATTAACAAATGTTGGTGACCTCCTCAAACCCAATTCGGGTCCCCGGGACCCCACTTTGAGAACCACTGTTTCATTCTGCTAGTTTTAAATCCAAAAAGGCACGATAAACTCTTCACAAGTCAATTTATTAATTGCTGCGAATGGGGGGCCAGCCCATGTCATCTATTATGAAATTGTAATGTTTAGCACCCTGTCTCTCACATCCCTCGCGCAAGGCCACACTCCAGGGGTCCTCATCCCACTTCTGACACCAATGTAACATTTAGCACCCTGAGCTGGAGTCGAACCGGGCCTCCAACTCAGTAGACAAGGCAAACAACAAGCCGCACCAAGAGAGCTAGCTCACTTGGAGGAGGAAGTTACAGCCGGGTCTTTCGCAGGGTCGTTGCACTACCCCCTCCTTTCTGAAGCGCGCCCCCACACTCCTCGAGTTCCTCACGTCAGGGCACACTCCAGGGGTCCTCATCCCACTTCTGACACCAATGTAACATTTAGCACCCTGAGCTGGAGTCGAATCCCAGCCTCCAACTCAATAGACAAGGCAGGCAAGCAACAAGCCGCGCCAAGAGAGCTAGCTCACTTGGAGGAGCAAGTTACAGCCGGGTCTTTCGCAAGATCGTTGTTACACTATCCATTCGAAACTTCTGGCAAAACCATTTATTTCGTAAAATATGTAACATTTCCCACACGATTCACACAGACACATTAGAATGCCTCCAAGATGAATTCCTCCACAAACATGCATTGTTGGTGGGTATTCTTTGGCTTTAGATTCTACAATATCAAAATTCTAGGTTTAGTGATTCATTGTCCTCACTGTGTCTCATTAGTTGAAGCCGGACAGTGTTGTAGAGGACATATCTGCTGGACGTGGAGTGATCAACTTCAGAGTTCATAGGAAGATCCTCGTGCAGGTATAATTTGTATTTAATTATATATTTTTCACTATAGAGAGGAAAATGCACTAGTGTGAATGAAGTATTATAACTAACTTCACAGAAGCATTACAATGTTTTCATGGTGATCTCTGTTCTAGAAAATGTTGGAGACCCCTGATGAAAGATTTGGGTTAAATAGTGAGCTTTTGAACAGACTGGAGAAAGGACGGACATTGGTTGAATACAGGTATGTCTGATAATGCATTTGTAGAGTTTCAAAAGACCAGGTCTCACACACACTCACACATAAATATTTATATGGTTTTATTTTGCAGTTCTCCAAATATTGCAAAAAAGTTTCATGCTGGACACCTGCGGTCCACAATCATCGGTGAGTCTCATGTAGTTCATATATTCATCAGCAGAGGGCAGGGCAGATTAAATTATGCACTTTAAACGCAAGGATAAAGTCCCTAAATAAATTGAAGCAGAAAAATACATATGTACTTATTTAGTTTGTTTATTTATTCCCCTCCCATGCTTTTTATTATTTGTCCTGTGTTTGATTCTCAAATGTTTGAATGCTGTATAATGTCCCTCTATTCACAGAAAACCTTAAGGTACATATCTAGGATCTGTAGGATTGGGATGTTTTTTCTTTCAATCCATTTAAGACTTGGAAGGTCTTATAAGTGCACAGACATTTTAACAGTTTTCCATGGACTTATGAGACTTTACTAAAATATGATTTAAATGATTTGGCCCTGATTTCTCTGAATGGTCATCATTTTCAATTTACATTTTTACAGGTAATTTCATCGCTAACCTTAAGCAGTGTCTGGGAAATGAGGTTATTCGGGTGAACTACCTTGGAGATTGGGGCATGCAGTTTGGTGAGTGAATAAAAAGGATGTTTAATATTAGCAGATTCACCCACAACCTTTATTATACAAAGTAGGGAGATGCCTATCACATCACGAGTAGCACCAAATCAGTTAGCCTGTTAGACCACTATACATAAAACCCCAAATATGATGAGGAAGCCTGATTGTTCAAAATTGGGTATTTGTGGCTTTAGAAGAGACGTAGGGGAGCCCAAAAAAACACACACAAAATCGGAAAAGTTGAATTTCATGTTGTAAGACCTTTAATGTTGTCAGCCCGGAAATAATACATTGGATTGCAGGAATACTGGGAGCCGGCTTTGAGAAGGATGGAAGCCAGGAGAAGCTGAAAGAGAATCCTCTGCAGCATTTATTTGATGTGAGTTTGCATATTTTCATGAAGGGGTTTTAGACATTTTACCATTGTGTGTCTGCCCTGTATTCTGAGCTATCGTATATCAAAAAACAGTTTGACAGACGGGTTTGTGGTCTTCTGTCTGATCTTGCTGATATAATGTGATTTTTGTCTTTCAGGTCTACGTGCAAGTCAACAGGGAGGCAGAAATCAATGAGGACTTATGGCACGCTGCCAGAGAATTCTTTAGACAGCTGGAGCATCACGAAGACAAAGCTATGTCACTGTGGCAACAGTTCAGGGAAATCACTGTGAAGGAGTATGAACAGGTTTATAAGGTAAAACTAACCACAGTGATTAAACACTTAAATACTTCAACCTGGCATCCCTATTTTATATATTTTTTAAAACAAACAAAAAACAACTGATCTACAAACTCACATCATGACACATTGGGAGCTAGTAGATTGGCTATTTCTTCTATTTGTGTTTAACCACTTGAATGACTATTCTGGGGGGATCTGCTATTTTTGGAAATGAGATTTGGTACATTTTGTACTGTAGACGGAAAAAAGTACAGTTGTAAGTAACTCAAGTCACTCAGTCAGAATAGAGGGTTCAAGTGAGTAAATCTTAGAATGACATGAAGCTTGCAGATCAAACTAAGAAGTATTGTACAAATAACATGGCAGTTTACAGACTTAGTAAAGTGTCCGATGGTTTAACTTTGTGTCGTCTCTGTTTCTCAGCGTTTAGGAGTCCGCTTCGACATTTACTCTGGGGAGTCCTTTCACGAGGGACAAACCCAGGAGGTGGTACAGCGACTACAAAACCTGGGGCTGCTGAAAACCACAGAGTGTGTATTCTTACACAATCAGTTATGATCAGTACACACTACACAGAATGACGTGTACCAATGACAGCTGTGCATGGTTTCTGAGAAGGAAAAAAGGCTTAAATCTGTGAAAAGTGTGAATTTTAAAGTTAACTGTAGGAACTCTAGTTTGTCACAACTTCACATTGTGAAATGAAAAGCCTTAACAGAGTCAGAGTTGGTGAACACTGCCTCGAGGCTATTCGTCATTTTGTTCTATAAATCTTGACATGAGATTAAAAAGAATGCTTGAATTATTATGTAAATTACAAATTCCATACCATGGATATACATTTGATTGGAATGACTCAATCCTTGCCTCTATCACCGTTATCTCTCAATGTCTGTTCTGTTGACAGAAAGGGAACTGGAGTTGTTGACCTTTCTCCCACCGGAGACATGTCCAGGTATTCTACAGTACTCCGCAGTGATGGTACGTCTCTCTACATCACCAGGTCAGTACTAGTAATAAAGTAAAAAGAAAATAAATGAAGACAAGCTGATATATTGGTCTGGCCAATATATCAGCCATTATTGGGGTTGGTATGCGATATCAACAATTAAGCACCCGATGCGTCTGGATTTTTAAGTGGTGCAACCACTTCATTAAGTAGCTTTGTGTGTGCCTGGCTGGCTGTGTCTGAGCATGAAAATAGCATTTGGTTGGTTTTCAAAACCAAGTCTCACTGTTGTGCAGCCTAACACACACACATACATATTAACTGTATATATGATAATTTCAGGTGTATCAGTACAGTACAGTACAGTAGAGGGACCCCCACACGGTAACTCTGTCATTTCTCAACCGTTTCGGACACGGGGCGGCTTGCCGGAACCTGCCCTCCACCCTGGCCTGGGGGTCTGGATGTTCCGGGGACTTTATGCCCAATAATCTGGCATCGGTCGAGTTCTATATAGAACCATCATAGTGGCAGTGTAGAAAATAGGTTATTAGAGCTACTAGTCCTTACCCGTATGGATATATGAACACCAAATTATGTAAAGTGTCGGTAATGCGATTTAATAGATCATAGTATTGATGTAGGTAATTTGAGTTGTTTGATTTGGGATGAGCTTGCGAAGTTGGGATGGGCACAAAATTATTATTTTTAGGCAGGTGACAGACACACACGCATGCACATACTGTACACACACACACAGTGCCCCGTCGTTGCCACAGAGTTATGTTATTTGTCCCGGCCGGCTCGTGTGGACTGACATGCACAAGCGCGCGACCCGTCAGCGGACGTCACACATGCACGTGCGCTTGACCCGTCGTTGCGCAATAAAAGGGAAACTGTAACTGCCATTGACCAGAAAATGTATTTATGTCCTGGAATATTACAACAATTCTAAGTTGTCAGTTGAACAGTGCATGGGAACGAGCTGTTGAGTAGGTGGTGATGATAACACCAGATTTGTGTGTGTGTGTGTGTGTTTCAGAGATATTGCTGCAGCCATAGACCGAAAGGAAAAGCATAATTTCCATGAGATGATTTATGTGGTAAGGATACTATATATATATATATATATAGTCACATTTGACATATTGGCTCGCCACACACACACATTTTTTCAGTCGATGTAATGTCAAATGTCGGGTCACTTCCCGGTGTAAATCATGGCAAATAAACTCAAACCTTACACTTTTATCTAATTATTTTTGTTTTGTTTTAAACTATAGTGATTCAACTTAACTGTCTAATGGCGTGTGCTGTGGGTGTATCATTTATCATTGACCCTCCCCCCCCCCCCCCCTACCAAGACGGACAAAAGTCAGCAGAATCACTTCGGGCAGTTGTTCCAGATCCTCCTGGCAATGGGACATTCTTGGGCTCAGAGGTAGCTCGAAATTCAAAGCAGTGTGACCAGTGAACTGAATAATCTGATTTACATGACAAATTGGATAGTATCACTGTTTTGAAGAAATGCACACATTTTGGTACATTTGAGCTGAGGTTGAATCGATTCACTTAATGAATGTACTACACTGACTGACGTCTGATGTCTTTAACCCATTAATACAGATTTGATACTTTGGTTATTAAAAATAGCAGATACACAAGCTTATAGCTTACATAGCTATACATGGCTAAGCTTATAGCTTACAACTTATACATTGTGCCGTGCTATGAACTTGTAGATCTGCTATTTTTTTGAAGAATAATGCAAATTTGTGCAAATCTTAAAAAGTTTTAAAGCGATAATTGTTAACTCAAATCTTTGAACAAAATATTTTGAGATCCGCAGGCGAATACATTTTGAGCACCACTGATATAAGCGTATATTTGTAAAAACAACTGTTGAAGGTATTTGTTAAAAACTGTAGAAGGCATTTGTAGAACCGGCCTCATGCCTTAATGTCCCATCTGTCCGCTGCAGGTGCCGGCATGTGTCCTTTGGCCTGGTACAGGGCATGAAGACCAGGCGTGGTGAAGTGATTTTTCTGGAGGACATACTGGATGAGGCTCGTGCCAGGATGCTGCACAACATGAGCCAGGCAAAAAGTAACAAGCTCCCAAAACATTTACCACATGAATAATAGCATCCCTATTTAATTCTGAGCATGTCATGATAGATGAACTTGCTAGGGTACCTAGTATAGACCTCTGGGGGAACCGGTCAGCAAAGTATATAGAGTTTTAGTGGTCAAGCACTTACTAGCAGTTCAAGTTGCCAAATATGTAGTGAAAGCCAACAATGCTTTATCAGCCTTTTCCAGCCCTAAATACTGTATCACCTTTTCACGTTATGATACATATTATCCTTAATATTACTGTTGGCACTTGGCAGGCATGTAGTAGTCTGCGCTCCGTAATTTGTTTTGTCACTCCGCTAGTCAGTCTGGAAAGGGTCCTATCTCCAAGGTAGGCAGGACATGTAAAAGGTAGAAATTGACCTGTGGATTCTGTTGGGGAAGAAAACACCAGTTTGACGTTGTATCAAATGCACAGTGCGTAGCTACTGCTGTTGCCCTGCAACGTACGTATCATTTAGTCCGGGAGCTAGGCCCAGCCCTCATAATGTTTTCTGCTACCTTTTTTTTTTTAAACCTTTTTTCCTGTTAGCATATACCTTGGGCCATCTCAAAATGAAGGGAACACCCCCAACTCAGGCCGTTTGGTTTCAAGGGCCCCAAAACCCCTTTTTGTCTCTGGCAAAATTGTGTAAAGGCAAATATGAATTCTCTAAAATTACATAAATACACATGGTCTGCACTATACCTCAAAATCGGTCAGTCAGTATCAGCTATACATTTGGAATAAATTATTGAACTAACTCCACATCATGGAATATTTCCTACTTGAATGAGCTATATGTTAAACAGTTGGCAAAGTATCCCATTTGCCATTTTTATGCAAATGAGTGCCGCAATTATATAAAAATCAGACCCATCTGAAGTGAGTGGTGCTGTTGGGGTGTCTGACGATTGGTTGTCTTACTATTGGTTGTCTGACTATTGGTTCCGTACTTTGCTGACACTGTACTGTACTTCGTAGTACTGTACTCAGGGCTTAAGGTTCTCAGTCCTGGGGACTGATTTCAGTCCTGAGGATCTCATAGGGGTCATTTAATGAGATCAGTGCAGATTAGCAAAAAAACATTTTCAGTCTTGGGATTGTTTTTGGCTTTAAGCCCTGTGTACTGTACTGTACTTTGTTGTACTGCACTTTGTTGTACTGTGCTTCGTAGTACTGTACTGTACTTCATAACTGTACTGTACTTCATAGTACTGTACTGTACCTCATTCTGTACTGTACTATACTACACTGTACTTCATAGTACTGTACTGTGCTACACTACACTGTACTTCATAGTACTGTACTGTGCTACACTACACTGTACTTCATAGTACTGTACTGTACTTCGTAGTACTGTATGGTACTTCATAGTACTGTACTGTACTTCGTAGTACTGTATGGTACTTCATAGTACTGTATGGTACTTCATAGTACTGTACTGTACTTTGTAGTACAGTACTGTACTGTGCTGTAGTTGTTGAGCGCCACTTTGTCATGTGGTGTGCACGGCAACACGTTGTGAGCTTGTAGATCTGAGAAGAAATGCTGTACTGTACCGCGTGTGTGTATGTGCTCTACTGGCCACTTTAAACATGCATACACGTACATACACATACATACACACATAGCTCCACATAGGAGTCAAAAACGATTTTCACTATATTGAACTTGCACAAATAAGGTGTCTAGACCTGTTTTGATGGTCAAGGATCTCAGTGAAACTATTCTTAAACATTAATGTTAACTTATACAAGTGAGCTGATGAAGCTATTGTGGAAAAACCAAACCCCTATGATGAAGGGCAGGGATGGTTGAAAACCAAAGGAGGGTTGAATTCAGTGTTGTCCTGCAGTCCAGTCCTACCAACCTGACTGGTTGATCTCCTTGTCACGGGAGAGCATGGACAAGAAGACAAAGAAGCGAGTTCTATGAACACGATGACTGATTAACATGACTGTGCATTTGGTTCTGCATGGTGTAGACTAGTGTATAGGGTCAGGGACCAGGGTGGTCACTGTTTACACACTGGGTGGTCACTCTTTACACACTGTTGCTTGCCTATCTATAGGGTGGAATACTGTAATGGATTGTGTGACTGTGTGTATTTTGTAGTGCATAGTGCAGGCCATAATGTGTATACTGCTGTTTAGCCTACTATTGTTCATACTGAGGATGTTTTTTGTATCATATTACGCTATATGCTATAAAGCAGTGGTTTTCAACCAGTGGTCCGGGAGGGGGTTCCAGGTGGTCCCAAGCTGTCCCAATGATGGAGAGTTGGTAACCAAATGGACCCTTATTAGATCTTTAACGCTTGAGAGTGTAAAATGAAACCAAATGGACCAAGAGTAAAATTATTGTTAAACATCTGCATTACTTAATTTACAAGAAATCTACACAATTTGAGTAATGGACAATAGTATACACATTATAAAATGGCCTGCACTATGCAGAACTAAATACAAACAGTCACACAATCCATTACAGTATTCTGCCCTGTACACACTCGCAGGCAAATATGTAACCAACAGTAGGCGTACACAGTAGTAGTATCAGTTTGTTTTGTACTACTGAATCTGACATAGTGGACTACTGAATCAAATTAGTGTTGACTTTTTACCGTAGGTTTTACTCTCGAGTCTCGAACTGGCGCAATTTATTTCAACACTTATGGAGAAAAGAATGGACAGAGTGGCGCTGGCTGATTAGCAACAACGTGGCTATGTAATGGGTGATTTGTGACAAAACAAATCACGGAACGCAGCTGGAAAACCAGGCTAGGCATGTAGGGGTGATGTCAGAGATGAAGCCTAGGTACCATGTAGCTATGGGAGAGTGGGATGTGCATGGATTTTTAGAAGTTGCTCTTAAGCAACATATTAGTGGAAGCTAGTTGTGTAATTGCCTCTTTCCAAATCATACCAACAGCAACAAAAGAAATGGAGAACCCTGAGGACACCGCTGAGAAAGTGGGAATCAGTGCACTCATCATTCAAGTGAGTGAACTCAACAGAAAGAGTTATTCTTTTATGCATTGAGGGCCAGAATTTATAGTAATAATAATGACAAGAACATGCTCGGAAGGTAACCGGAAGCCTCGCCCCAAAACACACTCGCTCCCATTTTATGAACAGACCGCTCGCCCCAGCAGAACCCTCACCCCACAACGATGGTCCACCCGCCACACCAGTGCAAAACGATCACCCCGAACACGCTTAAATTGGTTCACTCAACACCCCTTTTAATTCACACACATCCTGCGAAGGTTTTAACAACAAATGCGTGAGTGGGCCATCAGGCGATTGAGAGCCCACGTTCAGCAGCCAACGGCACCACACAGTCCAAATAAGCAAGCCGTGGCGGACAGAATAGGTCATCACCTGAACCAAAACAAGCACTCCCTTCCCCCTGTCACAGCCAATCACAAGGTACCTGAGTTCAAGGTGTCCCCTGCCACCCTAGGAAAAACAACGCCCCATTGTAGTTACACACTCTTGTTTACTTCATTCTTTCCAGGATTTCAAAGGTCCCCTGGAGTCAGATTATAAATTTGAATGGGACAGGATGCTGCAGGCGAAGGGAGACACAGGGGTCTTCCTGCAGTACACGCACGCCCGCCTCTGCAGGTGGGTAATCGTCAACAGTTGGTTCTTAAACCTTTTCTTTTCAAGAACCCCCATAACTCATATGTTGAATTTTCATGTTTACAGTCTGATAGAGATGCAAGGTAATGGTCAGGAGCTTGAATTGGATCCTTCTGTTCTTCTTGAGCCGAGTAGTATATGCATTCTACAGCACCTCCTTTGGTAAGTTATTTAAGCACTCTTTAACCACTCAAACCCTATATACGTATTTGACATGGGTCCCCAGGATAATTGGTCCACTCCGCCTCTACATCAATTCTCTTCACCGAAAATAGCTGATCTACCAGCTATGTCATGTTGTGAGGCGTTGAGAGCTTGTAGACGCTAGGCTTCATGTAGTTAATATAGCCTCAATGTCTTCTCATATTGTCAATGAGTAGCTGAGAAAAGTAAAGGATATCCATTTGAGTTAGAAAGCGATGTTACAAATACTGTCATATGATCCTTCTCTACTTCTTTGCATTGTATCAACCAAAACACCTGCTCTTTGTTTGCTTTGTAGCTATGATGAGGTGTTATACCACTCCGCCCAGGATTTGCAACCCAAACATCTGGTCAACTTCCTGTTGAAGCTGAGGTAAGGGGCAGGATGGTAGATCTATGGGTTTGTCCAGCAAATATTAGTTTAAACAATATGAAATAATGAATAATAAAAAGATAAAAAAGTGGTCCAAGGCACTCTGTTCCAGTCATGTGAAACGCGTTTCGGCTACAAGCCTTTGTCAGGGTCCCATAGTTATGTCGTTATATAGCGACCAGAGTTAAATCATCATTTCATTGAATACAATCAGTGTCAGTATAATCAATGTCAGAACAATAAATGTCAGAGCATCAATGTCAGCACATTCAATATTTACCTCATAACATAATTATGTCCACACAGTTTAAAAGTACATGGATACCAATACGTCTAGGAGACTGTAGAAAAGGAAAAGATGGAACACCAATCTTTGGGTTTCTGTCTTTTTATTTTCTACAATCTCCTAGACGTATTGTACTTTTAAACTGTGTGAACATAATTATGATTTAACTTTGGTCGCTATATAACGACGTCATGTTGCACTGTCATAACTATGGGACCCTGTAGGCGAAACGCGTTGGTCCATTTTTAATGATCTTTGCCATGCCATAAAATAAAGGCTTTTTCACTTGAGTGCCTTGGACCCCTTTTTTATCTTTTCATGTTTTGAACCCTCGCCAACGAGCACCTGTTTTCAGTTAACAACTACAAAGGACCACGGCATTATTTTAAATAAGTCTTACTGTGTTTCAGCCACCTGGTTGCCTCAGCACTCAGGGAGTTGCCAGTGAAAGGAAGCCCTCACAATGTTGCACAGGTAGGAACTTCAGAAGCCCTGGGCTGTGACTACACTTTAAGCAATCAATTATGTGCCAACTGAGCTTTGAAGAATTTAAAATGCACCAAACAGAAACATGATGAATTATATTTCAGACATTTTCATCTTTAATCACTTGAACACTTAAACATTCTGCCTAAGTAAGAAGAAGTTCTGATATTTTTGGCGAAGATATTTGATATTTGGTGTATGGGTAAAAAGACGTAGGGGGCCTAATCACCGGTTAGCAAAGTATAGGTACATACATTTGGTTAAGCATGTAAACCTCAAATAGTTAATGAACAGATTGTAGTAATATTACTTTTCGTTGTAATATTACATTTCTCCAATTAGTCATGGGTCCATATTTCAAAGCTTTTAATTATTGATCACTAGCTGGGGAAAACATGTGGGCTTCTTATTACTTTTATGGCTTGCTAACAAGAGCTGTTATAAACGTAAATATGTCATATTTTGACACCCATTTTGTTGCTTGTCAGGCAAGGCTGCGACTATTCAGCAGGACCCGCTCTGTTTTGGCCAACGGGATGAGAATTCTGGGCATCACACCTGTTTACAAGATGTAAATCTGTCTATTAGATGCAATTTCACTGCTGCTAATGCTATACTATACAGTTGTGTAAATAAAATAAACTGTTTTTTTTTAGTGAAACATCCATCTCTGACCAGTCTCTTCTACAGATACCAGCAATTATCGTAGAAATGTATTTGGATAGCACTTCAAAACAGTGCTATTAGGTGAAATGTCAGGTGAGATATCAGCGGGTCGGTGACAAAATGGGGTCGGCAAGATGGCAAATGAATCCGAGTTGAAAGGCATGTATCAGGTTTGTTAAAATGTAGTCTTGATGGTTTCATGTAATTTTAACATTACAGAATGCTCCTGGAAAAACAACCTGGCTGCATAAGATTTAAAATACCAGCATTCTAGTTGATGCCTCTAGTTGCAGCCTTGTGGTGCCCATAGGCATGACAATGAAGAAGTTGTTGGTGAAAGTCTAGAAAAGGCCATCTCTACAGCATGTTTAAATGACAGTATATTATAATCTAATTACTGAGCAGAACTGACACACTGCACTTATACACTATATCCATCATCGTTTAATAAACAGTGAAATAATTATTTCAAACAAATGGACATGGTAAAAACACGATAAAACATAATCACAAAAGATTGAAGTGATTCACTATGAGCCAGGTCCTGGCTTAAAAACTTGTGATCAGCAAATTAGAAAAAAAGACTGACCTTGTAGGGCTGGGTGATATGGATAAATCAAATATCACAATTATTTTGAATAAATATCGATATTGTGATTTGTCATTGTGACAATATCAGGCTATCTTTTTGAAATGTCAAACTTTGAAAGTATAAACTATAAAATAAGGTGTAAGTCTTTAAAACCAAGGAAAGACGACACTTTTGCTATGTAACAATATCCCAAATCCCAGATTATATCTAGTATCATATCAATATAATATCGATATATTGCCCAGCCATAGTAACATGCCTCAACCAAAAATGACTGAGGCCTTCCATGTTGAGCAGTGCAAGTGAGAGTTCCGTTATCCACAGTATGACATACTTGGCATGATCTGCGTATCAGTCTCTATACTCCAGCATCCAGATAACGATTGATTTCAGTGACTGTGTAGTCTTTTCGAACTATGAACAACTAATTGAAAGGGACAGCTTTCTAGCATCAATTGCCAAAAAATATATAAAATCTTGAAAATTAAAACAATTAAAAAAGAGACAGAATTAAATAACTGACATAAAAATACCCAACTTTTCTTAAAATAAACTAAATATTGATCTTGTCACTCCCACGTGGGGGGATTTAGGTGATTAGTCGTGAAGGTGTGGATAAACCTACATGCAAACACAGGCTGTCCTCTGTAAAGTACTGAATTCAGAGTCAATCCCAATGGAAATTTGTTTGAAAGTAAAAGTTGGAGAGTGGCTCAGCAATGCTCCATTGCTCTTGCATGGAGCTTGTCCTCCAATAAACAAAAGCTGTTCTCGCACAGCTCGTGTATTCAAACCGTGATGAGTTTCTGTTTGGATTCCTTGTCTGCGTCCAACCTGGACAACTTGGATGTGTCCTGCTTTGGAAGGCCATACAGATAGATGGACACACACACCAGCGAGGCTCCAGAAGCAAATGTGACCGCTGTGAAATATGAGACAACTATTTAATACATTATCCAAAGCCATAATTGTATTAATGCATGACATCTTGTAGTTGAATCAGGGGGGCAGTCAGACGGATATTTTGTGAAGCCACTAAGGAAATGAAAGTTCATATAATGGCCTGTTGTGGCGCTGTCACTGGACCCAGAAAAACCCATAGCCCCATAGAAGTCCATGTATTTGGGCCCAACTTCACCTAGACTGTATTACCTTAATAAACATGGTCATGAATACTTTTTGCTTCCAGTCACTAGTTTAAAGTCTCATTTCTAATGTCATAATATTCTTTTTGGAAAATTATGGTCCCATTTATTAAAATAAAGTCGCGCATGTTCTGAGGGGCGTGGCTACCGTTACAGTCTATGAACGGGATCCCCCACCCACTCGAGTCAAAATAAAAACAACGAAGAAGAAGGGGGAAGTCCCGCCTCGTTGTCTGGGCCAGCCAATGGGCCAGCTGGCCTGAACTGGGCCAAAACGGATCTAGAAAGATGGCGACTTCCATTGCAAGGACTGACAGGCTTCATTTTACGTTCACGTTAGACCCGCGGAACGCTTTGTCCATATTTTTTACAGTCTATGAGTTGAATACTTGATTGTGATTGGTCAATCAAGGCACCGTTGAAAGAACGATGGTCTGTTATTTCTGAATAAGAGACCACTATTCTGCCTCTTACATCACTGGGGAAGCTTTTCTGCCTCTTACATCACTGTGGAAGCTTGTAAGCAAACAAATTTTACTGGGGCCAAATTAGTAAGTCGGTAAACGTGTAATAAGCAGGATAATGTAGGAGATGGTCATCATTGCAAAGTAAACCCCAACGGGGTGAGGTAGAACCTTTGCTTTGGTTCTGCACCTGAACCTAGGAATGCATGACAACATTTAATTACAAAGTGTGAAAGCCTGACTCACTTATCTGTAGGCCAAACAACAGGACCGAAGCCACAGTGGAGAGAACGATGGCGGCCGCGGCAGAGAAGCCCTTCATGATGTTGTCCGTGTACTTGACTACCACCGATGTATAGAGACCCCCCACGCTGGCCAGGACTGGATGGAAGAGAACAATCAATTGCAGCATGTGAGATAAATACTACAATGAAGGGGAGAAATGTGAACAGTTACTGGCTTCGTTTGACTTACATACTACGAAGCACACCCATGGTGTGTAACCAAAGAAGAAGCCTTTCGTGATGACCTTGTCACCCTCTGTCATGTAAACGCCAGCGAGGGTGACCACGATGCCAGACAGGTACATCTGGATGTTCCTCACCCACAGGGACGTGTCTGAGCTCTTCAGTACCTTCTCAAAGTACACACCTTCACCAGAGCCAACACACAAGACATAACCACATTAACCCTGGCCTCCCTATGTTGGGCATGTCATTATAGGCTTACATTTTCTAAATGTCTACTAAGTTGGGTTAAGGTACTTTATGAGCACATTAAGCTGTAAGAACACTACCTGCAAATCCAGAGCACAGGACAGCAACAGCAATGGCTACGAACCCGACAACGGGGTTTTGCTCAATCTGAAAAAGAAAACGGATGCACAGACGGGGACAACAAAGGTATTTACTATGAGCAAATTACACATCCAATCAGTTTTACAGGAGGACAATTATTTAGTGGGACAGGATCCTACAGACAAATAAGGGAAGACATGTAATTGTGGGTAAATTGTGTGGACGACAGGGCAATATACTGTAATATTGACTTTGTGATATGAGACTAGATATCAACTGGGATTTTGGATATATTCTAATATGATAAATTATCTCAAATAAAATATGATGTGGCAAAAGTGTTTTTTGAAAATAGCTCGTAGATCTATAGATCTTTGGAAAATATAAAAATAGTAATATTTGATTTTATCCATATCACCCATCCCTAAAAACACATCCACTCATCTGTAACCAGCGCGACTAACTACAAGACTAACTTTTTAAACACTACCTGGACCCCAGTGACTTCTGCAGGTTTCCACTGGACAAGGGTCACACCCCCGCAGAGCATGAAGACAGAGAACCACTGCAGCCGGCTGAGGGAGCGGCCCAGCATGAGGACTGTACACAAGGCTGTGCACGGGATCTTCAACTGGTACGTCACCTACACACACACACACACACACACACAGAGAGAGCCAGGAAACCACAGGGAAACCAGTCAGACAAGGTGCCATCCAAACGCTTTTAGGATGAGGGAAGTTTGTATATTTGCCCTCCTTAAGTCCTTGGCTTTGTGGCATCCTTATTTTGGCCTCCCATATTCATAATAATAATAAATAAAACAAAGCAGAACAACGTCGTGTTGTGTTTATAGCGAACTAAGACGGTTGTATCCCCACTCAAAATGCACACTTGCCCGATCGGGCAACCCGGTAGCAACCTTCACCTGCCCGACCATTTTTTTTACTTGCCCCGGGCAGCGGTTAGTGTCAAGCCCTGAACATGCATAGGTTTAGAAATAGATGCACAACGCTGCTACCTTAGGGGATCAAAAATGCATTTTAAAATATACAAATGGCGGTTTAAAAGACATTTAAAGGCCAAATATATACATTTGTGAAAATAGCAGATCTATAAGTTCGCCAACACATCGCACAGCACTGCGACGTGTTGTAAGCTTGTAATTTTTTTTTAAAGTATAATAGAGCTTAATAATTGATGTTATCAACAATTCATAATAGAAACTAGGTGAACATATTTAAAATCACTAATTATGTCAATGTGACTCCTCTGAAACTCTGAAAGACCCATGGGGATTAGCCACATTACCTGATACACAGCTGCATCTAGGTTGCTCAGGGCCAGAAAGGCCATGTTATTCTGAACTGCATACACTACGGAAGGAATGCTCAGTTTCAGCAACTCTCTGGGACTTCTAATTACATGTTCCACAAGGGAGTTCTTCAGCCTGCTAGGACTACCCGTTTCCCTGTAGAAAGACAAATGGGGACAAACTTGTTCAAACAAAGGAATGCCATGGTGATATACTGTATATTTGTATAGTTTTGTATACCAACTGAACACCTGTTATGTAAGCTCCTTTACTGTATGTTGGCGCTTGGCAGGACTTCCTTTAACCCGGTCATTCAGCAGTATTGGTGTGACCCACAAGAGTAAGACCGACAGTTTGTGATGGGATAAAGAATATTTTCATTGCTAATGTAGGAGGCTTACATAGAACACCACCCACTTTACACTGGAACAATATATCTGGGCTGGATTTCCCTAAACAAAAGTATCCTAAATCAGGTTAATCTCAGTTCAACTGTCTGTTAAGTTTAAACATAATGTTGAAAACACAGGCCACAAATAATTTCATATTCCAGATGTTTGTTGTGCAGAAATAGAAATACAGTATCTCACATGGCAGTTGTTGAATAATACCCTATTAAATACAATAGCTCTGTAAAGATCATCTCAAGGCCACAGTAGAATGCCATGCAACTGGATCATGTTCACTGTGGCCTTGTTTATGGGGGGGGGGGGGGGGGATCATATCATATCTCTATAATGCAATTATCATACTTCTGAATTTATTCTGCTTGAGGTGCATATATTTTGGCAAACCTGCCTTTTCAATGATGCACTTGACACTGGTAATATAAATCACGTAGTTATTCAATGTAGTTATCGAACCCCAACCTCCCAGTCTCAGGGCGGACACTAACCACAAGGCCACTGAGCTGGTACAAACACATACACTTCTTTATTTATTTTAAATTGAATAAATTGCCGATCTACATGCTTATAACATGTTACGATGCATAACATCATGTTACGATGCATTGTGAGCTATTTTTGCTACTTTCGTGTGACGCCGTAGTATGAAGAGGTCGGTATATGTAAGGGACAAATGTGTGCATATTTCCTGTATTTTCCTCATCTAGCCATAAGACATTGATTTATTTTTAGAACTTGGGAGGAACTGTTTCCCCCACCCACCCCTTTTCCCCCTCACTGTATATGTTTTTGTCCCTTTTTACCTCCTCTATGATGATTTCCTTTTTTTGGCTATATAGTAGTGTATATTTTTGTCTCTAAATGTTATGATGAATTGAACATGGTGGACCCTATTGTAAACAAGCATAATGCTTTATGGTGTCATCCACAGTTAACAGTCTTGTATTGAGTTGTGCTTGAAATGTACTGTAATTCTCCAATCAATCAATTTCATATATACAGTATATGCCATACACAGATTGCTTCCATTTGTTTCATACTCACTTTGCCAACATCCCAAGACTCAGTATTAACTTAATGACTTCCGTGATGCACACTGCAGTAGTGGAGAAGTACAGCTCTGATGAGATCGTCCTTGTGTATCGCAGTGCCACTGTGTAAGTTGCTGCCACTACTGTCATTACTGACAAGCAGTATAATTTGAACACAACACTTACAGGTTCTGAAAGGAAAAGAGAAATATGAATGTAAAAGTAAATGATACCAGAGTTACAAATTATCAGTTTGTAATTCTGAGATTGTACAAATGTAAGTATGTAATCAAATGGACCACTGGTTGGTTCCATAGACTGTAAAAGGTTGGTTCTAGCCTATACACTCCTATGCAGAGAATTAACAACAACAACACAGCATAGCAAACAACACAACCTAATGACTCGTGTGGCTGGCAAAAGGCAGACGTCTATTCATGTTTCCCCTAGATAGCTACCATTTTCGCTCTGGCTGTTAGGCAATAACTAAATGCTAAACCATCTCCACTGTGATCGATAAAACTCACCGTTAGCCATTGTTGTTTTTTGTTGTGCGTCTGAGTGGCGAATGATAAGGTCGTCCCGCTACATATTCTTGGATGATTGTGTGTGGAATGTGAATTATATTATATCCTGATCACATCCTCATCTGTAGCTGTACTGCTTCGCTCTGTGTTGTTGGTCCGACCGCTGGCTCCCACAATGCAATGCATAGAGCGAGAGCGACATCTACGACTTCGGTGGGCTCAGACTGGGATTGATTCGCCTTCAGATTCTAGATCCGGTCTAGAGCAGATATGGGAACGGTCTTTGAGCGTGCACGTTGTGCATGAAAATGACCGGATGCACGAGGTGGGCTCTAGGTCGGATCTGAGCACTGACATGTAAATAGACACCAGGCTTTCCATCGTTATACGCCTGGCCCTGGGGAGTCGTGACGCGGGGTTAGATGGGTTTGTTTCTTTGTCTTACTTGTGCCGGCTGTTCTTCTGCGCCTCGAACGATCAACGATGTCACTGGCAAAGGGTTTTTAGGAATTAGGTCCTAGAATAAGAAGGTTCGAAGAACCTAACTCGTTATTTTCATTGTCTTCATCCAATTGGTCCGATTGAATGATTGATTGAATACTTTATTAACAGTTTGCAAAAAAAGTACAGAAAGTACAGTTCTATACAAAATGATGATAAAAGCATTAAACCCAAGAAGGCATGTTTCTATTGGGACACTAAATGCCCAGAGGTCTCATTTCCATTGTATTTTCAAAGAGAAATGCCTTCAAAGTATTTAGAATACAAAATAAATAATAGGCTACTTTGGAAAATGGAAATGGCCACAGGCCCAGGGCATTAGGCTCTGCTGATTGTGTCCATTCATTCCACTCCATGCATGGGAGCTTTTACACTCCATGCATGGGAGCTTTTCTGGGTCTAGAGTTTTTTTTTCCAGAGATAGTCCAGTGTTAGCGAGTTTATACACTCAATTCAATTCAATTTTATTATAGTGTCAAATCACAACAAGTTGTCTCAAGACACTTTACAACCAACAAAGATCCACCCAGAGCAAGCAACATTGCGACAATGGTAACGAAAAACTCCCCTTTAGGAAGGAACGTCAGGCAGAACCCGATACACTGGACCATGGGCTATACCACTCTGTTTGATTGATTGATTGAAATATTTATTAACAGTTTGCAGAATTACAGTACATTTCAAGCACAAACTCAATACAAAGACTGTTAACTGTGAGTGGACGACCCAATTAAGCATTACACTTGTTTACAACAGGGTCCACCATGTTCAATTCATCGAAACATTCAGAGACATACAAATAGACACTTCTATATACCGGTAGTTAAAGAACAGAACAGGAATTCATCATAAAGGAAGCAAAAAGGGAAAATAAACATATACAGTGAGGGGAAAAGGGGGGGGCGGTGGGGGGGGATTCAGATTTTACGGGGGCCAGTTTCGAATTGCAGCCGTCCGTAGGTGCCCTTTGAGAGCGGTTTTGAAGGAGTCAAGGGATTCACATGTCTTAATGACTGTTGGTAGGGCGTTCCACATTTTGGTGGCATAGGAGCGAAAATAAGTTAGTCCCTTGTTTGTGCCGAATCTGGGTTGTACATGGTTTGTTGCACTCCCTCTGGTGTTGTGGGTGTGGACTTCGTTTACATTAAAGATGGAGTGCCACAATTCTTGTATTTTTCCAGTTTTTCATGTGTCTATGAGGTGACAGTACTTCATTAGACACCCTGGAGTTGTTTTTATGTGCAATGGTGTATAGAGCGTCGCAGTCCCTCCCCCTTTCAGAACGGCGAGTGGCCCAGGAAATGAAAAGCAATGCATTTTTCCCATAGCCGTTTCTGAAAGTATTTATTTAAAGACGGTTACGCCGCGGACAAAGCCAACTCGGATCGTGACAAATCATGACAATGAACACAATATTTTGGCCCGATCAAATAATTTATAAGAAGAAAAACAAAACAAATAGTCTTGTCTCCTGCCTTTATTTTCTTCTTTCTAATGATTTGATCGGCCCAAAATATTGTGTTCATTGTCATGATTTGTCACGATCTGAGTTGGCTTTGTCCGCGGCGTAACCGTCTTTAAATAAATACTGATGTCATGTCGTTTACATATATTAGGAACAGTAAAGGCCCTAGTATGCTTCCTTGTGGAACGCCACAGCTCACTGGGAGGGGGGGGACAGCGTTCCGTTCACCTCCACCATCTGTTCTCTCCCCCTCCAGGTAGGATTGCATCCAGCTCACTGATGTGCTATCAAAACCAATAGTTTTTAGCTTGTTAACCAGTATGGAGTGGTTCACAGTGTCAAAAGCCTTTTGGAGGTCCAGCATGACCATGCCGCAGTATTTGCCAGCATCCACCTCGTGTTTGATGTGGTCGCTCAAATAGAGGAGTAATGTGTCAGTGGAGTGGGATGTTCTGAAACCAGATTGGAACTCATACATTAATCTATTAGTGGCAAGATACTTTTCAACCTGTTCATAGACTATTTTTCCATCACTTTCGAGATGGAGCTTAGAATAGAAATAGGGCGGTAGTTGCCGGGTTCTAATTTACTCCCTTTTTTGTACAGGGGGTTACTTTGGCCAGTTTAAAATCTTGGGGGACCTGTCCCTGTTTGATGGAGAGGTTTACTATGTGGGTGATGACTGGAGCTTTGGCTGAGTCTCTGAGAAATTTGGAGGGAATATTGTCATGGCCAGTGGCCTTGTGGGGTTGGAGGGCACTCAGTTTTTTAAGTACCTCCGCAGTTGTTACCATTGCCATTTTAAAATCATCTTTACAAACACCTAGGTTTTTGTAGAAGGCTTTGATGTGCTCTACACCAAAACGCCCAGAGTGGGAGGGCAGTTTGTTAACCAGCATTGTTGTAATGTTTGTAAAGAAGATGTTTAAGTGATTGGCTACATCAAGCTTGTCAGTGTGTCATTCGATTTGATGTTTATCTTTGTAAACCTGGTTTTTAGTTTCTGACCACAGCCTAGTTGGTTGTTTAGTAGCTTCCCGAGGATTGTTTTTGTTTTCCTCTGCTTTATCATTGATAAAGTTACTTTTGGCTGATTTGGTCATGGCAGTTACACTGTTTCTTAGCTTGTTACATTGGGTTTTTAGGATGCCCAGTTTGGTTTGGAGATCACTGTCGAAGTGCTTGCGCTTGGCTAGCTTGGACTTGCATTTAAGAAGTTCAGAGCATTTTTTGTCTCTGGCTTTCATTGCAGTCAGTATGTCCGAATTCATCCATGGCTCCGAGCGGGTTTTGACCCTGATGGTTCTCAAAGGAGCCATGTTGTTTAGTACTGATGTAAATTTGGTTTGAAAGCCAAGCCATGGTTCTTCGACTAGTGAGCTTCTGAGCTCATCGGACCAATCCAGACTCTCCAGTTCAAGGTTAAAGGCCTCGCTAGAGTAGGTATGGTAGAGTATGTTAGTAGCCTGGCTACATAACACATGTGCAGGTTGGAGGAGGTTTCCCTACTCTTCCATTGAGACATTTATTTTAGACACTGGTGTTGGGTAGAACACCTATTGGTTGATGGATAGTACTACTGCCTGAAGCTCATAAGCCATGGGATATATTTCCCATATTAACCAAATGGGGATACCATCTGGATAGATACATTTTGTCTCCCATATGGATATGGGATCAAGGGTTCGAAGGCCTGGTAGGACATACAGTAAATGTGAAGATATTATCTAGTAATTTAGTATTTTAGGTGAGCCCTTACACATGCTTCTGATACAAACAGTCCTTGATTCTACAATGCATCGAATACAACGCTAACAGATGAAGAACGGCTTGATTGACCAATCAGAATCAACGCCAATGTGACGTCAGAGCACTGGCTATATTTATAATATTCCCCAAAATGTTTTCCCCAAATTGGTCTCTGCCTGCATACCTGAAAGTATATGGCATGACCCGACAATACAAGATGATTCTGGGAGCATTGGCCGGTGTGGCCGGCATCAGCTTTGCTATAATCTGGTCCAGACCAAATGCTTTCTGTCCATCAGTGTACCTCCAGAGTAATGACGAATGGCCTGCTGGCATGATTATGGTGGATGGCCAGGCTGAACTATCGACCCGCATTGAAGCCCTTACTCTGTGCATGTCAGAGCTGAAGGAAGAGATGAAGGCACTGAAGCATGCTCTACTCACAATTCAGGACCATGTGACTAATGAGCTGAGAGGACAAAGTGTAGCCGTAGCGCTCAGGCCATCTAGAACCAGACTCCTCCAAAGGAGCATGCGTACACGCAGGAAAATGGCTTCAAGGACCATATCTGGATCCAGAGCTGTTTCTCAGAGTTCAGACGAAGAAAGCGACAGTGGTTATATTACTGCCGTAACAGACTTCGAGCAAGAAGAGTCATCACTTGATGAGGGTCATAGTGGGGAGGAAGAGCGTGCGGACAATCTATCCATAATTCTCAAAGGGATTGACACTTTGCATCAAGGCACTGAATTTGACAAAAGAGAAAGCCTCAACATTTTGCTAGCAAAGCGAGAGGAGCTTGGACAGAATTCAACATTTCTATGGCGACTACTACGTGCCTATTGTGATATACACGACATCAGCTCCAGCCTGGAGGAAAAGAAGACCCATGGAGAGAGCGGGAAACAAGTAGGAGAAGAAGCCATGAGGCTGGATCCATCTTGTGCTGAAATTCATCAGTGGTATGCCATCATGTGTGGTTTGATTGCAGAATATGACACGGTGCAGAACAAGATGAAGAATGGCTGGTTATTCAAGGACCATGTAGATAAAGCCATTGAGCTTAAGCCACAAGACCCCTTTTCCTACTACCTACTGGGACGTTGGTGCTATGTGGTGGCTCAGTTATCGTGGATTGAGAAGAAAATTGCCGCTATGTTATTTGGAGAGACTCCAAGTGCCACGATCCAAGATGCACTGACACATTTTCTTAAGGTCGAGGATATTCATCCTAGATATTCCAAAGCAAACTATGTGTTTTTAGCCAAGTGCTATAGTGACCTGGGTCAGACAAGGGAGGCTAGAAAGATGTGCGAAGCTGCTTGTTCAATGGATCCTGTTTCTAGAGATGATGAAGGAGCACAGAGGGATCTAGACTTGCTTTGCCCATCGCTTGGTGTCCAATAGTTCAATGTTTTGATGACCATTGTTCCACAGATTAGAAAGCTGATATTTTATCTACTATATAGGGATTGCAAATGGAACCTTTGTGCTACATGACACTCGTGTAACCATTAGATGATATATGCTGCATTAGGGACAGAGTTACAACCATCTTGTGAGACTATGTTTTACTACATTTCAGAAATAGGTTATACTGTATCTGATCATACTGTATATGTGAGTGATTATTTGTGCACAGAGCATCTCACAGTGTACAGGATATTGTTGACAGGACAAGAGTGACATTTAAACAGAATTTAAGTGAATTGTTCCTTATAGGTGCATTACGTGATTTTCTTTTTTCAAATAAGTGTTAAATAGCTCTATATTCTGATATACATTCTGAATCATTGGTTTGATCAGCAACGGGTCTCACTGTCTCTCCAGCTATTAAGTAAACAGAAAATGCATTTCCCAGGGCGGAAATAGAGAACTCCTACATGATACAGGATAAACAAGTACATTTGGAAGTGATGATACAGAAATGAGCAGACAAAATTGATACCGGAACACTATACATTTTAAGTTGAAAAATGCGTTCTCTCCTGATTGTCTGAAACTGGAAACACACCACCTAAAAATGTATTTCATGTTTATTAAAGACACAGAGACAGGGAGACCCCTGTTACTGAACAAACACAAATAGCAATGATTACTATAAAAATATAACCCAAAGACACTTGAGTTAATCAGTGTTAGCTTTAGGCTTAAGGTAGCTTAAGGAGTCCAGTCATTTCTCCAATAATGTAACAAATACCACAATTCAGTATAAAAACGACAAACGTGACTTTCATCTAAGTTTCATAGTAGTGTTTGTCATCCACACTTTCATCATGTCACTCTGAAAAAGGGAGAGATCTTGCAAACCGCTGCATTGAGAAGCGTCACATTTCTTAATAAATGTAAACCAAGGCAGTACCTGTGTTTAGTGTGTGTTTACACACACACTAAAAGCTGGACCCCCTCAAAAACAGGAAAGAGTATGTTAGAGAGAGAATGAGAATGTTACGAATGACACTAGGTGTCACATAGACAGACCGCATCAGTAAATCGACTCTGTGGGATCCAACCCAGGGCAAAGCGAGGAGGGGAAAGAAGCGCACCACCTATGTAGACACACTGCAGTGTGACAGCTTAGCTAACAACACTATAGAGCTCAAGAACCTGATGTTAGGACTCAGGAGAGTGTGGAGGGCAGCGATCCAGGAGTCCCCAGTTAGTGTTGGCTAGACATCACTCTCGCAGTAACTGATGTGGTCGCTCAAATAGAGGAGGGGTCGCTCAAAGAGATGAGGCACGTGTCAGTGGAATGGGATGTTCTGAAGCCGAATTCGAATTTAGTTTTCGTTTTTTATCCGCAAGATACTTTTCAACCTTTTTATAGACAATTCTTTCCATCACTTTCGAGATGGAGTTAAGAGTAGAAATAGGGCGTTAGTTGCCGGGGTCTAATTTGCTGCCTTTCTTGTGCAGGGGGGTTACTTTCGCAAGTTTGAAATCTTGAGGGACCTGTCCCTGTTTGATGGAGAGTTATGTGGGTGATGATTGGAGCAATGGAGACGGCTGAGTCTCTGAGAAATGTGGAGGGAAATTGTCATGGCCAGCGGCCTTGTTGGGTTGCTGAACCTCACGAGTTGTTAACCATTACCAGTTTAAAATTGTCTTTGCAATGCATACACCTAGGATTTTGTATTAAGCTTTGCTCTACACCAAAACGCCCAGAGTGGGAGGGCAGTTTGTTAACCAGAGTTGTGGCTATGTTTGTAAAGAAGATGTTTAAGTAATTTGCCACATTGATGTTTGTAAACCTGGTTTTCAGTTTCTGACTGCAGCCTAGTTGGTTGTTCAGCATCCAAAGCTGCCATGGTTTGTTTTTGTTTTCCTCTGCTTCATCATTGATTGTTACATTTTTATTTTTTACTAAACCAAATTATAACTCAGCAAAAGGAAAGCTATCCGACACATTGAAGAAACAACCCAAAAGCAGAGCAAACTAGTATTTTGCTATTGGCTCTAAAGTCTAAACGGAGAATACACTGTGGCAGAATACCTGAGCACTACATGTGACCGACCGAAAACAAAGAAAAGTCTTGACTAGGTACAGACTCGGTGAGCACAGTTGGCCCGGCCGTCATAGTCAGACCTGGCTCCCTAGAGAAGACAGACTATGCACCCACTATGATTGCGCACAAAATTAAGTGGAAACTGTCTGAGCATATCTTCTGGGCGAAGTACAACAATGTGCAAACACAGCAACAAGACTTGAGCTGCCGTGATAGGAGAAGGATATCCTTCTGCAACAGACAACCAATAAAGACTATTAATCATTGTGTGTATTCCTGCACTGTATGCATGTAGTGACCTCGGTACATAGAAATGGATTTCTTGGATACAGTATTCTACTGTTCAAACTGACGATCAAATCTAATCTAATCAAATTTATTTATATAGCACATTTAAAAACAATTCTCTGACCAAAGTGCTTTACAAGGCAGAATATAGTACAGTGCAATACAATACAATACAGTAAAATTAGGTTCTTAGTTTACCTATATGATCCTAGATTACTATATTTACTGTAAAGTTGCTCTGGATCAAGTGCTAAATGCTAAATGGGTATAGTTTAGGAGGAGCAATTCACACAGTAACGCTGAGTAACGATGTAATGCGGTTATTGGAGCGGTTATTTCATTCTGTGACCACGCACGCACATGCCGTGGGAGTGTGAGGGAATAATTATAGGATGACCTACAAAAACAAACTAGAACGCACCACTGGCTACTTCCTTAGCCTACTGGCAACTAACACAAGAAAAGTGTGCTCATCATTGGTCCAGTTGTTTGTAAGGTGTGCTGTATTCTTCTAATCTTAATATAATCTAAACTAATCATTTTAGTAGTGTCCTCAAAAGTTGAGTACGGAAAATGACCATGTATGCAGCTGAAATTGAGGACGGAAAAATGCAGAAATTGGCGGTATGATTGGCTGGAAGGTGTGCCCTTCTGCGCTGTGATTGTCTGAGGGGTCAGAAAACAGTGCTCGAGCACTGTTCATACAGCCCTAGGGTGTGACAAGCTGGAGTTTGAAATACATTGTTTGTTGTTTTTTTTTGTTTGTGGTGTTTGCCTTTATTTCATATTTTTTATAGAGGGACAGACAGTAGGCTGACAGGAAATGGGGGAGAGAGATGGGGGGGTGACACGAAAAAGGCTGTCGGGATCGGGAGTTGAAACCGCTGCACACATCGGCCAAGGTGCCTGGACTGCTGAGCCACGGCCCAGGCCATGACAACTGTTTTAAAGTGTTGCACAGTGACAACTAAAGTCTCTGTAATGTTTATTTACTAAAAAACTATCTAAAATAAAGGAATTTAAGGTTATTAAAGCTGGGCTGTTAAGTTGCCTGAGTCCAGTGCATTCTGCCAACTTCCGGTCCAGGACTTCGCCTAGCCATACTGACCCCACGAAGTCAACAGTCGTAACTCCGGCTCTGACAATGACATCACATCAATTTGCATATAATAGACACAAACTGTTGTGCTCAACCTATCGGCCTCACGATTGGCCAAGCTGTGATGGTTAAATGGGTTGTGCTGATTAAATGCGTCAATACGAGCAGATTAGTTTAGAAGGTGTAGTCGTTGCCGAGAGAGAACCTGAAAGAGAAGATCCGTTTTCCAGAGAGAGAACCAGAGACAGAAGAGTCACCAGAATTGACTGCCTCGTGGAACTGCCAGCTCCTGGTAGAGACCACCACAGCACCACCAACCAACCAACCGATCAACCCAGTCTACAGACCAGCAGCAGGATTTAAACTAACTGCCATTCTGCCATCATGGGTCAAAGTGTTTCTACAGAATCTACACGCAAACCCCGTCGTCCTGGTCCATACTTGCTGAGGGCCAGAGACTCCCTTGATCAGGTACGTGTCCGGTGTCATCATGATCCAACCTATTTAGTTTTATCAGGAAATTGACTGACTATTGACATAATGATGTAGAATAGATGACAGTTGAGGGTATTTTGGAGCTGCTTGCTAACAGAAGTTTAAATTTGTAGTTGTTTTGATTTGAAAACAGACTGGACTGTTGGCCTAGCTCATACTGGTCCATTTGGTCCCTTGACTTCTGAACTTCTAATGGATTTTTTAGTTCTGAACATATTGAAGGCATCATCATATAGCCTACTGTAGGTTAGCTACTACTAGTAGTTTTGATTTGAAAATGGACTGTTAAAAAAAGGCAGTTTTATGATGTTGAAAGACTATTCTCTGCGGTGGGAAAAGAAACACAAAATCCCAAGTGTTTGTACATATTACAAGACTAATAAAATGTAAGCTGAATATTTTGAGTAAACTAGATTCAGTTACTGTGAGTAAATCTGGAAAAAAAAGAAAGAAAACAGGCATTATATAGTCTCTAGGTCAGGGGTGCTCACACTCCTGATGAAGGCCACATAGGCCGAAACGTTGCCGTTTCCCTATTACAGTTTCTTCACTGTATTGAAGACAGCACCTTAGCCTCTCCTATGCACCTGTCGCCTGTAGGTGTGCAAAAGCCTTGCTTGTTATTGATCTACCAACCCAAAAAATATCCCATTGCTGAAAATAGTTTAAAAATATACTTGAATAGCGCCACTGGTGTTACATAATATGACAAACACACTTGGAATGGAATGCTATTGATTTGTTGTTTGTCCACACACTCTTGAAAACAAAGTATTCCATTGTGGATTAATTGATTATCAATCAAGTCACCTTAAATCAAGTGTCAAAAAATGACAAAAATAGTATTGTACTAAAATAAATCTGGTTTTAAATCAGGTTAATCTGAAAAGAATATTAAATAACAACTTTCTATTTAATTTCCAGGTTGATTTGAAGTTGAAGGGTGCCATTCTACCACTCCAAAAAACCCTGGTCCACACATTGACCAGTGGAACAGTAGCCACAGTGGATCCCAACACACCCGGGAGCACCTTTGCTGAGGTAAGTGTTTCATGGGGAACCATAAACGTCATTTCCTCATAAATATATTTACTATAATGTTAAATGGACATGTTTGACAATGACACGTTAAAGAAAATGTACACTTTGGTAGTGGGTTGTATAGTTAACTCTTGGGAAAATGTCTAATCTCTCTTTTGGGTCTTGAGGTAAAAGGTTTGGGAACCACTGATTTAAAATGTTCTCTCCATTGACTTACATTGCATGATTTGTAACAGGTCTCAAAGTCTCTTTTTTGCACGCAAACACAAACAAAGTGGATCCTGATACTGCATAAAAAGTCCACTTCCCATTGATTTGTTGCAGAATCCATTTGGTTTGTGTTTGTGTGCTGAAACGGTGACTTTGAGGCCTGTTTCATCGTGCAATGTAAGTCAATGGGTTTCTAATTTCTAATCAACAGTGTAACTGCTGAAGATATCTCACCATTTATTTGATTTACATCATGGCAAATTAACTACACTACCCAAATCTCTACCAAAGGTTTGCTTTAACACTAGTGTATGTGCCTATAAACAATCAATTGATAGTTATTTTTACTGATAATATACAGATAGTTTAAATTATATTTTTGTCTAAAAGTTAAAACATCTTTAAATGAAAAGGTTCTACATTCTGACAGTGTTGGTTCAGTAACTCCCTGTCTCTAGATCTTAATAAACAGAGCATTTTACAATTTATGCACAAGAACAAAGCATGTGGTAATACATCAAATACACAACAATAGTCATCAAGAATCATACGTAAGCTAAGAACCTAAAAGTGGAATAGGCTATCTATACAATGAAACTGTGCATATACACTATAGTGTTATGTCTACAAAAATGCTATCTATATTGCATAAGTTCAGCCTTTGCAGATGCCTGAAAGATCATCAAGGCTAGGGCAAGTGCTTTTTGTAACCATATATTTTTATTAACTATACCTGCTCTATATTAAAATAAATAGTCTGTCCTGTCAGGTTGAGGTTGAAGCCTCTACACCTGGAGATGCTCTGCCTCCAGCATACAAATCCTCCACCCACCACCACCACACTGAAGACGAGGGTTATGGCACTATTGACAGAGTCCATGGGGGTACCACTGTATCCATCCTGAAGAAGGGTCGTGTCCCCTCCAATGAGGGCACCAAGGACAGAGACAATGGGCGTCATCCACAGAACACGCGGCGAGTCAGATTTCACAACTCTGTTCAGAGATTTGAGTACCCGCCACCCGCTCCTCATACTCGGCACTCCAACACTCTGCAGTCAGACTCCTCATACAACAGCGGAAGGATGTCTACCCCCAGGGTTTATGCCTATGATGTACCTACAATGAGGTGGTGAAGACCAGGCATAGACTGTAAATACAGACAAAGAAACGAGGCACTGGAACAATCCAAGACTGTAAAATTTAAATGTTGTCCAGCTTTGTGTCTGTGTGTACCTCATAGCGATGATTTAATTGGCAGAGAGCTTAAAAAGTGAGGACAGAAATGGGAGGATGTCAAAAGTGATTGGCCGGAATGTGATGATGTATGATGATAAGAGCGCCCCTCACTTTACACGAGTGTGATTTGTTTTTATTTGTACTGTATCACGAGCATCTTCAGAGTTACGCACAGCAAAGGCAAGGACAGCTTTCTGAAGGCTGCCAGCAGATGAGTACAGTAACCTGGGCCGTCCCTTCAATTAGCCCATGGTTGGCTGTAGGTTGAAAAGACAATCAATCATAGACTTTATACAGAAATAACCTACCTACCTATGACTGTTAATCATTAATCACTGTATATATACAATTTCATTAGCACTTCATTAAAATATTAAGAATGACATACAAAAGGCATTTAGTGGCAAACGGAAATACATGTTGATGTACTGGGGCGCCCGCTGGCCTAATGGTCCATGGGCGCATGCCACAGTAGGCTCTGACCTGACAGTGAAGTGGTCCTTTAAGGCATATTTTGAAACTATAATTATGGTAATGATGATATTCAAATTATTCACAGACAGGCCCCATCAAGGAGCCCATGGAAACCACAGATCTAAGTGAGAAACGATATTGATATTTTCAACTACCACAGCAGAGGGCAGCAGTAGCCCATGCAGCTGTCACTGTCTAGAGCGGTCTAGAATGCATTATACTGTAAATCTCAACAGTTACAGACTATATAGGGGAGCTAGCTGGGCATTAGTCCCTACCATTGATTTCCCAGATGGTCATTTGGTGTGCTGCAATCTGCAATGCACCAGTCTGTATGTGTGTTCGTTGATTCAAAGAAGAAGTATTGGGACACACAAAGATGGTCGGCCATGGTCTAAGAGTATATTTCGTTGCTGTCGGAAGGAAACCACCTAACTCATTTTTTTAGGTTTATCATTTATTTGCATAAATAAATGCTATTGAGCACCCTTTACGTCGGTTGGTTAAAATACTATTGAACCAATGGAAAGGATCCGATGGTAATTCCGACGGAGCATTAGTCCGACATGCGGGAACAACGCTCAAACATGCGCTGCTCCCGTGCTGGCGGTTATCGTTAGGTTTGAGGTAGGTTCAGGTTGTTGGTCTATATGACTGTCGGACCAATAATAAAAACCTCTTAAGTCTTAAAATGTAGCATTTGGCCTCTTTATGATGGGCCCACTGTGGGCAGTTCAGAAACCGTCTTCCAGTGACATCATCGATGGGGAATACAAGCTAATAGAAACTGCAGGCTTTCTAGTCCTGAAAAGTTGCAATGCGAAAATGGAAGCCATCGTTCTCACGATAATGGAAATCTAAACATTTTTGTAAAAGAATATTGTTTAAAAGAAATCTGCCTAATGATGTCACTGGAAGACGGTTTCTAAACTGCCCACAGCCCTCCTATGAGACACAGACTGAGTAGAAAAAAATCGTGCCATTTTATCATCATTATTAGTGAGGACCTATTATATGAAGATGAAGATGAAAAGTGGTCCTTTAAGTGAAACTGCATCAGATCCTAAAAAAAATATGTGGGCACTTTAAAGCACCATTCACACTGAACACTATAATGATAACTATATCATCCACCATTGGACCCCCAAATGGATACTGACAGTTCCCTGTAGTTACAGTTAGGCTATAAACAATAAACATTTTTCCTTAGTTTGTGCTTGTGCTTCATGATTTGTATTTGTTTTCTCTTTAATCTCTGGGAGGTAGATTGGTTCTCATCAGCCGGAGTGCACCTGGGCCCGGTGTTCGTCCCCACTTTAAAGCCCTGCCTTCCTGTGGAGGCGCTTCAGTAAGTTTTGCTTTTGTACCTTACCGTAATGTAGGCCTACCCTTTCCAACATTTTTGTTAACACACATACAGCTTCATTACAATCATTTTGCATCAGTTTGTGGCTCAACAACCCCGCTCCCCCTTCCACGCACACACACAACATTGATGGACATAAACAACTGAAAAAGCACGAGTTCAGTGTCTTTAATGGGTTTTCTCAGCAGTCAGCCATAACAACCCCACTATGTTACAGACGTCGACTGCTCCCCTCCCCCGTACTGGCACGTTACCTTGGAAACACGCTCCTACCCGCCTCCTCCATCTTCTGGTATACAGCCCTCCCACACGCACATCCGTTTATCAGCATCCGTGTTCCTCCTCCCATATCCCATCCTGAGATATCCTTACACAGATCTGTACAATATTTGACAACCCTAAAGGCTATGTGAGGCAAGCGCAGCTTTAGATGAGATGTGTGTAGATGGGTGCCATTTTCAAACAATGAAGTGAAACAATTTCATGAGTAACATTCTAAAGTTGTGGATGTTTGGGACAACAGTCTGCTTTTGAGGATACTTTTATCCCTTTCAGCTGGATTTTGTACTTCATCGTAGGGCGGTATCTTGCGTCGAAAATAGCCGGTCTGTAACCTCACAACAATGCGAACATGCAACGTGTTGTGAGCTTGTAGATCACCCCAGAGTTAGTGTCGAAGTGTCCTTGAGCAAGACACTGAACCCCTAATTGCTCCTGATGTGCTAGTTGGTGCCTTGTATGGTTTCCGCCACCATCGGTGTATGAATGTGTGTGTGAATGGGTGAATGTAATGCACAATCTATGTAAAGCGCCTTGGATAAAGGCGCTATATAAATGCACCATTTTTTTTACCTATCTTCGGCATGCGACACAGTTGTATGACAAAGCATAAATCAGGCTTAAGTCATCCTCATTGATTTGAACCAGCTGTTCCTGAAATTCTGAGCCTCATCAATGCTTCAGGTGTCACCGCCCACACCAGGATTCTAAACAGAGATAGTGCTGCACCCCCAAGGGAGTTGAAATATAGAATGTCTCCATAGAAATGCATAGTAGGCTACTGAATACATCTGTGTCTTTTAGCATGCCATTTCTATGTCAGTTACGCCAATACATTTCTATTTCCCATATCATTAAGGTATACTGGCACGTTCTTTAGCCTCCCATTATACAAAATATAATGTAAGAAATGGTGTACATGCCAAACACATCAAGCCACAATTTGTTACCATTGGCAGAGATGACTATGGGCAGTTAATATGCACCATGCTCATTTGGTTCTGCCCAGAATGGCAAAGCAATTGATGTAGATCACTCAAAGCAACAGTTAATCATTATGTCCAAACAAGAGTTCAAAACAACAACCTAAATTTGACAACTGTAAACTGCAATAGATCTCTTAAAAACATTTTCTATTGTCACTACTTTTACTATTAGCGTTCACTTGGTGTCCAAGAAAGATTTTTCTTCCCACTGACACTATATGTTGTATATTTATTTTGTATTGGAGTGAAAGTTCCTTAACTTTCTCAGTAAAACCTTTTGTTTTAATAAATCCCCAGGCTGACAGATGGTGGCAGTATGTACGGCATACAGTGTTGGAATGGAATCATTCAGAGTAGAACTCCCAAAGCGTTCTGAACTTTTGGCTGCAATGTTAGATGTACCATTTTGTCGCTACCTTAAAGATATACCTCACATCAAAAAGTCAAGTACTTAAGTTGTGAATATGAATATCTTGACAGTGTTTAGCAACTACGTCTAAGACATGTTTATCATGTCTGTTGCTTGTTGTACAACAACGGGAGAAGGATTGTTCAGTGACACTACCAGCTTGAAGTATGCCTAAACAGGAGAGCTGCACTGGTGCCTGGCAGGGGACCTGCTGCAACTGGAGCTCTGGCATCAATAATATAGTGATGGATTAGTCAGCCTGACCCCTCCGTCTGCCCCTGTTAACCTGTGGGAAGTAAAGAACCCTATGACATTAAACTGTAAACCACAGACAGGGCACTGTGCTACAAAACCTCCAGGCTGTACAGCTCTGCTTACACTTTCATGAATCTGGGTTTTAAAAGGGAATGTGTTCAATCCGCCTGGGGCTGGATTTCCTGGTTGCCCAGTTTTAGCATTCTCAAAACTATGGCTTATTTAGTTCATCTCATTGTGGCAAATGAAACTGATTGCTTGCTTGGGCTGGCTGGCTGATTTGGGCGTTGGCCTAGTCAGGAAACATTGTGGAGGTTCACGTCTCAATATGTCATTGTTTTGAACAATAATATTAAGGCAATAATGCTGCATTGGATGCAGCAGAGGGAGATATGTAGCAGAGAGAGACAGAAAAGATGGGAGTGATGACATGTGATCATGGTTGTGGGATCACGATGAATCCATGATAATGCATCTGCCTGCCTTATGTGATTAAACCAGTGGTTTTCAAAGCACATACTGACATCAGTGCACGATCGGACTGACAACAAATGCACCTTTAAAACCCTTTGACCGATTACTTCAATACCTCAAATACAAGAGATATGTGTACACTGACAAGGGAGTCTCTTTTGTGACCTTTCTCTTCTGCATGACACAATTAGAAAGCCACACACATAGACAAACCGACAATCCCACTTAATTATATGGACCCATGTGCACACTGCACACACAAGGAACTACAGAAACGTCTCAGACCCATGTGTACACACAAGGAGAATGTCTCCTGTGCACACAATACAGCAATTTAGTCTTTGCAGGATTCCGCACTCCAGTGAGTTAGATAAAACATTAGAAGGCGACTCAAGCCTCATACATGCAAGGAAGGAGGTTTGAGTTGTAGAAGGAAAAAAAAAGAACTCTCTGCCCCATTTTCAGAGCATGGGAAATTGAGTCTTTCCATCAGAGGAGTGGGTGCATTCGGTATTACTGAGGTTAACAAGTTCAGCTCCCATCCCTGCGATTCACTCCGGCCATTAGTGTCCTTCCAGCAATCAAATAGTGGATATGCGTGGCAGCTGTAGGCTGAACCATGAGGTTTTTGAGAGCTTTACAGAGAGTCAAAGACACATCCAAAAAGTGATCACTGACAGAAAAGGAAGTGAGAGACACACAGAGAGAGAGAGAGAGAGAGAGAGAGAGAGAACAAAATAAATTAACATGAAAACAATGGCTGCCAAAGCCTCATTGTGCAGTGGTGGGCACGGCAGTGTGGCACGCCGCCAGGGAAAGGTTGGAAGAAGAAGAGGCGATGGTTTTCGGGGCCTGGCACCTGTATACAGGAAGAGGAAATTAAATCACACACTATAAGGCCACTGCCTTAACTGCCTCAACTTGTTGGCTGTGGCGTGAGGGTATTACAATTGGACCCCAATTAAAAATCATGGTATTATTATTATTTTAACCTTGACATTTTTGTTTTCATAGTGATACCAATAAATAAAAGCTGAGTATACTATGTAGTTCAACTCATCCAAGCTAGAATGGATTGATTGACCATAACGTGCTCTGAACATGCACGAGGGTCAGCTGCCGTGCTAAGTGGCCAGATGGGTATATAATTATGTCCCTCAAAACGAACTAGCACATACTGTACATACAACATACACATATGTTTGACCATGGAACAGGTTAATCAGATTAGCCACTAGAGTTGGTATTACAGGCAGCGCTCGGCTCGCCTCTGTGGAGATCAGATTAAGACCACATAGACAGGACGTGGTTGATCCTACATAATCCATTTTAAAGATCCATTGACTCTAAACCTGTTAAGTCAGTTGTACCCAAGCTGAGAGGTAAATGCTGGTTTATCAGGCACACACAAACACAAACTGTTCCCATTACTAAGAGGTTCCCTACATTAATGCATTGCGCTGAAAGGGACATATTTATATATATATATATATATATCTTCAACACAGATTTGTCTTGTATGGTCTAAACTACAATTACAATACTATATGTCTGTGTGATATATCTGTGTCTATATTCTTTATTCATTCAGATCCCCATTAGCTGCCACCAAAGTAGCAGCTACTCTTCCTGCGGTCCACTACCCTAACCCTAGTACCCTTGTTCATCCGAAAGAATGGAGACAGCAGGTAAGACACCCGCTATGTGTAAGCACTTACCACGAGGGCCCCACTTCCAATGTCTCATGCCCGGGCATCAGGTTATGACCAGAAGTGAGTGTGTGTGACGTGTAGTGAGCTTGCCGATCTGCTATTTGCGGCGAATGTTCGCCTATTATGACATGCCCAGAATATTGACGCCAAGGGTTCATGTGGTTAGTCTAACTCTTGGACTGTTAGAATATACCATTGCCTTCTCATAGTGAAATTAGAATTTTACAGTGTAGCGGTTGGTCAAGTTGTCTATTCCATGGAGGCAGACACTGAGAGACTGGGCTTCAGGCTTACCAGGAACGTGACTTTCGGACCCGTCCTGCTCTGTCCTTGGTGGGAGAACTGTCTGATGAGGGACTTTGGTTAGACTCAGCCTCTGGTGAACAAGCTAATGAGCCAGTGGTCGGAGGACTCGTGTCCAACTCCAGGAACATGATGTTCTCAGCCTATACACACAACCGCCCACACACACACACACACACACACACACACACACACACACACACACACACACACACACACACACACACACACACACACACACACACACACACACACACACACACACACACACACACACACACACACACACACACACACACACACACACACAGTGGTGAAGATGTAGTATGTACACTGGTCTACTGGCAGAGGTAATAGTAGTCTGCTCTTTCCTTACACTGTTTAATGGTGTATAATGTTATGTAGCCTAGTTATGATATCTTTAGGATTTGGAATTGTAATACCGTGATATGGCATACAGTAAGTGCTTCCTGGTTTTAATCACTTAAGCCCTATTTTATATTTGGAAATTTGGAAAATCGCCTACAAGCTTACAACGTGTCGTGCATCATTGTCGACACATTGTGAGCTTGTAGATTGGCTATTCTTGAAATACATGTTCATGTACAGTGCAGTATACACACACACACATGCAGAGCCACGTACCCTGTATCTGGAATGAACTCCCATCGCTATGGCAACCCTGGCATACTGGCTGATGGGTCGCTTGTAACCTACTGCCGAGGTTGGTCTCTTCTTCATCTGGGAGAATTTACTAAATGGGCGGGGGGGCGCAGTAGTTAATAGTTAATCAATACCAGAGATGCAAGTACTATTAACATATTTTACTCAAGTAAAAGTAGCAATACCACAATATAAAGATACTCTGTTACAAGTAAAAGGCCACGTTATGTGAGTAAAAGTAATCGTTTCACAGTAACACTTAAAGCTGCAGTAGCAGGCTGACCTCTCAGCAGGAACCAGAGGCTGGAACCTCCACTGGTCCTCCTCGGAGTCAAAGGTCAGCCTGTTCATTATCTTGTTCTTCTCTTCCGGAGGAATGAAGTTCTCTATGATTAGATACCTGTGTGTACAAACGCACGCACGCATGCACATGCACACAACCACACACACACACACACACACACACACACACACACACACACACACACACACACACACACACACACAATATATAAACTCACAACACCAACTTTGATGAGGTTTTTTTTAAATCACGCCCGTGTGAAGTGAGGGGCACTAATACAGTATATTAAAGTCTATCTCATGTTGATTAGGTGATGTAATGGTGATGTAAAACAAACGGTGAACTAAAGACAAACATTAAACCTAGCAGCCCCTCAAAAATAAATTTTGTGAGGGGTGTTGTTTTCATACATCTCATTCCGGCCAATCACAATTTGCGTCCTCACCTTCGTCTTCAATCTTTGTGTATATTTTTAATTTCCTGAAAAATGAACATTTTGGATTTGGTTTCCTCCCGACAGCAGAGATATAATACCAGTAAGACGCCCTGAGGGCAAGAAGCACTGAAACAAAAGGTCTGGGAATGCCCATATATGGACTTTCTTTTTTAATTGACGTTTTCGGTCCGGGTAGGGTGTAAAATTGGTGCTAATTAGTAAGGCCAGGGCCAGCCCAGTTAGGGCCCAGGTAGGGCCGGGCCTTAATGTTCGGGCCTGTTGAGAACTATAGTTTTTGTCGGCTGCCGGTCGCGGCTGCGCTAATAACTTTGGGGCGGGCCCGTCTAGAGTTTGAATGGACAGGTCAAAAGGGAGACATCGAAGAGGACGGTCAGATGTCAGAACAGGTCAGCTGCATATATGGAGATCTATGGGTGTAAGGTTTGAGGTCAGATGTAGAGTTGCTGGCCGGCTCCATATATGCAGATCTAGGTAATGATCCAGTCTTGCATGAGGTCAATGTCGTGATCTTCATGTATGGAGAGGGCCATATATGGAGAGTGTCACGAGGCGTGATGGAGGAAAACTACAAAATATAAATGTTTCAGAAAATGAAAAATATATATTTTTAAGGAAATTAATAAAACCTTATATTTTTAAACGATGCTATACTGCCTCATCAAAGTTGGTGTTCATAATACATTAATTTGTTAAACTTTTGCTTCAACCAGCCCTTTCGGCCCTTATGGCTTGCGTCTGAGCAGCCATCTGCTGGGTGGAGCAGAAAACGCAATATCCCCTCTCCCAGGCACCAGAAACATTTCTGAGGTGAAAGGAGAGCTTATCATCTCTGCTGATTATTCTGCACATCATCCTCGGACTCACTTGAACTTGAGCTCTCTGGTAAGCTCGTTCTGCGTCTGCTCCAGCTCCTGTCTGCTCCGCACATGCTCATCGTTCACATCCTGGATCTCTGCCTTGATGCACTGGAGTTTGGCATAGAGCTAGAGAGAGAGAGAGAGAGAGAGAGAGAGAGAATGAAACAAAGATGGTGACAGCCAGAATAACTGAGCCAGTGAAAGCAGAAATTGAAAAAGATGAGGCAGAGCAGAGGTGTTGAGAAAGGAGTAAGAAAAAGGCGATTCCAAAAGACAAAGAGACGGAGACAAAAGGAGTGAGGGAGAGAATGAGATAGACAGACAGACAGCGAGATAAATATGGTAGATAGAGTGATAGAGGAGGGACTGGTCGACAGGGCTGCAGACTCGGTTGCCCATGGCAACACCACCGGAGGCACTGGTGTCTGGAGGAATGGCCAACCAATGGGAGCACACCAACATGACAACCCTCCCCTCACATTTTCCCTGCGTATTTGCTTATAGCTAGCTGCTCAGTGTAGCTTCCACACCC